>NC_051128.1:9509120-9832964 GCF_014839805.1 Manduca sexta
AGAAGATCTAGGTGAGACGCTTTTAACTAAATATCTATTTTGATTTAATTATAATAAGATTTTAAGGAAAGTCATAAAAGAATGCAAAACGCAGGCTTGACTGTTAATATGTACATACTTATATAGTATATCATTTATTTAATTTTAAAGCACGGCTGTATCATAAGAGAACACATCGGTTTAAAAATAATTATTATAGCAATACATCTTATAAATTTTATACAATTGTTTTTTCCTGAAAATTATTTCACTAAATATGATAAACTCAGTACTTTAATAATGAATATATTGAAGTAGCAAAACAATTAGGCATTATCATAAAAGAAAAAAAAAAACACTTTGATTTGATTTGTAGATAATTTATGGTAAAAGATGAAAAAACAAATTTAACTAACAACTACTTACTTAATAAAAAGGGAGGCAAACACAAAATACCCGTAACACTAATGTAAACAATAGGAAATACCTAATTACGCTCTAATCATATAAAGTGTGTCAAATAATGTTAATGCAAATCCACTAATTGGCAAATATCACACTTTATTTCCTGGACAATGATGTTACCGAAACTCCACTCTATTCACTTAAATGACATTAACATATTGTAATATACAAAATCTAATGTCATTTAGTACTGTAATTTATTTAATTAAAATAGCACTCCATGGCGTGTGTTTTTAATATAACATGAAGGAGGTTGCGGACAATTACTTAATGAATCTAAATAGTTTTGCAGTTTTTCTTCGTTTGTCAAATCAAATATTTCTGCAATATGCTTGAAAAGTTGTTTTACTCCGCGATTCCACATTGGTATAAATAAAATTAAAATGTAATGTTTCCTGACCCACATTATTAGTTTTATATTTGAACACCACTCGACATCTATTTACAAATATCTACCTATTCGTAAAAATGTATACTTCAAAATATGCTTCAACATTATTTGCATGAAATATTTTATTTTCGATACACGACTAAGAACGCTTCTACATGTGATGACGTAATATGCGCTTTAACTGGCGCCTTTAATTTTTTCAGCAATTAGTAGATATAATTTAAAGTAAGTTGTGTGCTAAAAATAACCATCACAATATTTTGCGATTGAACAAAATAAAATGCAAATATTTACCTATTTTACTGTTATTTCTATTGTATTCGGTCGAAATTGACAGATTGTAACAAGATATTTATTTGATTATAAGATTTTCTTTTCCAGAATCGAGTTAGATCGTAGTTTATATTAACCACTGATGTTTTATCACTGAAATCTATATCTTGTGTTGGATTGCATCTAATTTGTATAATGTTATTTGTTACTTATTTTTCAACCATCTCTGTTCGGTATTATTGACACATTATAAAATCATTAAAATTTTCCTTCCCGGAATAGTACATAGGTGATGAATATTTCTGGGTTATTGAACTGCATTCTTGTGAAATGATGTAACGCTCATTATACTCATTCGGCTATAAAGTAGACCGCCCACAGATTCTTTGTCTGGTGTAGTACATTTGGGTTAATAGCCAGTGACCTAAGGTTGGGAATTTATGTCTATTGAATAAGAGTTATTTGAGTAGTAGTTAGTAGATAGACAGCCGCGTAGGACTAAATATGATTGGTGTCTATAATATTCGACATAGCTTACAAAATGACTACAGAATCTCTAGATAAATTGACCATGATAAGGCTTTTCTCCAGGACAAAGTATAAACGCGTGCATAATCTGGTGGTAAGTAGTATCCGTGATTCAAAAACACCTGTAATGTATAAATAAGCTCTTTGCTTGAAGGTTTTCCGCAATAATACGAAAAAATTAACAAACGCTTTTTCATGTGAACAAAAAGTGCAAGTGTATACTTAATTAAGTACATTTTTTTTAGTAAACTAGAATAAAAAAGCAGAAATGTATATAGAGTCGATGCGCTACGAAACCTATTTATTTTATTAACTACATATTATACATGCGTTCATCGATATTTTACTGTGGTTACTACGCTTTATTCCGCTTAGTACGTAAGTCATTTTGTAAATTCATTTCAGCATGCAACATACTGAATTAAGCAAAGCGTAATGTGTCTGTATTTCCTGCCGTATTATTAGACCATATTATCCAATTAATTTACTTCAATCAAAAATTTTACTTTGTTCAAAAATATTTTAATGTAGCACAGCAGAGACTAAGACATTTTTTATTTAACAATAATTGTCTTTTATAAGCATTAAGTATGTTTTCTTTTAGTCTTATCCACATTTATGAACTATCTATTATTAGATAAATACCCAGTAATAGGTAGTAATAGATATATAAATATATACATATACTACACCATTGTTACATAATACGAAGATAATTTATAACAAGTTATAACTCAAGTGACATGAAGTACATTAGTATAGGTTTTATATCTTTGTTAAATATTTAATTTGCGCAATGCGCATAGCGGCACAACATGTCCAATACGGTTTATTGCCTCTATAAACGTAAAATTATACTGATGGCATAAAAGCAGAGTTATGTGTAATGAGACAACGAGTCAAATGTGTGATACGCAAATATATTTTGTGTAGAGATGAGTTTCTCGAGGTTTCTGAAACCCACGACTGAATAGTTCAATTTTATTGTGAGGTCAGAGTAGGCGTGTGATTATTGACTGTATTTTTGACTTAACTACTACTCAAAATCTATATTTTCATACCGACATACACGTTTTGGTAATATTGTTAGGACACCAACACACAGCATAAAACATAATATTATAAGTAAATTATTTCTAGTGGTCATGTTTGGAATGAAAACCTTGCAAATAATATAATTTACTCACTTACCTAGTGCATATTTTGTCATTTTAAGTATACTAATTATACGTTTTATATAATAAAGTACATACACATTGCTTTTATCATTTATTATTCATAGGGCCAATTTTAAAAATATGTTATCGTTCAAATAAATTATAACCTGACTGAAAATAAAAGTGAGATAAATTAACTACTTAATTACAAATAGCTGTAACTTTTAATTCGTTTGTGTTGTATTTTAACTTACGAATAACTTTTATCTGACTATTAATAAATTAGCCCTAAGGCGAAAAAAATATTTACAATATTACAAAAACAAATCTAATTTCTTTAGATAGGTAGTAATAGATTTATTTACTCAAAACTAAGCAGAATAACGTATAAAATCTTGTGATGATTAATTGAGATTGAAAACTATTGTCTTCTAGGAAACGTTATGAAATATGTTACGAAACTCGGAAAATTGTAATAGATTACGCTCGCCAAAATATCTGAGTTGCAGCTAGCCGAAACAACGTGGGGATATCATTCAACGGGCTTAGAAATATACACTGCTTTGTAGTGTGGCTAAAGAGTGGGTACATTGTTTGCACCGGGGGAGGATGTTTACCTGTTCGAATTGGCCAGGAGGCGTTTGGTGTTACATAAACAGACAATGTGATGTTTCACGAACGCATTGATGCTTTTAATGTGTTACTGTGGTGATGTTGCTGAAACGTGGACGTGAATTTTTTTAAGTTACTAAATGGAAACGGAGCGGATTTTTCAATATTTGCAAATATTCTAGCATCTATGATATTTAAAAAATAATACGTTGTATTTATTAGTGACAATAATATAAGAAATGGACGAATGCCTTATTGATTTTACTGAATTTCAATGTGAAAAAACGATTGTATTTCCCTTTATAATGATTGAACAAACAAAAATCTTTTTAATATTGCTTTGAATGAAGAGACGAGCTTGCTGTTCACCTGATGGTATGCAACACGACCGCCTAAAACAGTAGAAACACCATCCAACATGTGGATTTACAAAGTATTGTTTGGTATTCCTCTGCCTTCGCTAACCTGAGATTTGAGATGAAGTCTTACTATGTCCAGTACATATACTGGCTAAAACGTTAGTAGTAGTATTGTTTTTATGTAGGGACCTCCCGACGTAAAAAAACAATACTATTGTAAACTACTACTACAAACATATTAATGTAATATAAACATATTAATATGATTATAATATTATTGACTAATTGATTAAATAAGATAAAAATACCTACAGCACTACAACAGACATATTTATATCTTATCACAATTAAGAGCAATGTAGAAACCTGCTAGAATTGTGATCTAGAACGCGTTGCTCGGGTTTCTTGTATAATACACAAAATCATAATTCATAAAAAGTAAGAAGTTTATGCTTCCTCGGTCGTGGTTGTAAACCATAATGTTGAGACGAAATCCGATAAGTCGAATTTTCGACCAAATTATGTGCGCACAATAATTTTATTACAAATTACAAAATCGATCTTTCTGCATTATAATTGGTATATTCAAAATAAATATTAGTCCAAACGGTTCTGGCATCTCATTATGACATTTTTTATATCATTGACCTACTATCAGCTTCTTATAAATACAAAATGTGTCTCGTTTTGATGATTCTTTTCATCTTCACCTGTATGACAGTCCGTTTCCTGGCGATTTTTGTTTATTTTATATTTATCGTTTGTTTATATTTTTTTCAGCGTTCATCGTTTACTACGCATTCCAAACCAGCTTCTTTTGGCTGAACGTGATGTGTTTCGATATTTGGAGGACGTTCAGGTAATTTAAAGATGTTTTAACTTCGATTAGTATATCTTCCGTTCTATTTTTGAATACAAAACATATTAACCCTATTCTATATTCAAAACAACCTATTAAATATTTAACAAGGAAATTGTTTTATGGGCTATAAGTAGGTGAAGAAGGTAGAGATTTTATTACCTTGCCCAAGTATTTAATTAATGAAAGTACAGGTATAAAAACACATTTATAATATCAATAGATTAACAATAATCAAAAAATTTGTGTCGAAATCTCATTCATTCCACATTCCATCTTAACAATCTATAATTGTTTTTTTATTCTGCCTACAAAGTAGATTGTTTAATATAGTACTAAACTGCAATTTATAGCTTTTAAGAGTCTCCCTTAAGCTCTTTTTAGCTTAATAGGTTCATTTAGCAGTAGCAGGATTGATTAATGATTTCGATCTTGGTAAACACAACGGGATGATGATCAATGGACGATGAAGATTAGTTTTAAGAACAGAACGTCAAAATGTATTTTATATTTTTTAAAAACAAAAAGGTCAATAAACATGTCCGTGTGGGTGGATGAACCCAGGTAATCAGTGCCGTTAATGTACCAAAATAGTTTTTTTACACGTAACATTTAAAATATGTATCATTTTCCTTAAATTTGCGACCAGTTTCTCCTTCCGACTTACATCGATTTGAGAGGCCTTGTCCCGGACAAATGGTTTTAAAAAAATATATTAGGATATATACGTGTCTATCACATCGCTATCGTTCTCTTCACGCGCTGTCAGGTAAAAAGCTCAAAGTAAAAAGGCAAAAGAAATGGCATCATCTGATTCGACGCTCCTTATGGGAGACTCTTAAATATTCAGTCAGATTGTCATCCCTAGAATTAGCTATGAATGACAGAGAACATTAAGTTATCTGAAGTCAATCAGGAAATCACATACATTCTTACAGGATCAATCCAACAGCACATCTTGACTTTTTGACTTCGTGCGTGGTTCATAAGGCACACAGATCGTTAGCTTGGAAAAACACAGAGAAGTAAATATTTCTGTGTAATTTGCCAAGAGCCATGTGCAATGCTAAAATTGCACGGACCATGCCGAGTGTTCGCCTATAATACGTCTAGGAATGGAGCACAACTATTCATAAAATCGATGTCGTTACGCTTTGTAGCTTTTAATACATTGTAGATTCCTAATACCAACTGTTTAGGCGATGTATGCCATGAACTGTTTTTTACATTGAACACGTAACAAGATATGTTGATGTATTATAACAATTCCTATGTACTACTTAAAAAATGTGAAATGCCTTGCAGATCAAGGACGCCTCATCCTTCTGGTGACAGAACCAAATTGTAGGTCCCCAAGTGACTGATAACAGGTTGTCTGTGATAATGGCATGTTTTATGTTCACCATTCGTTGTTGTTTACTCCTAACGGAATGACGTTTATCCAACGTTAACCAAAGCATTCGGTTTTCCAGCATGTTTATGTATTTCGTATTTTTATCCAGTAAAATATTTCGTATCTATCTACTTATTTCTTAATATAGCGTCATAATGTGGTTAAAAGCATACATGTTATGGCCCTTTTAGCGAGTCTTCTTCACAATATAATAATATTTAGTCTCTTTAATTAGAAGATTTCGTGAAACTATCTTCGTTTTATATGAATGAGGTAACATTTATCAATATCACCCAGATAAATCGAACAATATCGTAAAGAAAAACCTACAATATATTGTTAAACTCTTGCATGGCAAAATTAGATGAACAGTTTTGGGTAGTTGATATTATTTCTAAAGTAAGTAGATAAAATAAAGCGTTTATTATATTTTGCATGGTGCAGAAACTATATTGATATAAGAAACTATATTGCATGGGGTATATTTATTATTTAAGTTATGTTTACGGACGCCATTTTTAGATAGAATTTATTTGTTATTGTACTTACGTAAAATTTAGATTTTTTAGTTTTTATTTAGTTCTAAATCAATTTATTTTTGTAACAATTACATACTTGAATATATTTGACTAGAAACGGTGTAAATGCGTAGCTGCCTAATATTTAAAGTAAATAAAGAACAAAATTTAAGTCTACATTTCTACGTGTCCACGTTTTATACAGCTGTATTACAATGGATGAAAGTTGCAGATCGCTTGACTGATGGTAAACGCCACATCTGCTCATAAACCGTAGCAACACGACTGTAATGTACTTATCATGTCGTAATCACAGAACAAGGGATTATACAGGAATGTTCTGAGGTTAAAACGACGTTGAGGTTCTCTTGTATTATCTGCTGAAGTTGGCTTAATCTACATCTCTTTTGGGTCTTTCTTATTCGTGAAGTATGTATGGGCTAAATGTTGTATAACTGCTTATTATTCTTAATGCGAACGAAGGACCAGCAGCTTGTCTTCTTCCCAACACTCTCAGTGGTAAGGAAAATTTTGTGAAAATGTAAGCGGTATAAATAATCACCTTTTTTAACTGCAAGATTAGGGTTAAAATCAAATAGATGCAGTAAATTCACTTATGTATGTTATTATTGGTAAACAATTAACTGTATTGAATGTCGTTATTTAGTTTCCACGTAACATTGTTATACATAATATTAAGGGAACATGTATGAGGAATCTCGCTCAGAGGTTTTTTAACGCGGTAGACATTTATTACTCTTTTTTGGGGGCACACTAATTCTCGAAAGTTGTAAGTCCATTATTTTTAACCCTCCTCCCTTCCTGTACTTTAATGGCAACTTTTTCGATATTTTCGAAATTTTCTTTGCCCCCACAAAAAGGCCCTGTAGCTACTTATTCAGAATTATATATTGTGACTGATGTACATACCTATGTATTTCAAATTATTCAGATATCATATTAAGAAATTAAATACTTTAGAGCAATATTTAAATTATTAGGTCCTTACAAAGCTACTTTACAAGTAATTTACTAAAAAGAGGACAGCCCAAAAATATTTATTTTTAAATGCTTCGTTAATAGCGTACACAATACTATGACCGAATCACTATTTTCGTAGCCTCAGATAAAGGGGACCTACAGAATGTCGCTTTAGCAGATTTATATTCGCGCCCCTAGACTGAATGTAGGACGCTCATTCACTAGATGGATTGATGACCTTATAAATGTGACTGAAAGCTAGATGAAGTTGAGATTGGAAAACGTGTAAATAAATACTAGGTTTTTAATCATTGCAAAGATGTTATAATAGGTAATAATTATATTCTATAGATACCCCAAAATAAGAGCTCTATATAGTTTCCTAGGAACATGTAATTTTGTTACTATTTACTAATTAGACCCAAGAATTTGGCAAATAGGAGTTAATAGTTATTGAACTATAACGAAAGTTTAAGGATAGTAAAAAACGAAAGTTATTTATATTTTAAAAAGATTAACCGCGATTTTAAATGTACCGATGTCCCTTAACCAAAATGATATCATGCTGAAATACTGCCAACAATATCAACACCTAAAAGTTACCAAAATATTGTAAGTCTTCGCTTCTCGAAATTCGGTGACGTAATTATAGGTAACATCTATTATATTTCGCTAAAACACAGTTTGGTTTTAATAGTGGGTACCGCGGCGGGAGTACGAACAAGAGACGCGACAACAAGAGGTTTTGCCTGTACGCGATATACGCATGGGGCGTGCCCGCCATACTTACGGCGTGCACCGCCGGGATGCAGTTCAGTGACAACCTGCCCAGCCACATCGTCGTTCCTGGTTTCGGCTCCAGGAGGTGTTGGTTCGTCAGTGAGTATTTAATTCTATTTTTCTTTGCAACTTTACACGTTATTAGAAGGGTTCCTGTCATAAGGTTTTTTTGCAAATTTATGGTTCTGTTTTTGTCACCAACTAAAGTGCTAGTACCGTTATGTTCCTTACTCGGCATTATGAGATTTGTCTTAGGGTGACGAGCCCAGAGTAATGTCCCACAACGTTTTGGTATCCCAAGTATGAGTAGTGGTGTCGTTTATTATCAGACGGCTTACTCTATCGGCCCTTCGCTGGGATAAAAAAATATGATTCTAATTTACTTAATGAGGTCAATGTTCATATTTCAGCTTAGTTGCTATAATAGATTTGATGAGATTTTTGTCGCCGTTTATCTGTTGAGAAAGGCTAGTACATAAACTGTACGTCTCCCATCATTTACATTTAACATTAATCGATAGAAGACGTACGAAGATCGAAACGTGTTAATAAAAACAAAAGAACGTGAAGGCCCCTTGCCTTCTTTTGCGGTATCATCACTATAGCGTCTAGCACGCAGTTTTGTAACGTTTTCAGCGTCGTTCGTGAACTATATAATATTCTCATTAAGACGCGTTTACGTTGCATACCACATACGTACACTTTACAGCACATAAGTACTTTTATAATAACTAGATGCCGCGTCTAAGAACAAAGTACCGGCTATTATGAGTGCGAGTGACGACCACATTTACTATCTTTACTGCATGTAGCCCATTCTACAAATTAAAAACTAAGAAATTGTAACAGCGTTGATGAAACCAAAATAAAATCAACGTCATTTCGCCATTTCTTTGAATTTCGCATTGAGATGCAATATCAACATTATCTACGATTATGTTTTTTGTTTTATTTTTATACGGTCACGGCAAATTGACCCTACTGCTCTTGATAGTAAGTGGAATGGAGTCCAATAGAATGGCGACTAACGAGAGGTGATTAACCCTCGACAGTCGACACAATTATGCCGGCCTGCTGGAACCGGATATTCGCAGGCTGATCTTGGAACGCGGCACACTTACGTGGGCCACTATAGTGGGTTTTAACACCTTTTGTACGGTTGTTGCTATCCGGGCGAATATAAATGATATCCTATCACCAGCAAAAAAAAAAGGTGAAAAACAAAATTGTGAAAATTAAAAATAAACCGAGCGCCTTGAGGTAAAATTAGATTGTTCTTAGAATAGCTACCTAATGCATCTCCCCTGTCGGATACATACAACGTTTCGTTGAGTAAATTCGCGAATTAGATAAAGTTATTCTTTACTTACCACTTTATGTTCTAATAGCAGATGAGTGTGTGATGACGTAATTTTCACTTGTCCTAAATATCAACACTGTCTTAAAGGAAAATACACAGAATTAGGCAGAGAGTAGCTGGCTTTCACTCACTATACACAACGGGCTGTTTCTTTAAGTTGGTTAACTTTGACAAAGTTTCATAACGTTACACTGTAGAAAAATATGTCTACAGTACGACTTTACCCTTGGCTCTTTTACTTTAATCGTATTTTTTTAGTTTCTAAAGAGAAGTGAAATTAATTAGCGGTTCGCTTTATTTTAAGCCTCAGACAGTAACAATACTACCGGAACCTTGAATTACGAAGTATTCGGGTGGTATTGCACTGAACTCGTCACAGATATTACAATTATACAGATATCGAAAAAATACTAGTTCTCGGATTTTATCGCGGTTTTTTATGTTATAAATTTCTCCCGATGTTTCTAAGCTCTCGTGATCACTCGGCGGACTGAGGTGTTGGTCGTCTGAAAACTCAGTGTTACAATATCTATATACGATAAAATCCATACCGTCCAAAGATTTTTAATTAATTTTTTATTGGTTGTTCCTTCTTAAAAAAATACTTAGTCGCAACTCGGAATCAGGAAGTTGGCGTGCTTCGGAAAGCACGTAAAGCCGTTGATCCTACGCCTGATCTGTCTCCGGTCATGTCGGTTGCCGTCCCACCGGACTATGATAGTGAAGAAACAGAGAGTGCACCAGTATATTGCGCACACACTTGTGCACTATAACATATCCTGCGTATTTGGCTGATAACTGTTGAGATTGGCCGTCATCGCCGTATTTCAATTAGGAAGGAAATAGGAATCATACATTATATAATCACATATTTTTTTACATTTAAGAACATTCGCGTAAATATATATAATGTGAATGATGATGATTTATGTTTATCCAGATTGGCTGAGCGAGTTCGTGTATTTCTTCACGCCGGTATTGTTCTTGGTTGTGAGCAATGTCATATTCTTCTCTGTGACGGCGCATCGCATACGATCGATACGACAGGAAACAGCTATACTAAAGGGCGCGGAGTCTTCCAGGAGTGACAAATTGAAAAAAGATAAACAGAGGTGAGTTAACATTAATTTTATTAATGTAGCTGTACTGTTAGGGGCATGGCTATTATTATTCGATTTTGTGATACGATCCTAATATCGATAACTTGTATCACTAAATCAACTTATATTAGGCAATCTGTGAGCATATGCATAAACTCTATAAATTCTGAATAAGTAGGTATATGCGATTCCTTGGTTGGGCAGTAGGTAATAGAAAGCAGCGTTCGTTACAAATACCTTCACTGAAAAGTGGGTTTTTGCTAGTGCATTTCCCGAGGATAGGTTTCTCCAAAGGACGTTGACGTCGAGAGGCCGGTCGTATACATTAAGCCAGATCGATTTTGCAACATAAAATACATTGAAAAGCTATATTGCACTGACCTCGTATTGTAGTGTAATATGGGCAGATGAGGGAAGATTTTTATAGTAGGTATAAATTTGAAAGTGTTTACAAATGTTTAGATATTTGTAAGCGGTTAAATAGTTAATTGCTAAATGGATTTTGATGAACTGAGTCCTCGATATTAAGTATTAGTGAGATTTATTTTTCTGTCTGGTAAATTCGTAATGAGAATTTTATTCCCTTAAAATATTTTCATTCGGGCGGAACGGCGCGGCGGCCAGTTTTAGCAATTCATATTTCCGCCTTTCCCGAGTTTCTGAACACATTTCATTCAGTCTTAGCCGGCTCCCAATCGATATACCACGACAATATCAAGCTTATTGACAACAATAGACATGATCGCTACAATAGATCGGTTTCGAGGCGTTTTGCGTTATCATTACCAATAACTGATTGATACGTACAATACTTAATATTTTTTATTAGTGTTACTCGCGGTAACGAACCCCGTGATGGACCCTTTCTGAAAATAATTTCTACTGTGTACTTTTCTGGGACAAAAGTAGACTGTATGTTAAATCCAGAACATCGCTTACCCATGCCATATATTTTTCGAGCTTCAGTAGTGTCTATGATTATTAACAAATAATTTTACTTACTTTACTAATCATTATCATTCACATCCAGGTTTACACTTAGACTAGAGTTATTATATTATGAGCACCGCTCCATATACAACTACACCCTGTCAATGTTGAAACCATACTATAGTCAAGTGTACGGGTTGCAGTACACTTCAGTTCAACACAGTGCTTGTTTCCAACGCTAATTCTATATATTGTCATCTCATATTGTATTGTCAATTCATATTATATTGTCTACCTATTACTTATAACTTTTTATAATAAACGATATCGTAAAAAAATCGTAGATGTTCTTGTACTACAACACAAAAAATACTAAAAACATGAATGGTGGGCCTTGTTAAGAATCGGGCTTTCTTCGGTTACACTACCTTAGTTTTAGAAACTTCAACCTGAAATCTATTTCCACAAGTACCTACCAGTATAAAAAGCTATTGTTATGATTTCCACAGATACGCATTATACTTGAAACTGTTCATGGTGATGGGTGTGAACTGGACCGTAGAGTTGATCAGCTTCGCGGTCGGCGGCTCCAACTGGTACTGGATCGTGGTGGACATCTCGAACATTGCGTTGGGCGTCGTCATCTTCTTCATATTCGTGTGGAAGAAGAAAGTCCGAGGTCTCGTGCAGAAAAGGTATGATGAACTTTTTTTGTTGTTGTGATTATATTAAGTTTTGAGTAATAATTTATTGTTATAATTGTTAGTATTTTTTTTTATTAAAATGGCGTAGCTTAGCAAATAGGTAACAATTTCGATCGAAACTGATTGAAGAAGGAACATATTTTTTGCGCAAAATAATATCAAAATGCAGCGCGATTTCATTATCACAGTATGCTCTCTATGTTTTATTTACTTCTTGGCATCTAGCCTTAAATTATTCCGTTACTATCAGTTATATCTATAAATTGCTATATAGCATGCAGCAAAGTATGTAAATATAAATTTAATTAGTGTAATTTTATGTTTTCCGTGGTAGAGGAAAGAATTAAGAATTTAATGTGGGTTATATAGTGTAGTTTTTTTACTTTTCTCATAAAGGAGTAATATAAAAATAAGTACGTATATGGCGGGAATTTTTTGTGGCACAGTTTTCCCCGAGAGAATAATAAAATAGTGCAGGAGCAACGTGCCACGCCAGACTTTCTGGAGCTATATTTTGCAAAGTTAATTATATGTTTACGGTAATGCGGCTGCCTCTGATACCAGTAATACAACTTATTTTTAGATTACCCGTTAATTTGTCGATTGTATATCTTATCGGGAATACGCACTCCATTTTCCAAACACTTCACTTTGTTAGTGTATACCGATATTTTGATAAGAGTTTGAAAGGTATCCTTGTTACGTTTAAGTACCTTTGTAGGTACACATGGTACGTATGTACATACGTCAACTGCACAAACGTGGATACAAATGGTGATGTGTGTTAAAAATGGTCATAGTAAATAGCTTTGCATGGAATGGCGCTGCCATTTAGGTGCATATTTTCGGTGGCGACCGTTTTAAATTAAATTGACCCGAAAGAAACCGATCATTCTCTTGGCAAATTTACAGAGATTGCTCCACCAAGGATTAGGTGATTAATGCATAGGTAAATTATGAGCAAGCTGTCTGAATAAAAATGGCTGATAGAGACTGGACAAGTACTTACCAATACTGTTACCAAGAAAGTAAAGTTTTACTGCGTTCATAACAGCGATTTCAATAATAATAATTATTATTATAATTATACAGAATTAGACAAAAAAAAAGATAGCCATTCTCGTGGTTCATATTTAATAGTACCCACTACCCATGTTATGGACGCTGCTACACTGTGTTCAAAAATCATATTGTCGAATGTCGAAATGTTTGATCTTCACATGCTGCATAAGACCATCAAAACAAAACCATATTTCACATTTTTGATA
Source organism: Manduca sexta (assembly GCF_014839805.1). Lineage (NCBI taxonomy): Eukaryota > Metazoa > Arthropoda > Insecta > Lepidoptera > Sphingidae > Manduca > Manduca sexta. Next base: position 9,522,778 of record NC_051128.1, read on the forward strand.
TTGCTGAGAATTGCGCTAGAGTTTTTTGTATTATAAGTATAAATTACGCTAAAAAACATAGTAATTAATAAACATTTTCAAATCGCGTCATAAAAATTGTGGCTTCTTATTAAAATAAGAAATGTATGAAAATTAATAAGACACTACCAAATTCAACTTTGCTAATGACTTGACCTAACAACATTATAAAGTCATGTGATTTAAGTATAGATTTTTATTCTAGGTGTAACTTAATGATGATAATACATTTCACATAGGTACGTGCACCACTGTTACATAAATCAATTTGAATTACCTATAATCCATCAGCTCATTTTGAATTCAATTTCAATTACTTCAAATGGCTACCCCCATTAAAGCGGTCTAGATGAATACGTTGGGCTCGGGATTGCTCGTGGAGGATCCGTTTTAAATGACCTTTCTAAGCTACCTGTAAATCAATACTGGGGTCGTTGGCAGGTACAAATGTTTCCACACAACTCATGTGCCAATATGTTTGTCTACGTCATTGATATTCTGTGAAGTGTCAACAGAGCCGTGTTTTATGTCAGACGTTTAACAAATAGAGTATGTAGGAGAGGTACGGCTGTATGTGATGTTTCCTTTGTTTACCTTTTTGCTAACAATTTATGGCTCTATTAAAATAATTTAAGGAGACGATTAACTGCTCATTTGCTGTTTAATGTATTTGTCATTTTGGGAATGCTACTGACGTGGATTTAATGGGCAAAATCACCTTTTATTTACTTATTGTTAAATAGGTGCCCAGCTTTATTTTTAGAGTTTCAAGTGAGTAGGTAATTGATTAATGGAAGTAATGCTGTTTACGCGAACTGGAATGTTTGAACTTTTTCTAGCGACTTACCTACTTACTATTTATTTATATAGGCAAAGTATATAAGCAATGTAAGCAATGGATGTAAGCAATGAAGTAAATATTCTTAAAAAATATAAAGAGAAATCTTAGATTAGATCCAATCCTACAACGAGAAGGTCAGGCTGGAATGTATTTATATCTCTTGTAATATTTTGTCAGATTCCGCCACATGTTGGGCATGCCACCTGTAGCAACGGATTCTCGCACCGGCCGGTGGACGACCAGCTCTGCCCCCACTGAAGACACTCGGATCTCGGCGGACGAAACTGCCATACGATTGAAGGATATGCACTGAATTATCAGGTATGTTAAGTAGCTTGACAACTATAGAAATTTATTGTAAAAATACACACACAGACACACTCACACACATCTACATCCTATATCTCGGAAGGGGTAGGCGCAACTGGTGCACTCACTTTCCTCTGAGTGTATTCCCTCCCATATTAGGTTGATGTGATGAGGGCGAGCCTGTTGGCATATCGGGCACAAATTCTAGATTCCGGCCTGGTGCTAAGTAGAAAACCCCAATATAATTTTGCCAGTCCACGAAAATGAACCCAAGAACTGTGAACTTAAAAGTAATGTATAGAACACTTGGAAAAATTTAGATACAGCTCTCTATCCAGTTTCGTTTTCATAGACAGATTTGGACATTTGACTTAATGAGAATTAAATAGGTCAACAAATTTATGTTCAAATCAGTTTCGGAAAGGTTTCTGCTAACCTTAGTCATTACTAATAATACTAAAGTAATTCATTAATTTATGTCTCCTTTAGATAACTAAGCACTTATTTTACCGATAAGTGTCTCATTTAGAGTTCAGGTCATATGCAAGTAAACTATTTCTTTAAACAACCAACAAATTCTTGTATAGTATCGTCACAAACAAATATTCCGGTTTTTATCGGACAGGCTGTGACAAATTGTTCTTTGTTTTAATGTTAGTTTAAGGACATAGTGTAAGCGTCGTAAATACGGTTTTATCTAATCTTATTGTTTACAGATCCCATGACACATTCAAGCCAAAGAATTCTCATCGCCCATCGACCGACGAGAATTTTTTATTTTTAATCCGGTTAGGCCGGGCGCATAATGGAAGCTTTATGCTTATGATTTAGTTTTATATAAGATGAAAAGTAATGGGATAAGCTTATGCTATATATTGAGATTTTTTAAATGCATTCGTTGTTTTGGCATATTCGAAAATTTTTAGTACTTATACATTACTGGCTGATACTGAGTCACAACCAACATTAGGGAATAGTCTCGCATAACAAAATATGTAGGTATTAACGTAATTTTTACCTCAGTTCCGGAATGGACAATTTAATACCAGCAATTAAAATACATTGCTAGTGGTCAAATTGCCTTCTAGAATAATCTATATGAATTGTGGTTATAAACTCACAGTTATTTTTTTTTTGATGAGCTGAGATATTCATGCTGTAGTCAAAACTGGCTATTATGCACGGCTCTAACATTTCAGAAATATTTGACATTAAACAAGAGATGTATTTTCATAAGCAGATTTAAAATATGGCACGTATTCAAAGTATAAGAATATGTAACTCTTAATTTAGATGTAGGTAAGTTTGGATGATGCGTCTTGAATATAAGCTAATAAAAACAATAACACAATTTGTGCAATACTATTTGTGAACTTACAAAGCGGATTTTACTATTTTATTTATAAGCTCTATGAATTTTTAAACATGACTTAGTTATCGTGTGTATAATATTTGTAAGGTAGCTAGTCAATTGTGTGAATTTACATGAAATAAAATGTTCAATGTGTGTAGGGTAATACTAGAATGACGATACCTCATGACTTCAAAGGGACGCTACAAAACCAAATAAGTTCGCAGTTATTTTTTCATTGCTGAATACAATAAATAATGTACCTAATTACACGCCAGTAGAGATTATTATTAAATTAGAATAAGAATTACTATTATGTTAAACTAATTTAAGATTATGTATGGTATGTCATTAGTTAATATAATGAATAGGTCACAGTACGAGTTCTTACGCTGTTCTTACATTAGAATAAGCAAAGGAGTCTCTAATGACCTAGCCAACGCGAGTTTCCAAGACAAAATAAATATGCTACCCAAATATCGTATGCTTTTTTTCAAAAACATATAATTTACCTATCTAACCATAAATTACCTCTAATCCATTAATAGTTAATGCAATTTTACAGTGATATGTCTGTTATAATCCACAAAAATGATCCCAACTTATAATTCATTATGTCGAAGGTTTTATGGTTAACATTCAGCTCATTATATAGACGGCACATTCTGATGATAGAGTTGTAATAAGACGTATTGTTTACGAAAACACGCAGAGCGAAGACGTTTCTTGGATTATGTATTTATGTCATAAGTTTCTTGAATAAATATTAATTGTATGTCTGTTGTTGAAGATGCGAAAGTTTTATTGTCAGACTTACGAAATAGTATTAAAGAGTTATCAAGTGTGAAGTGTAACTACTGCGTATGAAAGATTGGTAGTAATTAAAACGTCGAATAATGTTAGGGGTCTTCCTGGTGGAATGGTTCCTGGTGGATTCTGTCTTCAGGAATCGTAAACGTGAAAGTCTTATAGTAGATTTCATATGGTAATAAGCAACGATTAAAAAAAAATAAAGTACAAACATATTTAGTCTATAGATATAGATAAGTCCCGATCTTTATGAGGATGGACAAAATTAAATTGCTTTTCTGTTTTATTGATGAAGTTAATGAACTTTCCTAGTTATTTTCTACGGTAAGGAATTGTTAAGAAGGAGCGCTAACTCTAGATTTAATAATCTTTTTCGTCTCCGCCTGTAGGTTCGCTATGGCGAGCGATTTTCTTATCTATCACACAGGGGGCGTCAGCTCTGGAAAATTCGTGCTTTATCACACATATCATATTACTATATTGTTTTAAATGCACTATTTCATAGTAATTTCGTTTTAATTAGAAATTATAGTATAACTTTATATATTTAGCACAAATCTCCAAATATTCTTGATTAAATAACTAATTATTGATTTTGTGTTTAATTTATTATATTATGTACTTAACTTTATAACGTTTATTAGGTTTAATAATACCTACTATAAAATTGCTCATTAAATCATGTTTACCCACGTGACAATCAGAAAAGAGTAGCGGTGTGTTGTGAAGCTTGCCACCAACAGACTAAGTGATGACCACCACCGCTCTGTCAAGAGTGATACCGACAAAGAACACCCGCGTCACAATGACCCCAGTTTATTGTTTTCGCTTTACTGAAAAATCTTGGTTGGTATTCTATGAGTACTTATATGTATGGCGACAAACATGTTAAAAAATATTAATGTTTGTGGTTATTGCCTGTAAGTAATTTTAGTAAGTACTTATTTACATGCTTAGGTACCTACGTTGGTGGGTACCGACTAGCAAGGCGCCAAGAAACTCGTAAAACTATCAACTTAAGAGATGGTCCATTAAGACAAATCGCAGAATTGCAATTTTAGATTTCTAATATTAAATTGATGGAAACCATACTTTTGATTCAAATGAATCGAAGGTCGAGAATAGTCAACTATTGATTTCAATAACATGAGTAAGAGTCGCCATAAAACCATTTATAAAACAGTTCAAACGAGATATTTCATATTAAATTTGAATATAGGCAAGTACTTAAGTACTTAAATCTTTTAAAAAAGTAAATGAATGATTATCGCATAACACATTTATAGTCTGTTCAGAAAGAGAACCGTCGCGTCGTGGGATTTGAGGTCGCTACTGTACTTAAATACCTCTTTTGTTTAGTTTCGGTATGTTTCTTTACAAAAATCCCTAAAAACAACACGCAAGATCATTAATTATAACAAAGCAATACGATATGACAATGAGTTTAACATTTACCAAATGGCGGGGAAGCGTTGCTATGTAAAAATCGAAAGTTAGTTCACTTTTCGGCCACGATAGTTCTCTTTCTATAGCTGAATTTAAATTTTTTATTCACCTTACATGTGTGTGCTCAAACAAACAGAATTATAATATATATATATATATATATATATATATATATATATATATATATATATATATATATATATATATATATATAAAAATGAATCCCAATTTCCCTTGGTCACGCCATCACGCGTGAACGGCTGGACCAATTTCACAATTTGTTTTTGTTGTGTTTATTATTGTCAGGAGAAGGTTCTTATGAAAGAAAAAATTCAAAAAATTGGTCGGAAAATTAGAAAATTTAAGAAAACTTAACGAAAATATTAATTTTATATAACTGTCAATTGTTTGAAATAACTGTCATCAATTGACAGAATGCGCGCTGCAAATTCATAGTTAAGACGGGACAAAGTCTGCCGGGTCAGCTAGTAATACCTATATAATATGGAAAGTCTCAATGTGTAGCTAAATCGAGAATTACCGTGTTGAAAGGATAAAAGTACCGTAAGATAACGTGTTTTTAACTTGAATTAGCAAAACCAACACTTAATGCGGCAGGACCTTAAAAAAGAAGGTCCCCAATTTGAGTTTATTTAGTAGGGATTTGACGCAACCAATTGCAATAAGTAATACAGTGTAATGTGACACGATCAAGGTAATATCTTAACTGATATTTGATTAGGGCTAAATTACGGTGCATCTACTTATTACTGTGTCCATGGAGACATTGTCTTACATGTCTGCCCACAATTCAGAGGCATCAGGCAATAATACCTAAACCACATTCGGATTAATGTTTCATGAAGATGCCTATACGATTTCCTAACATTCTGTAATAATACGAGATATAAAAGAAAATAGAGACCTAAAATATCAGATTATTAAAAAATTAAGGTAATCGATATTTTCGATAAGAACCTCAGAAGAAACGCTCAGAGAAAACGATACTTTCTGACAGTGTCAATGTCAGTTTGATTGTCATATGTAGTATCATGCTGTCAACTGTTAGTTAAAGTAAATAAATATTTTGCCTAAAACAAGAATTAGAATAAAACTTAGTAAAACATCGAAAATAAACAAATTCAGTATATAATATTTGAGTTCAAACCTGATAGTTTCTACCAAATTATATTAGGTAATACACCATGAATATATTGATGGCATAAATTGTTTATCAAACTTTATTCATCTGTCTTGATATTATCACTTATTCTTTTACTAGTTTAGTTTGTTTTTTTTTAGTATATTTTAACACGTATTTGGCAATGGTACTTTCTATCTATTCTACATAATGACATACGTATAAGTACATAATATTTTTTTTATAAGAATAACCTTTGAACCTAGATAAGTAAAACCATGAATGTAATTCTCGGTGCGTCTGTCACAGTGCTGCTGGTGTCGGTCATCGTGTATATTTTAATGGTACCTTCTCAAGGTAGGTAGAATAATTATCTTTGGAAATATTTATCAACAGTTTTATATTTATTTCTGTACGTACTACAGCTGAGTTACATGTGGAACTTTTATTTAATTCTGTAAGATATAATTCTATGCAGATAAAGTACAATTTATAACCACACTAGCTTTTGCTCGCGGCTTCGCCCGCATGAAGAAGTTATCCGGGATAAAAGTCCACTGTATGATAAAGGTCTTGCTACATATTTTCCCGATACTGATAGGTTCAAACTAATTTTATCCCCATGGGGGTTGAATTTATCAAAATCCTATTTAAGTGAACATCTTCATCATAGTAGCTCCAATCTTTAATTTCAGTTCAATCAGTCAAAAATCTAAGAAGATTTATACAAACTTTCATCCTGTATTTTATCCCCTTAGGGGTGAAATTTATCAAAATCATTTCTTAGGGGATGCCTACGTCATAACATCTACCTGCATGCCAAATTTCAGCCTGATCCGTCCAGTGGTTTGGGCTGTGCGTTGATAGTTCACTATGTCAGTTAGTCAGTCACCTTTGATTTATATATATTTAGATTGAAATAAAACTACTTATGTTTTTTTGGCACAAAAAATAATAATAGTTAATAGTAATAAAACTAGTCCTGTATTACATATTGACCCATTGTAAGACAGGTATTCTCCACAAAAGAATATTTCTCTTCTACTACAAAATTTATACAAGTGGGATTTGTAGCCAATTACTTGGTATTTTATGGTTTTACAATCTTTTAGATGTTGACAATAATTATAATTATCAACAAGTTTAACTTATAATATTTTTAAAAATATTGAAACAAAATATGTATGAATCATGAACTTTTTAAATTTGGTACTAACAGCTCTTTTAATCTGTAAATATTTTCTTAATGTGTAATACTCAATCAACACCTCATTATTTTAAAATATCTTATTGCACAATATAGAATATTAACTCCTTAGGTAAACTAACCCACTGTAAGCACTACATAAATATAGATAGATACCTTAGATTTTTTTATTATAATGACATTACTAGGATCTGACAGCCTCCGTGACATAGTTCAATTGCATGGGCAATACAGCAAATGCCCTTAGGTCTTGAATCATAAGTCAAGCAAAGTGATATTGGGATTTTCAGCACAGCATGAGCTGGAGTTTGAAATTTGTGCCTGATTTGACTAATTGCTCACTAATCACTATCACTTAATGGAACGGCACACATGGTGTAAATGGGTGCCTGCCCCAGTTGCAACTCTGCCTACCCCTTAGGTGTGATGCATGTTTCGTGTTTGTTTTATACCTAATACATTGAAGATGCTTATACATTGGGTACATATACCCTTCAAACAACTTTCTATTACCTTGAAGCAATTTGTTGCACCATTAATAATTCTTTAATGTTCATTACAGTAGATAAAATGGCAAACAATGCTCTTCTGTTTGTATCAAATGCAGCAAAAGCTCATAGCATTTGCATGAGAGCCTCAAAACTTGTAAGAAATGTGCTGTATGTGAAAATTAAAAGCAATACTGAGAATACTCTGCCAGTGATAAGTAGACAAATTGTTAATATTTATTCTAAGGTAAGTAATAATACTTTCTAAAAACATCACAGTTTTTTTTGTTTGAGTTAAAATAATGATTGTTTTTTTGTGGCCAAATATTGTATGAAACTTACAATCTTTCAATACTACTTTTTGTAAATTCTCCTAGTTTGTATGACCAAAATGATACAAGGCTAATAAGATTTTTTGAAAAACTGTGTATAATTTTTATACTTACATTCATTACAGACCCAAAATAATTTAGATGTAAGATTGATGTTAAGGTCAAGTGGATCAGGTAAAGAAATCAAGACAAATTACCCAATAGACCTAATATTATATGAGAAAGATTTGCACAAAGAGGTGGAAATGTTGAAACAATCAGTTGTAACTCTTAATTCGAAACACAGTTTACAAAGTATAGGTAACAATTAGTTTATATTATTATTATCTCTTTTAATTTGGTGTCAAAGACCTTTGAATGTGATGTTAATCAAATAACAACAAGTTCAATGATCTTATTATTTGTCTACATTACTCATTAGTTATATTTAGATATTTTACACATTATTCATGATCATCTATTGCTTTAAAAATTATGTTTCAACTGGGAATTGAATGCTCGACTAGTCTATAGCGAGACAACATTGTTTTTGTAAATAGGTAATGAACATATAACATTTTCTTATTTAGATACACATGATCTACCTGAAGTGGATGAAATGGACCAACCTGTGAAGACCTATGACTATGTGGCGATGGGTGGTACTTTTGATCGACTACACAATGGTCATAAAATATTGCTATCACAAGCCGTGTTGCGCACCAAAAAACACCTGGCATTAGGCATCACTGACATCAATATGATACAATGTAAGGATTTGGTTCTTAATTACGAATTCAATTTTGTTTTTTTTACTTGTCAGCTATGTCTTTCGTTATTATATATGAAAAAAAAATAATATGAATTTTTTATGTTTATTTTTAGCCAAAAAATTGTGGGAATTAATAGAACCAATTGAACATAGAATGAAAGTGGTTTTAAATTTTTTAAATGATATAAACCCTGAGTTGGAATACAATGTGTTCCCATTACAGGATCTCTATGGACCAACAAAAGATGATCCTAGGTTTCAGGTAATCAAAACAAATTATAACAACACAATAATGACCGACTTGTAAGCATCATTTTTATGGTTAAAGGGAAAGTTTAAATACATTGATTGGCGGAATAATGGCAAATAGTGTCATATATATATGTCAGTATAGTATACTCCTGACATTGATATTACATCATTTTTTATAAGATATTACAACACAAAATTAAATATTATTATTTCTTCTGTATGTGTGTGTTAAAGACGATATAATATTTATAAAAAGCCAACAAGGGCGGCTATGTGGCGAGTCGACGGTGACTGGCGACATCATATACTCTGATTCCGTGTAGGCTTTATGAGATGTTCTGACTCTCGGCTTGCCTAATCTGGCCGGCATAAGATGGAAGGCGCAAGAGCTAAGAATCTTCAGGGTGGAAGCGCTCGATCTGTGTAATAGCGATGAAAACCACTCCGGAACCCGTCAGCGATCCGCGATGTTGAAATCGGTGCACACCTCTAGACACCCTTTAGCCACCTACACCGATCCGATAGGTATACGCCACTTATGGGAAGCCCATTTAATGTGGAGCAAGACACCGTCTGCCTAGAATACAAAAGATTGAGTCATTTTACCTTGGCAGGCGTCCCGTTGTCTCAATCAATAGCCCAACAACCAGTCCAGCTAGATCCCATCCATAGACCCAGTATAATTGCCATCTTCTCTGCAATAGTCTTTGCACCTTGCAGCCGTTGTCTTTGGCTGCATTTCGTCTATAAATACAGAGAGAGAACTTACAAGGTGATACACATCCTAACTAGAGTAATGTATCTTAAGGGGGCCTCTACGTGTACTCTAGCCTTCTAATAGGACCGGCCTTCGTGCCGTGATATCCCGCAGGAAAATACAACAAAATAATATGTGCGTGTATTCAAAAGTATTTTCTTCTACAGTTGATAGTTGTAAGCGAAGAAACAAACAAAGGTGCTCTTAAAATAAACGAAAAGAGAAAGGAAAATGGATTAAATCCAATGGATGTGCATGTAATCGAGCTGGCTCAAGATACGCATCCACAGCGCTCGCATGAAGAGGAAGAGAAAGTCAGCTCTAGCAACCAAAGAATGAGGCTACTCGGGACATTATTGAGGCCGCCTGTGGTGAGTTATATGCACTGTGCACTTTATATATAGGTGCGATCTGTATATCGATTAAATGCCCCAAGCATTTTCTCTGCTATAATCTGAAGAGGTGTTGATATAAGAGGGCAAGATAGGTGGACAATGTATACACATTGAAAAAACGGGATGAATATCAAACTAAAAAATAAATGAAACGATATACATTCATTCAACAGGTTTATATCTGAACAGTTATATCAACGCTATTTTTTTTTAATTTTTATCTGGTATTTTGGTATTATTATTTAAGGTGTGATTTTTTATTTCTTAAGCCCAATCCACACATTCTGGACTGGCCGTACGTTATTGGTTTGTCCGGTGGTATCGCCAGCGGGAAGAGCAATATTGCGGAAAAACTCAGGCAAGTATAAATTCAAAACAAAATACCTTTATTTCACACACAAAAAACACGACTAACAAAACGAAATATGAATTAAAATTAATATTGAGATAACAGTAGAATAAAATGTGAGATATAAAGATTTATTTTTTAAAACCATTAGTAAAGAATGCAATTTTGCAAATAGGATATTTATAAATAATTTTAATCGTTATAAAACCAATAATTCTGAAAGAATAATATTTTTGTAGGGCGAAAGGCGCGGGCATAGTGAACTGTGATATCATTGCGCACGAGTTGTACAAGCCGGGCCTGCCGCTCAACCACACCATAGCGGAGACGTTCGGCGCCGAGGTCATCACGGAGACCGGCGAGGTGGACAGGAAGAGGCTTGGACAGATCGTGTTTGGGGATAAGGTTAGAGTTTTTTTTTTAATTCTTCTACTTTCTACTACTTTGACACTACCTATACAATGAGACTTATTAATAGGATTTTTAGTGTTTTTTATACACGAAGTAGTAGCGCCACCGTAACTTAATCACAAAGCACTGCGTGCCTTTACACTGCGCTCAACTCATACTGAAACTTTCGATTTTAAATCTCACAATGCGTACTAATTAAGTTTATCTAAATAATCTGTAGGAGCAACTAGAAAAGTTGAATACCATAGTGTGGCCGGCGGTGGTGGAAGAGGCGCAGCGGCGCGTGCGCACGCTGGGCGAGCGGGGCCACCGCGTGGTGGTGATGGAGGCCGCTGTCATGATCCGCGCCCGCTGGTACCGCCGCTGCCATCAGCTCTGGTCCGTCATTATTCCGCCGGAAGAGGTATGTTCTTAGTTACTTGGTTTGCTGATTCGAAATAGGCACCTTTTAAGTTTCATGAATTTTGCACAACCAATATATTAAAAAAACATCATGCATATTGTTATAATTGTAAATTCAGAACCAAACTATATGACAAATAATAAGGTATAAAAACAAAAATTTATTGAAATCCAGCGTAAATCTCTATTTATTTTAGGCTATAAAGAGGCTCCAAAAAAGAAACAATTTAACAGAAGAGGAGGCTCGACAAAGAATCGAGGCGCAACCCACAAATCTTGAACAAGTGGCGCACGCAAACATCGTGTTCAGCCCATACTGGAGCTACGACTACACGCAGGCGCAAATAGACAAGGCCTGGGACCATCTGCAGGAATACCTCCGACACAGGAATTAATGACAACTAACTAACGGTTCTGTACACGTTTGGAACTATTAGTTTTTTTACTTTGCTAGACCACTGGTAACAATTCTCCCATAAGAATCTGTATTGTATTATTTGATATTCTAATACAATACAGATACAAATAGGGATGTATATATACATCCCTATTTGTATTATCCGCGGTATTGGTAAGAAATTTTGCATACATTTTTAAAAGTGGAATTGATTTAACAATTTTAAAAACAAATTGGCTATTTGCCATATTCTAAAAAGCGGAAGATTACAAGATGTGTAAAACTTTAATTATATACCAAAAAGGTGTTATTTAAACATTAAATTCAATTTTACTTTATTATCTAAAACCGACACACGTAATTTAATGGATACACATCCAATTTATATAAATACCGAAGTAGAGGAAATAACTATCGGCTGATTACTACATAACGATCGTATTCGTCAACTACGTAACCAATCAAAATAAGTCATCTGTAATCATGTCAAAATAATTTTTGTCCTGATTGGACAATTATTTGTCTATTGAAAACGGTTCTTGAGGGTAAGCTCTTTATATGAATATAGTAAATATGAGATGATAGAACTAGTGAGCTATTTACTGTATTTGTCATTAAATTGGGTCAGGTTTTTTTAGGTGGATACGTCGAAGAATCCGCGGGACATTAATCAGTCCTAATTCACATATTAATATCTATATAGATATTCATATGGATGCTTCATACTTCTTATAGAATACAAACGTCTATAATAATAATATATCCTGGTGGTGGTTTCGAAGCAAAAGATCACATTTTTCATTAACAGGCTCAGTCAGTAGTGATTTTGCGTTGCGCGATTGATAGCCTATTGTAATTTAAATAAGTCGCAGGTCTTATGTGTGATGTAAAAATATATATATTTCTGAATTAAGACTCAATTCAGATTTATTTATTTAAAACTGTAGTATGTATACTGCCATAATGTGTTTTAATGGATCATGCTACACACATTCATATTTTAATGAAATGGGTAGGGTATGTTGGGATAATACCGGATCATGGGTTAATACCGATGTTTCAAGATTAGCAATCTGCTGTTAGCAATCTGTTATTAACGATCTAACTATGGACAGCAATGGTGGTACTAAACATAGCACTAAGTTCATTGTATGTGTTATTTGATAAAACTAATGTATTAAGACAAAAAAAAAAAGTTTAAGAAATCTTTATATTTAAAAAAAAGATGAAACGGAAAATTTCGTAGACAAAATACTTATGTTAAGAAATACTTCATTTTTTTGTCCATATTTGTTTCTAATAATTTTGATCATAGACATAACTGAATTTATCCCATGCTGCCGTGTAAATATTATAAATTATGTACACTGGTGTAAGTATTTATTTATTTAAAAACTTTATTCTACACCATAAATATTAAAGGAAAAACAAATATATTATATACATTGGTGGAAATAATTTAAACACCGGTGGTACAAATGGCGGTCGTATATATATGACAAAGTAAATATTTATATCTCTTATATATAAATCATCTTGCCTAAACAGTCGATTAATGATCATTATTATTATCGATTTAGCAAAAAACTATTATGTTTACATAAATGATATACTTATCGATATTTAGAAACTTCTGCTTGAGACTGAACCTTAAGTATAAGTGTTATTATCTACTTATATAATGCATTTTTATTTCAAAACTTCAATATGTGTTTTTATTTATTTGTTATGTTTCTTTAATAAAAACTCCTAATTTCATAATTTAAATGGCTGTACAATGTAAAATAGTATATTATGTATATCTTTGCCATATTGTGTTTATTATCATTTATCAATGGTTATTTACATTTTTAGGTTGTTTTATAGGATTAAGTACTATATTGATATTATAAACCGAGACTTTGTTTGTGAAATTGCTTTTTTTTTATTTGTAAGAAATAAACGTTAGAGTCTGGCCAACGAGTCGTGTCACAAAAATATAGCGGCAAATTAAAAAAAAAATATGGTTTGTAACCCCGTGAAGATTAAAAAGATGAGTTTATCTTACAGTTATATTTTCTATTTTAACGATTTTAAATAAAACCATTAATCACTATCAAGTGATTAATGGTTTCAAAACAATATACCTTACCAACGCGGGTAAATATCAATTTACCCGCGTTGGTAAGGTATTTTGGTTTGAATTTGCCGCCATACTTTTAATGCCACGATTCGTTGGCCAGACTCTACTACTGACACACCGAACGCGGCAAATTTAAGTACGTAAGTACCAAAGAGTTCTAAGATTATATAGAACGGACATTGGGAAGATTGTCATACAAACATTTAGCGCTTATGTGATGGTTACTCAATCTACCTGAAATAGCAAAACATCAATGTAATATACTTCATAGTTTTTCATATCATGATTTGCACGTTTTTAATGCGAATATTGGCATTTTTTCTGTAAATATATTTGTATTAATATCTAAGGAAGCTGTGACATTTTTTCATACGGACATATCAAATAAGACAGCGACTTATTACCAATTGGCAATAACCTTTGGAGCAAAAATTTGGCGCTGATGTCCGGTCTATAACTATCTAACGTCTTTGGTACATTTATTGTATTTCAAACGATAGAGTGGTTATAAGACTTGAAATTGCTAAGATTTACCAAATGTAATTGTGTTGTAGTTTATTGAAATAATATAATAAATTAATATATTTTCGTAATTATATTTTTTTATTCAGTGAGCCACTATTATATTTATGATATGGATGGTGGTGTTAAAAATATTTAGGTGCACTAGCAGGTATTAAACATTTATATGAGGTTTTTTTTTATTGCTTTGAATAACTAGACGCGCTTGCCGTTCGCCTCATGGTAAGCGATACGACCGACCATAAACAGTAGAAGCACCATCCAACACCTTGAGTTACAAAGTATTGTTCGGTATTCCACTGCGCTCGCCATCCTGAGACCTGAGACGTTAAGTGTTATTATGTCCAGTAGTTACACTGGCTACAATGTCCTTCAAACAAAAGTGAATACACACTGTTGCTTGGCGGCAGAAATAGATATTGCGGTGGTATCTACCCAGATGGACTCACACATAGAGAGAGAGACCTACCACCATTAGGTTCTGAGTAGTACAACCAGGATCGAGAAAAAACGATTTAATGAATAACTCTTAAAACAAGTAGATAGGTCTATGGTACTTAAAAAAGATTGAGAATGACTATCCATAAAATAACTCATTGATAGATAGTGGTGGTCTTCATGGGTGCCGCCAAGATTAATTTTAGGGAGGTTTTCATCTTCACATCATAAGTAGGTACTAAATAATATTATTCAATTTATATATTTTTTTAAAATAATCGCACGGGTATTAGCTAATGTTAAACCATAATAAAACCTCTGTGGTCGATAG
Organism: Manduca sexta; assembly: GCF_014839805.1. NCBI lineage: Eukaryota > Metazoa > Arthropoda > Insecta > Lepidoptera > Sphingidae > Manduca > Manduca sexta. The sequence continues at coordinate 9,537,848 of NC_051128.1, forward strand.
TTCCCATTTTCATTCAGTTATTTTTATTGTGATTTGTTCCGGACAGAGAGATGCACGTGCACCCCCTTGCATCCCCCTCACGGCGCCCATGGTGGTCTTTACAGACGTGACGCTTCGGACATAGCAAAAAATAGATGTGAGCTCCTGGGTAGAGCGAATAAATAAAGTTTGCCCATTATAATAGTTTTATAGGTAAAGTGCTAAAAAAGGTACTTCAAGGCACCGTGCGAGGCCCTGGGCATGTACCGGGATTGTTTGGTATTGGTTGGCTATTTTAACCCACGTAATTTTTTTACTTCAGGTCCATTAATGTAATAAACTAACGTATAATGCATATCAAATTGGTATCATTAGTAATATCATAAATATTTTGGTTACATTTCCAAATTACAAGATTAAAATGTCAAAACGAACAGTCGTTTTTCGGTTGATTGACTCGTGACTTACCTGGGTCACTTTCATAGTATCTAACGCTATGAAGACCTCGATTGTCCTCTTTCTACTCTTAAAGTTATGTTTTGCCTACAATCATTTATCATTTACCAATACATTAGACAGAAGAGAAAAAATGTTTGATTTAATCGTGGGTATTTGTATTTTGTATTCTATGTGACTAAAGCTTCAGACGGTCATTTCATAAATTTACTGTTCTAAATATTCATAAACGGGTAACGGTAACTCATTTTTTTGGACAGGCCTTTTCATCTATTGACGATATTTTAATCATAAGAAATAAGACCTATGATTCGATTTACACTTATGTTTATATTTTCAGGCTAATATAGCTGAATTAAATATAAAAGTGAACCCCTGGAAAAACATGTTTTGTTTTGGCAACTTTCCGGACAACTTTTATAGAAAAATTCGCCAAATTCCCTTCACAATTGCTGTAACGAATTTAGAAAACGAGGACCATGAAGTGGAAGACCCAGTGCCTTATCATTCCAATGCTATCATCATTGAGATTAGAGACTTCAGCCAGTTTGAAGATATTCTCCGAAAAGCAAAGGATACGCCGTTTTGGCACCCACACTCTAACGTTATAATATATTACCAGGAAGTAAATCGTCTCAGTGTAGCTAAAGTGTTCTACATTCTTTGGTATTACAGAGTATGTAATGCTATCATAACACAATATGATAAAGAGATGGATATGTTTCTCATATCCTACTACAATCCGCATGTTACCGAAAAATATCAATTAGACTATGCTTATGGTTGTTGGAAAGCAAAAAAAATAGGTATGCCTGTGCAAGACTTCCATACAGGGTTCGTTTGCGTAGAAGAATGCAAAAATGTGACATTAGAATCGAGTTTGCGTGCTGATAATCTGGGCACCTGTATAGGAATTAAATCATATCGTATAAGGTATAGTGATATCGCCACACTACGGGCTTTAAATCTGTTTGAAGACAAAGGCAAAAATTTACATGGTTACACTCTGCGCGCGTTTACTACAGAAGTCTTGCCGTTTTTGACAATCACTGAAAATGCCGACGGAACGTATACTCTTGGCGCTAGAGATGGTATGATCTGGAACACGTTATCAAAACTTATGAACTTTTCTATAGATTTGTCGCCTAGCTTAAAAGTAATGAAACTGCCTTTTAAAGTTGAATTAAACATTCAACAGGTATTTTCTTTAGCTCACCGTAAAGCCGATTTATTCTTGATTCCTATATATCAATTTGATATGGTAGTTATTGAAGTTGATTACACTTTTCCAATAAGAGATAGTGGGGTCTGCTTTGTGTCGCATCGAGCTGGGTTTGAAAATATTTTGTTCGATACAAAATTATTGTATTCTAAATGTACGTTAGTAATACAATTCTTTGTATGTATGTTGTGCGTGTGGTTACTTTTCGTTATATTCAATGTTGTTGAAATGGGAGGCACCACCCTCGATCAAATCGGGAAAGATTTATTAAATACTGTGAGAAATGTGTTATCAATAAATTTACACAAACCACCTAATCAAAGATCATTTCGCATATTTATGGGAGTGTCTTTGTGGAGTTTCTTTATTTTGAACTTCTTTTCGCAGGCGAGTATAACATCGTTTTTTACTGCCGTTAAAAGGGGCAAAGAGGTTGAAACCTTTGATGATGTTATAGAAAAGGGTTATCCTATAGAAGGAATGGCATCACCTGACGTCCTATTGCCGACTGAAGATGCAAGGTTTCGAAAATTATCCGAGAAAATCGTTCCCATTCAGGATACATTTACTTGTATAAAAAAAATGAGAAACGATAGTAAGCTATTTTGTCTTATGGATTGTTCGGTAGGTCGGTATGTAGAAACTAATTTTTTAAATGATAAAGGAGAGCAATACATGCATATCGCTACAGACAGAATACATAGTTACTACCTGAACATAATATATCCTAAATATTCTGTTCTGTCGACTCATACAAACAAGTTTATGATGAAATTTATCGAGGCGGGTCTCATTAAAAAATGGGAACAGTACAAATTTAAGAACTTGAAAACTGAGTCTGCAATAAAACCTTTGGGTATTGATGACTTCAAGGGAATTTTTAACATGTATTGTCTGTGCCTTGTTTGTATACTTGGTGTTTTTTTGTTGGAAGTCTTTTTAGGTAATGCAAAGAGAATTAAATCGACGTGCTTGTTAAAGTATAAAAAATGGAACAAAATAGGTACTTGTTGCTCGAAAGCAAATGAAATCTGAAAATCAATTGAGTAAGTACGTAAATAAATTAAAGAAAGTCAACGTTCATACGCTGACGACATAGCTTATTTTTATTGTTATCACACAAGTTGTAGCTATCATTTAGCATAAGTAGTACTTAACTAGTTTGCGGCCAACATATGAGTCGAAAACCTTGAATGTTACTTACGTTGTTTAAAATTGAACAGTATTTTTACTGGAGGTTCTATTCCGTCTATTGCAACCGTTATTGTTACCCTGTCTGGATAAATATAGTGCATGTAACATGCTAAAATGCGCGTCGGGTGGCCCCGCTCTGCCCTGGTAAGTGGACGCGGTCCATTAATAATGTAAAATACCAATAAATAGTAATATGTATTATTATTATAGCTTATATGTATTTCTTTTCACTCAGTTTATATTGAAAGCTCTAGAATAAATGGCCTATACTTCACTATTTTAAATTGGCAAGCATGCTTATTTCCGATTTTGATTTCGTTTAAATCGGTCTCCACTTGGTCTCCACTGGTCTCCACTGGTCTCCATTGGTCTCCAACATCTACAGTGAAATAAATTTGCTAGTATTACCTATATGGACAATGGGACTTGTACCAACTTTCGTATGTGGAGAAAAAGTTGTTGTAACGTGGATTGGGCTTGTAAGACCAAAAAATCAAAAATAAATAAAACGAACACATACCCAATTTTTCAAAATTTTTTGCGGAAATTCTGTTTGAAGTCTTAATGAAAAAATGGTATTTGACTATATAATAAATAATATGAGTTCCACTTTTAGTTGCTTCTTGATATAAGTACCATTAAACGCAAATCGTCGAAAAGGTTGATTTTTTTCCTACCTGAATAATAAATTTAATTATTCAGAAAAATATCTAAAGTTTCATTGGTCTTTCCTTCCCTTAGATCCTCCCTAATAAAATGATATTTACATGTCCAACTCTTGTGTCAATTTGTTTGCAACACTCGAGTTGAAAAATCATAGTCTATGGGTGATTCATGGTGGAAAAGTCAACAACGGTTCTTTATAATAAAATGAAAATATACAAATAGCAACGTAAATAGGACATTTAAAATATTTTAATGGGAAACTCTCATAACAAGAGCAATCAGAGATATCAGGGACAATCTGTAAACTCGGAGCACGAGAGGCAGGCCTTCACAAGTCAGGTAAGTTAATGATGAAATAAAAACTTGCTAATGTCATTCTCAGCTGAACTCACGTAATAATTTGCCTGTATTAATACAATGAATAACCTAATCGCCTTTGTGCTATTTTATAGTGTGTATGCACAATATGTGTGTTGTTTTACATGTACGTAAACGCTGGTATTATGACAGTTCTTTGTTATCTTTCCGAGCAATATTTTTGTTGTGCAGTTCAGTTTGTCGAATTTCGTGGGCAACCTTAGCGGGCGTTCCTTCGTCAGCGTAACAAGCAGCCAGTCCGTGTACAGCGCATCACGGCCTTGGTCTCGGGTTTCTAGACGAAGGTCAGTAATGCACACTCAGAATCTGCCAGTCACTGGCATTACAATTTTCGTGGACCATTCAAACATGTTTGTAGGGACTAGTAAGTTATCGTGTTTAGAGTCGATCACCGCGTTGTTGATGTTTGATTGGTAATGTTGATTATCCCAAAATCATGATAATTATTTCCTTTGTAATGTTTTCATAATGTTTATTATGGGAATGTAATATGTCTTAAGACCAAATTATTTAGGATGTAAATTTAGATACCATAAAATAATCTACTTTTCAGTTATTAGCACATATTAGAAAACCTTTGATTGCATGCAAAGTATTTTATATAAATTAAATGGCAACAATGTCACATATTGTTCAAAGCTAAAGTGAATATGAATATCCTGTTTATGAATTGTGTAACTACAATGCCTATAGTGATATACATTGTAGTCTTTTGCCTAGACATGAATTTTAGGTGACACATGTATGTTATATTATCTAATCTTGTGTTTATGTTTGTGCACTAGCATTTGTTTATTTGCTTTACTAGTCTTGCATGTTTTTAAATAAATCTGCCTCTAAGGCTGGTTTATATTTCTGTAAGTTTAAATGTGTGAAGAATTTGAAGATGTGCTATTATATTCTCAAAACTATACTCACTTGTGTTTCTTTTTCAACAAAAGTTTATTTTTCTTTGATAAAAAAATGCTCAAAGATATATTGTTCTAAGAAAAATTTGCTTGAGAATTACACTATAATTTTAGGGTCTAATATTTAACTACACATGAATAATAAGAAAGCTGGTTAATTTTTTGGTGTGTTGTATAAAAATAGCTGAATTGATATTGACTATTTGTTTATATATTTGCTTTGAAATATACTGCAGTGTACAGTTAATAAAATATTATAAAAAAAGAGTAAATAAAGACATACAATTTCTCAGGACACAAGCCTATGGTTCACCTGATTGTTAGTCATCCATAAATCATACACATGCACAATATTAGAAATTCATCCGAGATGTACACTGTGTAATGTTTTACATGAAAATGCAATCTGTTACCTTTTTATACAATAACATTGTTAATCAGTAATAATTCAAGCTGTTAATATGTATTTTTAATATTAACATCATGAAAAAAAAAACATTTGTATTTTAAAAGTGTGGTTCTTTTCAGATGGAATGACTCAACATTAAGAAATCCACTAGAAGCGAGTAAGACGGCCTGGCCAGTTGCTCACAAGGAATCAATTTTCCTACCTGAATTTCCCATCACCACAGATTTGCTACAAAAGGACTTTAAAATAGAGACCACTATAGCAAAAGGAGCTTTTGGTGAAGTGTATAAAGTGAAGAAACTTAGCGAAGACAAGGAATATGCTTTAAAGGTCCTAAGCAAGGCACATGTGAGTTAATTCATATATTTATCTATTTTATTCTAATGGTATTATATAAATTTTCCATGTTAGGTAGAATTTAAGAGTTGGTTTTAGTTTTGGATTGTTTTTTTGATATTTACTTGAAAGTATTTGTATATATTACTTACGCTTAAAAAAGATAATAGGTAGTACTACAATAATACATATTAATTAAGATGTAGAGGTGAAAGACATGAACTGACTAGGTATTCGCCTAGTTCACAAGTCTTTGCACCTTTATCAGTTAGCACCTTATCTTGGTGACCTACATGATTGTAACATTGTATTTAGTGAGCTATAATAAAAAAAAACAAAAAACATAAAGTCTAGACAGTAGTTACACCATGAATATTGTGACATGAAAATAATGAATCTGTGAAAGAAATATTAACATTTATTTAGAATGAAGTCCTAGCACATCTTTAACATTTCAATATAGGAAAATGAAGATAGCTCATAGTTTGTGCATAATGAAGTTAACTGGTCTTAATATTATTTAATCATGTGAATTATTTCAAAGTTCAATAATACTGTAATCTTAGTGACTATTCTACAAGGATTTGGTTTTGTCTATACATTTATTGATGGTCAGTATTTATTATTATTGAAATCTACATTAAAAAGAGAGAAGGTGAAGCTTAAAAAGAGTGCTCATCTCTAAGTAGGCAATGGCTTGACTGTGCCTGTGTCATTGCAGTCCATGGGTGGCGGATGCTGCTTACCATCAAGCTGACCGCGTGCTTGTTTGCCTACTAAGGTCATAAATAAAAAGATATGGCAATGGCATAGCGTAGTTAGAGTGGCTGGAATGGTCTGTCCATGCGACACTTAGGGTGGCAAATATCAAAACTAATAGTTTTTCAAAAAAGTGAACTTTGATAATGTGATGTGGTGGTTTGTCTCTTTCTTTGTTATGTTGAAGAGGTGTATTTTTGGTGCTTAGAGGCGGCAAAAATACATGCTACGTCACTGTGGTATGACTATCCAGGAGCGGACTGAGAATGGGGGGTGGTCATAAGCTAATTCTAGTTAGTGGGCCTGCCTAATAAATGAAATAATTGCCGTCTTATGTAAAATCGCTCTTCGATTACAATGTAGGTACATGGTATATGAAAAAAACAGAGTATTTATTTAATATAACAAAGATACACAAACAACCATAAGAAATTATTGCAAAAAAATCAACAGCTTTGATAATGACTTAACTAGTTACACTAGACTCTTATAAACATTTTTTTATTTGGTATAGTATCTACTCTTTTTAGATTGGGTCTGGTGGCCCTATAAATCCACAAGGCCTAGGGCTGCAGCCCAAAAAGACCTTATGTAGATCCATAGCTGGCTTTACCATACTATGGTTTAAAGATTCACCTCTATAAAAGTTCCATTTTACAGAGAGATTAGTGTATTTGCTAATTTAAAAATTACTATGTATGTATGTTTGTAAGTATGCGGTATTTTGCACAATATCACAATTTGGGTTATACACATACAATTTATGAAAGCACTAATCATATTTTGCAAGAGTTAGTTTCTAAACTGTTATATTTTTCATTGTGGGGTGATGATATTATAATGTTTAATTTATCTTGTAACATCTGACTAGTTTTTTGGTGTTACAAACAAACTTATTGAGTATCGTAAGCTTAAAAACTTTTTAACCTACTTATTCAAAATAGAAAGTAAAAAGCACTAAGTGACAGTTTAATTATAAATGACGATGCATTCAACTTATATTTTTAAACAATCTCATTGTATAAGTAATTGGTCTTCTAGTATGTTACAGACTCTTTATGCAAGGGCTACTACTCACTTGTAAATTAATCAAATAAATGTATAAATATTCTGATTTTACGATTCCTTTTATGTTCTCTATTAACTGTTAAAATAACATATTAATAAATTATATTTTTGCATTGTATGTATTTTACAAAATTATTGTGTAATGTTGTGTTAATGACATGTTTATATTCTGTTTGTCTACAATTTCATATAAATAACTGTGCATTTAGTTAGTCACGTACATAATGCTGATATCCATCCCCATGATAATCGAGCTGCTGCTGTAATGCTTCCGCGTCGAAATGGTATAAGTTCAAAACCGTGTATGCCTGTTGTTTGCCTCCTGTTAGATAGACAAGTGCATTCTATGTCACTCCTAGCTTTAGCTCTCTGCTGCACGATAAAAAAAAAATCTAAAAATTTACTTAGCCTAGATTATTCCCTAAAAGAATGAACTTCTAATGAGATAAAAAGTCGGTGTTTAGTCTGAATAATTGAACAAATAGAGAAACATTCTAAATGCGTGTATTGATAACGCGTGAATATCCATATTATGATTTTAAGGAAAAGTATTTATGTGAAAAACATAGTCGCTTAAATTTAATTAAATAGTTTTATGTATTAATAATGGGTTAATGCTTCGCCGTGGTGCTTTCCCATCAGCTGTCCCACTTGTGTGAACCACTAAGTAGATATAAAAGATGTTTAACTGTTAGTCTTTTATTTTCTTGATATTTCGACCGTGACCTGGTATAAATTGTATGTGGATCACGCGCATATTAGCCAACTTCAGAAATCGAACTAACAGAGGTTACTTCTCAACCGGTTGTTCAGCCACACCGCACACATCATTTAGTTGTAACAATGTTCATTATAACACACGTGGAAACTTAACAATGTCTGCAATATTAGTTAAAAGATAATTATTATACCAAAATAAGAACCATTACGTCATATTCTATGATTCGTATTTTCTAGACATACAGTCTTTGATTGCAATGTCGACGTAATTCGCGATACGTCATTTCTTCTATATTCGTATGACTAAGAAATAACTGCAACACAATGCTATGGTTTTCTGAGCCTATCTGTGATGTACTAAGTCAATTGAACAGATTTGTTGAAATATAACCCTAGAGTGCAGTGGCGAAGAGTGTAATTTTTGAAAAGGTAACCCGAGGCAAAAATGTTACTTTAGTTAACATATTAAGGCCAATTTAAAAGAAAACTAACACAAACGTAAATAAATCTAAAAGGGAAGCCGGTAGGAATCGGGTTGTATGGACACTTCGCCACTGCTAGATTGTCTATTGTACGTCCACGTGTAACAGATTATTCAATCATAAATACTTCACATAATTACACGATGACTCATGGACTTCACTAAGTCAATGTTGTTACACGATTGTGGGGATTATAAGTAAATAAACAATTTCAGATTGTGAACGAGAACGCAGTGCGTCAAGTGAAAGAGGAGTCGCGGATACAAGCCGCGTGCGGGCATCATTCCTTCATAGCGGGCGCAGTCTCCCGCTGGCAGACTAAGAAAAGACTCTACATTGGTAAGATTTTTTACATTAGATAAAAACGTGATCATTCTACTAATATTATAAATGCGAAAGTTTGTGAGGATGGATGTATGTATGTTTGTTCCTCTTTTACGAAAAAACTACTTAACGGATTTGGATGAAACTGTTCAGTAATATTGGTTATACATCACAATAACACATAGGCTACAATTTATAATGATTTTATGTAATTTGATCATAATATAACGATACATATCGAGTAAGTCGGAAAAAATATCCCGGAAAACTCCTTCACGCGAGCGAAGCCGTGAGCAAAAGCAAGTATCGTAGTAAGTACCGCTTATGAGTGTTTTTTACATGATTAGCAAAGCACTGCGTGGGGTTACGTGCAGTTGCCTCGACATCCTGATATGTTGATCGTGAAGTTTATTACCCTGAAGGAATAGAACTATGCTTACAAAAGCTTTGCTCAACGACAGATATCGTAATTACAGGGAAGATATAAACCTATCTAGACGGACTGTAGCATATTATTAGACATACCACCTAGTCAATAAGTTTAATGGCTAATTTAGTAAACATTTTTAGTACATTGCCGATGTTAGCATATAACGAAAGTATAGTTTTGTGTTGGGTATTAAACGCAATACCAAAGTCGACGATTTTCGGAGACAATAGTGCCATCTCGGCGAATTGGCTCATTCATATCATTGTACATAATGTTGCAAATGATCCACCCACGAGCCACATTTCATATTTTAAGTTTTATAATTTTTTCACCCATTTGCATAATACACAGTCTTCATAGTCGTTTGTCTGCATAATATATACTTAAAAAAACACAATGTCATCACTATTATGTCTTACCATTAATAAGCTCTATTTTCTAGTCTTATCACATGACATACTTTATTTATCAGATCCTCATTGCCCAGAAAGATGACGGTAATAAATACTCACCTCATAGAAATATTTTTATATGTATAGCGAAATTGTAATAACAAAAAGATACGTGCTTGAAACGGTAAATGGAACAGCACGTGTGTCGATCTCCCTCAATGATTTCTATATAAATAGCCAGATCATATAGCTGTTTGAATGTATTGAGGTAAACAGTTGCTGTATGACCTTTTGGTCGTGTTCGTTTACTGGAAAAAAGTAGGAAGATTAACCAGGGATACTGTAGTTTGTTATTAATAAAGCGAAGATTCGTTGAAAATAATAATATATACTATAATACACTATATATCAGTGGCGAAGGGTGAAATTTTTCAAGAGGTAACCCGGGGCAAAGAAAATGCCTTAGTTAAGATACCGCGGCCAATAAAACAGAAAAAAAAATACTAAGACAAACGAAAATAAACCTAAAAGGAAAGCCGGTAGGAATCGGGTTGTATGGCCGCTACGCCACTGCTAGATATTGTTATATTTATGTTGATTTAGTCAATGAATTATAGTTATTTACAATGCTAGCCCAACGATTGGTATAACATACTCTACATCATTTGTAGGGCACAGGTTGGCACACGGGGTGGTCGTGATAGTCACCCGTTTCTCGTGTGATTGCATTATCTGACTCTAAATATAACGGCACGCGGGAAGTCACGGCTGTGTCTTCTTTAACTGTGTTTGTTTACTATTGATAGGTTGTTTATAAATACGCCTCTATCGGAATAATAAATTGGAGCATGCTAGACATTTAAAATAATTTATAGAGATACAATATTGGTACACAGGTCCGTTTTTGACGACGCGAATAAAAAGATAATTTTCTTTTTTAAATCAAATAATAATGTCAAGTGCTTATGTCCAGCAGTGGACGATTCCATACTGAAATGATGATAATCATGATGAATAATAATATAGAACGTACATATTATACACACATAATATATTTATTTGAAGATATGATATAATTTTAATAAACTTTCTCGAGAAATAATAAAACGTCACATTCATAATTTTATTTTAACAGCTGTGAATATGGAGATATACCTACTTAAAGTATTTTTGATTTAAGATATATGTATAGTAGAATAGACTTTCAAAGTTAAAATCATTGTGGACATAATATGAAGGTTCATTGAAAATTGATGTCTTCACTATCCAATTAGAAAACATTGTATCTAGTACAATATTATCGAAACAGTTTCATTGAGCCTTTGACTCTGTCCTAAATTATCATAATATCGTATCGCATTAAACTTTATCGCGTTATTGTACATCGGCTGTCTACCGAACGAGGTCACATCAGGTACATATAAAACATTTGAATGAATCCATATGTCTCGATATTTTAAATTCGAAGGTCATTGCCGATTGTATATCAGGTCGTATTTGAGCAATTTGTGTTTTAAATTAGATTGTTTTTTATTTTTGTCACCTTGCTTATTGATAAGCTTTGAATGTTTACCTAACCCTACTAAACATAAACATGCAAGGGTAAATTATCATTCACAAAGTCGATAGAGGTTTCCCCCTGTGTAGTTATGACGTAGTAAAAATCGTAAGTCGGTTAATATTTGGGAGTTTTTGTCGTTATTACAAGTTATGTTTATTTTGTTATTAAGTTATTAACGTTTACTTGGTGAGTAGGTCTTTTGTATGCGACTTCCAATGAGCTGGCATGTAACACGGGTTTGTAAATTGCTATCGCCATGCATAAATTTTTATCTTTCTTTTCTGTTTGAATGACATTGCAGTCTGTTCAATTTTTGAGTATTATAAGACTAAATATTTTATGTCTCAATTGCAATACCTTAATCAACCTGAGTCGAGGATCATCATTTTGTAGTTCTTTATAGTACTTCGCAATAACAAACTGCGGCATTCATATCCTTTGAGGAGAGTGGGCTCCTTACCATTAGACAAGTGCTTAGCCCGTAGCATATCACGGTTATATAAAAAAATATTAGTTTGTTTGTCGCTATTTAATTTCGCCAAAACAATATCTGTTTAGCAACGATCGATAATATTTTTCCTGTCTGACATAATTGTACTAACTGTTGAGATATGACCTAAATGTGTTAGTGACCGAATATCGTTAGGACTTGCTCGAATGATGCACTCACAAAGCAGTTTAGTTTTTGTTTAAAAAAACATTGCCAACCAAGTTTGAATTTCCTGCTTTGTTGTCGATGATAGCCCGTAACAACATTTAACAAATACTATAAATAAGAGTTTATTAATGTTACTGAACAAAGCAATTTTTATCCAATAATAATTCGTAATCATATACTTTACTATTGCCCATATTAACATGTTAAAAAAATCGATTATAAAAAGACTAAAGTGTGGACATATCACATTTTTTTTTGCTCTAACTTACAAATGTAAAAGATTTATATGCTTGAATATTTACTTAGATGCTGATTATATAGGAATTCGTTTTCTTTACAAGAATATTTGTTTTTAGTTTCAGAATACATTCCAGGCGGTGAATTATTGGAATTACTCGATGCGTATGGAAAATTACCCGAGGAGCTAGTTAAAATATTTGTTGCCGAAATTGCTATCGCTGTTGGTGAGTTACAACTATTTTATAGCATTATTAATAATATAATATATAGCATAAATGCACAAGCCAATTGATCTTATAAGAAAATATCTACATACACATATTTTTTATTCCTTGCGTATATTAAAGCGGCTCGTATGGCCGATATTGCGTTCAAAATATCTAAATACGCTTTGTTTAGTAGTGTACAACACGGCTTATGAATTTTGCAAATTATCCAATTACAATAAGCGTCGTCTAATAAAATAACGGTTTTATACACATCCAATAGGGTTGAAAATAGCATACCTACATGTAAAATTGCGTGACTATAATATTGTTGATACGTGCGATAAAACCCCTGCTTGTTCCTGCTGATAATTATATACACCCTTATGAAACTTAAATAGATTTAAAAATGTTGTATATTATGTTTAATTATTTGTTGGCTCTTATGTAATATATTGTCTTGTCTTTATGCCTACGCCCCATCTTACTAATATAAATACAAATGTTTGTGAAAATATTAAAATGTTTGTTAAAATTAACTGGTGAACGGATTTGGAAGAAATTTCGCATACAGATAGGCTATGTCCTGGATTAACATATAAGCTTTTTATATCCCGGTAATTGGCTTCCTTAGGAAATAGTTGATTTTTTATCCATTTTTTTTGGTAGTTGAGGATAAAATTTACTAAACTGACAACATTTAGGGCTTGTTTCACAACTTCCGAGTAAATGCTTTTCACAAATACAACAGTCACACTATAATCTATGCACCCAAATAAATTGTTATAAAATAAGTCTTGACTACATTTCGCTGTTTAGTATAACTGTCAAATAAAATTCTGTTCAATTTTGTGTAAGAGGCCCTAAGATATATAAAAATACGTCTATTCATACTAGTGTTCATTAAACATACTTCATTTTACAGATTTCCTTCATAACGCCGGAGTTATTTTTCGAGATTTAAAGCCAGAGAATATTCTTTTGGACTCCGATTACCATATACAACTGATTGATTTTGGACTGTCCAAGTGGCTATCTGTGGGTTCACGAACTAATACTCTTTGTGGAACACTGAAATATATGGGTGAGTAAAGTATAATATTTTTTAAGGACAATATGCTAATCCGTCTGGTAAACGTCTAGTTTTTGTGTCGTCATACACCATTAGGCAAGGCACTTACCATTCATTAGAATATATACTAAAGATAAGGCGGCAATTAAAGAAGTCGTTCTCCGTTCCAGTGTGGAGCTCGATCCGTTGCGTATTGTAAAAATGGCAATGTCCAACGCGCAGTCTGTTTGCGTTTATCCAGTTGGTTACTTCGGCCGCTCGTAACCGAGAGAACGTTTCGTGATTATGTCGATAGTGAGCGAAGGTAGAGCGGCGGCACACTGACGCCGGCAACATGAACGCGAGAACCATAGCGTTCGAGCTGTCGATGGAGGGGCGGCAGGTGGACGAGGTGGTCGCCAGCATCTTCCACACGGTGCTGTTCCACCGCTCCAGCGGCAAGTTCACCTACAACAACGAGGAGAGCTACTCCATCCGCACCGTGAGCTACATCGACGTGGACTGCGACTTCATCGACTTCACGTACGTGTGCTGCGAGTCCGACGCGCTGGGCCGCAACGTCAAGCGCGAGATATCCGACTTCTCGGAGCTGCTGCGCGCCGTGGACGGCAGCTCGGCGCCGCCGCGCGGCTCCATCAGCCTGGAGTTCTTCCAGAAGCGCCGCGCCCGCTGGCCCTTCCAGCCCGAGTGCGTCCCGTGGGAGGTGTGGACGGTCTACTGCGAGCTCACCGAGGCGCGCAACGAACACGACATGCACAGCAAGCACGAGAACGTGGTCGAGATGCTGCAGGACAAGATCGTGTTCATCACCGAGATCATCAACCGGCACGAGTACGTGCCCAAGATGCCGAGCCGCTCCGACGCCGACCTCATCTTCGACACGTCGTACGCGGACATCCAGCCCTACCTGTTCAAGATCCACTACAACCTGTCGGGCGCGCAGCCGACGACGGTGGGCAACACCGTGCGCAAGCTCATACGCGAAACGCTCTCCTTGTGATTAATATTGTGTTCATACAATTCAATATGTCCATCGAAATGAACATTTGACTCTTTACTAGTGATATTACAATTTTCAAATGAGCTATTGTCGCGTATTTGTATTATTTTGGCGTTGACGTCAGTATGAAATTAAATACTTCGTGAATGCAAATTTTTATTTATCAGAATTTTTATTTTTATGGACATTTGTGTAAATACAATTTGAATTTTTTACGTTATTCAGGAGAACGGAACTTGACGTATCTATATAAGTATGGATGTACAGGTGGATTTTTGAGATGGGGCAGTAAAGACAGCTACCTTAACGACTGTAGCTACAAGAAAATTTCTGAGGACACTGTCCATAATTTTTAAAGATGAAAGAAAATTTTAATATACTCAATAATTTTTTTGTGCATTTTTGAGGTAATTTCTATTGATATTAGTGGATTAATTATTGACGCTGAATACAAAGTTTTGTCACGTTTAAAAACGAATTGGAGTCGCATTTCTTAAAAAAATATATTTTTTTTTTGTATTTTCTGACCATAAAAGTACTCAAACCTCTAATGGTCCCCTAGAGTCTTTAAATTCTTATAAGCAACATCGATTGCCATCAAAAAACGTTTTTGCACAAATTGCCTATTTTCTTGTTGACAGTAATTTTATTTTCGAAGCCTGTGAATGCACATCTTCATGTCTTTAAAAATGAAGGACAGTCTCCTAAGCAAGTTTTCTTGTAGCTAGGGCGGCTAAGGTAGCTGTCCTTGCTGGCTATCTCTAATATACACCCTGTATTTCTCAACATTTTAACTATTAATCTTAGCGAAGTTTTGTTTATGGCACAAAATGTAATTTCATTTATTTTTAACGCAATGTCTTAACTAACACAGTGTGCTGTGGTGTTTTTTTATAATTAAAGCGGTTGCGGCGTTAGTTATTAGTGATGAGTTTAATTTTGGATTAACAATTCGGTCTGTTGTAGTTTTAGTTGTACTTTTAGTTATAATTTCGGAGCTACGACTCGGAAGGCTGGTTGACGTGTCCATTTATTTGTACTGATTAATTTAAAGTGTTTGAGCATAGAAAAGCTTTTGTTCGCTTAACGTTTGTCGCACTTAGAACTTTGTAACATAACTAATAGAGTTAGATATTGTTTGCCACGTGCGGCGCGGTGGTCTGTTGTATTTATGATACTTGATAAAGATGATTTTGTCACCTTGTAATTTTTGTTGGTAAAAGGAGACACAAAATGTTAATTATATGGAATATAATGAACAATAAACGGATATTAGTATGGCAACTGTGTGTCGCGTTATATTGATCTCAACGATCTGGTTATAATATGTAGGGACGGACAGCGGGATACCGTTGCTATAGTGATATATGTATATTGTTGATATGTCGTGAAACAATAATTATAGTTGTAATATTATTACGTGTAATTTCAAGGGAAATCTAGAGTCTCTTAGCACTCATTGTAAGGTCATTTGACTATTTTTATGTGTTTTTATATTAAAAGTATAGACACCTTGTGATTAGGTAATATAATTTTCACAAAATAAATGTGTATAAATCTTTATGTCTGTATAGCGTAGTATAGGTCTGAATTGGACTCGTCTTAACAATATTAGGGTTAACTTGGTAAATATAATGTAATTTTATTGCGTTGTATTATAAATATTGTACATAACAATTGATTTAATGATTCGGACGACGCTAGCGGTTGAGTCGTTGAAAGCTTTATCAAATTAATATAATTTTAAACGTTGTAGGTTAGCTTACGGAGGTTTTACGTGATGTAAGGGCTTGGGTGAACGGAATGGTTCATAGGTTAAGTTACGATGACGAAACAAAATGATATTTACGATTCAATAAATACTTTATGCGAATTCTGTATTTTTCTAAAATATATTGTTTATAATTGTATGCGAAAAGCTATTTTCAAACATCTCAAATTAATTCAAGTAATTTTATAGTGTAGTTTTGATGCTAGATGTGGTTTTACGTGAAGAGTTAACGCAGTCAAGTGAGCTTAGTTTTACAGTTACGATGTAGTGTTGGTGTTGTAGTGCTTTTATAACCGCGGCTCAGTGGTCGCTAGTAGTTATTTTGTAGAGTGCAGGAAACGACACCAAACACATCGGAATATCCATGACTAGCAATTCAATGTTAATTTACGTACTTGCATTACGTCGACCCCACCGCGACACGCTTCACACACTCGATTGTTTGATAAAATTAACGTGTGACAAATGCCTGCTTATTACTTTATCGTAAAACACCTTTTATTATAGAATCTGAGTAAATATCTAGAATAAGTGCCATTTCAGACTTCTTTGAGAGTACATGTTTGTTTACAAATTAGTTCTCATGTCGCTGTGAGGGTTTTTGAATTTTGTATGAAATTAAAGTAAAACAAAACGCTTTTAGTTTATATGTTACGTCATATTATTTATACAAATATGTCCATCCATACATTTATACATTGTTTACCCTACCTCATACTGTCACTAAACTTAGTGTATTCGCACTTTCCTATTTCATCAATTGTTTATAAATAGTAAATATATAGGGGTTATTAAAATTAATCTGAACCGTATTGGGTGTGCATTGTGACATATTTTCGTTTAAATCGCTTCTACTGAGTGTTAGACACTTGAGTATTCGGAGATGTCAGATTAATTTTGTATAATCTTTAATCAGTTTTTTTCACCAAAGATAAGTCTGTATATAATCCAATTCAAATATATTCCGATATTGAATCAATATGTACAGTCGCTATTGATTTATATCTATTTGTGATTTTCATATCAATGAGTACCTTAAAATGTGTATAATTTGAAAATAAAAAATCTGGTGATGCGACAATATATGCTATTGTATTGCCTTTACTGAGTGGCTCGTATTGTGTATGGAACGGATGCGGTGTGAGCACGGTTTGTACATGATATATTATTGCACATAACCTATGGCCTTATTTCGAAATGTCTAGATAGAGAGTTCTTCAAGCGTGGTTTATAACGGCTGTTACATATTAGATTATATAAATAAAACATGAAGTATATATGTTGTGATTTATAAGTTCAAAAAAAAGCTAATATCTTAGTCTTTGTGATAATCTACATATATAAGTAAATAAAAGATGAAGTATTATTGCAATGTTTTCTTTCATTAATCTCTCCCGTGGAACATATATTTTGGCATGATCTCTACTTAATGTAATCCAACCACTAGTAACTGTACAACTTACTCGACACAATGATATCATCGATATTCTTTAAATACATGAAACAAGTTTGTTTCTTAGCGAGCAAGTTTCTTGAGAAGTGATTACAATACATATTGCTACGATTGTGTTCTCGTGGCTGCCGCGTCACACAAATTGCTCTATATGAGATCTGTCCCACATTACCGTTCAGTGTGTGCCCACAGAACGAATTTTCTTGGAATCGTTTAAACACCATGGGAACAAGCTGCGAAGTAATAAACTCTTATTATAAATTCGTTCAGCAACCTTATGCAAATTCAAATGGCTTTGAGATATTGATTGAAAATTTTTGTGCATGTTAATAACAACAAAGTTTCTAGATTTTGGATTTTTCTTGATAAGAGTTATGTAAAAATTTTGTTACATCTATTTTGTAGAAAAAATATTGTAATAAAAACATCTTAGGGTTGACCAATTTTTAATTTGACATCCTAAATGCGAACTGAAGTTTAGGTGTGGTCAATAGTTTCGAGCTATTAAAAATATTTAATGTTTAAATAAAATATCTAACCCGTAATTTGTAATAACCGTGAAGTCGTAACAAAGACATGTTTCGATCTTTACAACTTAATTGCCTATACGCCTTAAATAATTATTACTCTGGTAACATAAAGTTGTATATGAATATTTTATTAAGCCTAATTTTTCAATTATCCGTTAAAAGAAGAGATTTAAAATATCAAATCCATAAAAGATATTCGTAGTTGAAAATACAACACGAACAAATTAAAGATGACAGTTGTAGGAATAATTTTGTTAATTCCCAACATTTTTATATTCAATTAATTCAGACCTAGTTTATCGGACGATTGTAAAATCAGCTTATAAATATAAAAAGTGAAGTGAGTGCCAGGACTTCGTGTGCTACACGTCATCAAGATGTTCCTTCCGTTGAACAGTAATTATGTTTTTTATTATTATTATACTAACATGAGTATGAATGAAGGAATGCTAGTTGCGTAGAGCACAAGAAGTGTGACTGTGAATATATTTAGAACTATAGTAAGAAGCATCACCTCACTAATATGTGTATTATTATTAAAATCCGCTAAAAGTCTTTCTGATTTGGCTAGCAATATGCAACTGAATGCGTGTATTAAGAATTTTTCGTGATATCACATCGTTGTAGTGTGTACACGTCCGCGGACATTTATTTATATTCAAATATTATTTTCATGTGGGGATGTTTCTTAAATGCTTGCCAGAAAGTTGTATTAAAATGTGTATTTTTTGTTACTAGCCCCCGAAGTACTGAGCCGCGAGCCGTACGGCCACGCTGTGGACTGGTGGTCACTAGGAGTCATTGTGTGTCGAATGCTCACCGGCGAGGTAGGATCACTTTATTTATTGCTGATTTTTTAGCCGTCAGATGAAATTATCCATAGGGTAAAAATTATAATAATACCTTTTATTACTTTTTACGTTAATCTTAAACTAGTTTTTACTTTTAACTTGATGGATAAACTTTTATCTAATATTTGAAAAATCTATATTACCTTTTTGTATATAAAAACGTGGTCAAGTTGACAATGAGTTCTTATACTGAATAGAAGTCAGCTATGGAATACTTGCTCGCGCTATTTTCGCCCTATGTTGCATTGCTCATATACATGTCTGGTACAGATAAGTTGTGCGAGAAGACGTAGTGGAGACTTGTCAAACAGTTGACATTTTCGGATAGCCCTTTATATACCAAAACTGCCCAAAAACCATCGGTAGATTTTACCTAGTTCACAGCTTAGCTCACACCCTAACACATTTCCTGGGAATACATGCCTTGTAGTAATAACGGGTTATAATTATGAAAAATAAATATCTTATGTCGTCTTAATAGTTATAAGCATATGATAAAAATAATGTTCATGCCCCCTTCCCGATTAGCGCCGTGAGACAATTTCATACAATCTTTATACCTAGGGCTAGTTTTTCAATAATCAGATAAAAATCATTCATAGAGTAAAACAAAAGACGAACAAATTTGGAGATTGTAGTTGTGTAGGTAAAATAGGGAAATTGTTTGACTTCTCTATTTAGTTTAATTATAATTTATCTGATGGATAACATTTATCTGATAATTGAAAAATTTGCTCTTAGTAGTAATTAGTAGCTAGTAGTATAACTAGGGTTTCCTATAAATGGTATTAGTTACAAGAACCTTAAAGGGAAGAAGGTTAGAAGGTTGCCCTGCCAGTCATAAAAATTATCTGTTAAAACATTTACGAAACATCTTTCTATTTTTTCGAAAAACGTCTTTATTGGTCTGTTTTTTTGTTGTGTAAATAAAGGCATATTTTTCTATAAAAGACCATGGGGGCGGTGGTTCTACCAGGTCCAATAATAATTTTGATAAATATTATTCGGAAACCTTGAGAAATAAAAATATCTTCTCATATTTTTAATTACTGTGTATTTGAGTAGTTCTTTCTGGTTTTGTACAATAAGTACGATTCTTAATACTCTATCATGCCCATCATTGTCTCACGTTTAATTTTTTCGTGGTTACCGTTTTAATCGCACCAAGTTGATTATTAATTTCACACTACATTAATGATCTAACAATAACAAAATACATATTATAAAAGGTATATAAAATAATTAGTGATTGAATTACAAGATATTGTTTGATCTACTAAACGTCGTTTGTAATATGTTACTTATTTAATTGAACTTAGGTTTTCTAGTGGAAAAAAATCAATGTATATACTATCTCAATTAGCGTCTAATGAAACAGATTATGATATAGTATAATATTTATGGGGTATTGTGATTTAGAAATGGACAGTTTAATTCAAGAACAGTAGCAGCGATTCAGTCAAAATAATTTTACTAGGTCAGATGATTTATCTTATTTGTAATAATTATATTAATATTTGTATTAATGTGATGTTGCCTTGAATGTTTAATAGTACCTCAGTATTACAATATATTATGCAATAATTCTTAAGTTTAATATTGTGATATTTTAAAATCGATTTTGAACTGCCAATATCAACTGATATTTTTTATATTAAGTATGTAATCATAACAATAACTATATGAATATGTAGGGGAATAAAAGTCACATAATTATAAAAAACATATTTTATTACTTATAGTACCGGAAATTCGATAATTTACTTTGACAAATAATTACAACGAAGGTAATTTTTCGGTTCAGCTATTTAAATAGTCTCTAGATCTAGTGAATATACTGGATATCCACGCTGACGCATCGACGTGACGGTCGCCAGGTCGCCACTCACACTCACACGGGGCATAATCACTCACATCTCATAATCTCTGGGGCGCGTAGGCAGCGGCGTCGCGACTCATGCGACCGCTGCTAGCGGAGGACGCGTGTCGAGGGTGGTCGACACACGCTCGCCGCTCAGCGCTTCCATACTTATTATCTAATATTAGACTTTCGATTTTTCGGTTTTGTCGACGGCTTCTGTGCTTTCGTCTGAAGACGATGAATCTTTTTCTCCACTTTCATTTTTCTTCTCTTCGGAGCTTTCCTCAGAGCTTGCAGCAGGGGCATCAGCCATTAGCTTCTCTGCAGGTAAATCTGATGGCTTTTCAGCTTCAACAGGCGCTGCCTTACCTTCTTGCGCATCATCTTTGGCAGGTTCGCTTGGGGTCAGTTGTTTCGGCGCTACATCTTCCTTCACATCCTCAACAACTGGAGATGCTACGACGGGGTCTGCTGATTTTGGTTGTTCCTTAGTTTCTTCAGTTGCTTTTTTGTCATCGACGGTATCCCGTAATACACGTAGGCTGTCGTCATCAACAGCAGCTTTAGCGTCAGCAGATTTAGGGGCGGCGGGTGCAGGCGCGGATTCAATGGTTGCTTTAATTTCTTCTTTTTTCTCTTCTGGTTTTGCTTCAACTGCCTTAGGTTCTGGCTTTGCGGGTTCCGCTGATGATGCCGGGGCAGCAGATTCATCTTTTTTAACCGCAGGTGACCCAGCATCTTTTCCCGTTGCGACTGGCAATTCAATTCCTCCCTCAGGTATAATAGCTGCAGGATCAACGATATCATCGGCTAAAGAGGCAGTATTTTTAATAGCACTGACAACATCAATCGCTTCATCAGGTACAGCGGATTTTGCCATAGCTTCTTTGGGTACTTCATTGACCACAACTTCGGTTTCTACCGATTTAGACTCCGCTTCTACTAGTGGCTTAGGTTCTTCAGGTTTTTCTTCAGGTTTAGATTCAGACTCAACTGGTTTTGGTTCTGATTTTGATTCAGATTCAGGTGCAGCAGATTTGGCTTCAGGAATCTTTTCCTCCGGCTTAGGATCGGCTAATATCTCAGCTTTTGGAACTTCAACTTCCTTAACTTCTGCTTGAATTGAAGTGCTTTTTGCTTCAGGAACAGGTAAGGTTTCGGGGATTTCAACTTTCTTTTCTTCAGCAGGGGAAGCGGGTGAAACAACAATGTCGGGTTTAACTTCCTCTGCTTTGACCGCGGGTGCAGGTTCAGGAACCGGAGCCGAAGGGGCAGCTACTTCAGACTTTTCTTCAGCGACCGGCATTGCCATGCTCACAGCCGCAAAGGCCAAACATAATAATAAGACCTTCATCCTGAAAACAAAATAAGAATGCAATTAGTGGTTTGGTAAAATAAACAAAAGATTTTAAGTACACGTCTGCAAGTCGTGAGTGCGGTAAGGCCAATGTTACGCGCCGACCGGCTCTGCGATGTTTCGCATCAATTTTCCTATTAAGACTGAATCATCTAAGGGCCCGACGTGCTGGGGAGCGAGTGGCTATGTTCTAGTCGAGTTGAATTGAACTTAATATGAATAAGTAGGATGTAAACTATTTATGAAAGAGGGATATGATTGTTGCTTTCGAAAGAAATTTCTCATGCTCCTGCATACCTACCTACCAACATATTTATTTGATGTAATATGTTTATTGAAGTTGACTTGTTTAGTTGTAAGGAAGCTCCTCTTTCTATGCCGTAAGACTGGTTCATGTATTTTATATTAGCAAAGACGGTCGAACACCTTGGATGGGTTCTATTTTTATCGCAACTAGCTAAAGGTAGGGCATTAAGGCGATATCCCGAGTCCTGTTGGAATGTGGTCTGGCGCCGTTCTGCAAATAGATTACAGCCTTCTACGAGACTAATCGTCTTAAAATAACTCGATGCTAACGTTTGCACGCACTATTATTACTGCATACGTATAAATCGTGAAACGATGATTGATAATCTTAAAAATATGAACGATTTAGCTCATTTATTTGAGAATTTTGTTTTCGCTGCTCAAATTGAAAATGTAATAGTTATTGTATTCGCGTGTTGCACATGATAGGCACTTCCTAGTGCGTGCGCCGAACTACGCAGGATGCGAAATGCGCGCTGGAAATATGGATGATCCGGTCAGACGTCAACAAAACATTATCTGAATTTTAATTAGCTCATTGAATTGAATCGCCAACTAGAATGCTATACACGGCGTCCTATGAATGATTCACACGCATTTGTACTAGTCTACCAACATTTTAATCGCCGGTCTCCTGGTGTATATTTATAGTTTTAAAAATGTATTCGTTCTCCGCATGAATTTAAAATTTTCTTTTTTTTTAAGAATACACCGATATGTTGTCCACATGCCATATATTGCGCGATGAGATAGCGAGTTCAGTGTTATTTTTTTGTCCGCCTCAAGTTCAATATGTAACGAGAGCCGGTTTCATGAGTGTTCTCACCGGTTACTTGTTATTACGCGGTCGGATTCTGTTGCTCCTTTTTTTAATTGTGTCCTTTAACGTGCGGCTTTATTATATACGTACGTGGTCATGAGATGTAGCAAGCTTCAGATATTGAATTTTCTTTTTTCTGTTTAGGACTTTTGTAAAGAAATTGAAAATGATGAAAAAATGCAATTGTAGGAATTTTCGTGGCTTTGTCTAGTGTTCTTTTTTATAAGTTTTACGTTATTTAAATGTTAAGAACACCTTATGAAAATTATAATATTATCTAGATCTCGAAATAGAAAGATTGATATATTTTTATTATAGGATTTTACTTTACAACAGATATGGCATGAATAACATGACTATAGAAAAACGTCAAGTCCCACGTTACAAAATGTACAACGGTAAAATAATTATAATATAGTGGAAATGCAAAATGCGCTTAAATAAACATTCCTTTGTCCATATCATAAATCGACTCTACACGTCATATGCTCAACTATGGATCGGCCATTGCCTCCGCGGCCTTCTGAATCACCCATCTGATTACGTTTTAATTTTGTGTTATTATTTTTGTTGTGATTATCTATCGTTAAGAAATTCCTTGAGATTTTTATTGCGCTTACTTATTTTTTGTCTAATACATATTTTGTGACCATTTTGAGTCCGATAGGACGTTTCACCTTTGGTGTCCTCCAAATTTGTAGACTTGCACTTTTGCTTTTGTATCAAGAATTATCCCAATAATAAAATAACTGAAATATTAGTTGTTGCGGTTAAATCGCGGCACATTATTTCTTTCTACTTTATATATGTTTTGCCAAATAAGAGATTTTTTTTAGCATTAAAATCGGTACATAAGTTGTACCAAAACTCACCATATACAAAACAAGTGAGGGAGCTTATTAATTATAATTTTTCTTTACAAACGGTTACGGAGCTACATATTACGAAGATTTATTTGCTCGTGTGTTGTTATTTTCTGGAAGGATATCCTCGGCTCGGTTGAGGGCAAGGATTGTCGTCTTCCCACACGGCGAGGCAATCTTCCAATTGAATCCCAGCGTATGTTCGTTCATTGCGCCAATGAAAAAATTTGCCAGTTGTCAGCGTCCACATTGTACTGGCATGTAGAGTGCAAGTACGCTTACGAACATTTTTAACGTCTCACATTAATTGCACTCATTCCTTTCTACCACTGCCCGGTATTACCTACCAACACATTTATCCTTAAATTGATAAAAATTTACGTCGCACAATTCTTTTTACTTTGTCATAAAAGGTTTCTTATTTGGGTTATTAGGCTAGTTTTCAGTTACACTTGCTCACGTATCGATAGCAAAAATATTCAACCTGATTTTATAGGCCTTGCAATATAGTCTATTATTGTCCACGGTTGCGACATTAAAAACCCAATGTTACGGTTGACCGGCATTTTTACGAAATGCACATATTTTAGTAACGATCTTAATATTTCAGCGCGACCGATCTAGTCCATTTGAAGGCATTATTGTAAAGATATTACTGTTTTTACCCATACAAAGATAGAGGATTAAAAGTGCTGTTGAAGTGTCAGCCAACTCTATCGAGATAAATTTGCCTCGGAGTACATTAAAATGTTTTTTTTACTTTATGTAACAATGTTATACAGAAACATCAGCTTGATATTGACCATTTATGTCTATTAGACCTTGAGATGAATCATTGCCAATAATTGAAAAAAGAATCCCTATAATTTGATCCGCGTGAAACATTTTTAAGGCTTATTGCGAAATCACACAATATGTAATCTAAGAGCAATTTTCGAACATTAAAGTGGTTCTTACACTGCGAATCTAAGTACAGATAAAATACAGTAATCAGTATTATGGTGTGTTGCTTTAGTAATATTTTCTTGTGAGATTTCATCAAATGTTACGAGGACACTATAGTAATATGCATTACGTACTCGACGTATACCTTTAATAAATGTATTTGCAGTTAGTGAGTCATACTTAATGATTTTTTGATTAAATGATTCGTCAAACATTCCTACCTAAGTTATTATAATAATGTACTTTGTTCGGGCTTATGATTTTGTATTTGTGATGATGCGTTCCGATACCTAATCATATAATTTTAATTTATTGCTTTTCAATATAAAGGCTGTGAAGACGGAATAACATTTTTACGAATTTGTGCTAACTGTAACAGGCATAAAAAGAATACAATAAAGCATTTTATTGCAATACAATACAGCGTGCAGTCGTGAGAAAAAACACTATTAATTTATTGTAAACCTATTCACACGTAATAAAAAATCTTAAATTATATTTTTTATTCCTGGTTAAAAAAAACGAAAGATAAAATGAATACGCATTTCCATTGGTCTGGTAATAAACAGCGCGGATCGTGATCATGTGCTTTACCAATTACGTGTTTACCCTGTCAAGTATAAAAAGGATTTTAGCAATCAACGTGTCACTATCATGTAGTAAATATAGCATTTGTATGAGTCGCACGTTCTGTGAGATAATTCACATTAGGTATACTATCATTATTTTCCTACAATCCTAACAATTGTGGCCTTTTTGCCACGTTAAATTAATTTTGATTTATTCAATGCGAGTATTATTGCCTTATGTGGCACCTACTATTATCATAGTGTGTTTACCATGGAAAAGTTTCAAAATAAACTCCAACACCGTCTTTTTTATTTATAGATACAAGATAAAAAAATTACAATTTGCCGTGAAATTCATAATTTCACCAATTTTAAACATGGTGATCTGGAAAAGTAAATGTGATTTTTTCGGTGTAACTTTTATTTATAAATATTTCTGTAAAAGTTTCCAAACATTCATTGTTCATAATTTTAGTGGTACGGTAAGTATTTCGCGAAGAAACATTGCAGTCTGTTATGTAAGCACATGACACTTCACCTTTAACATCGAAAGGCTACTCGATCACCGCCAGGTAGGTAATCTTAATATTCGCGCATAAGTAAAAAGTGATAATAAAAATCGTAAACTTTAACCAGCGTTCCTGATGAAATTTCATAGAAACATATTTATCTATAATTACGAGGTATATAACAATATATCTGTTGTATAATCAAATGTTTGACATTTGCCTGCCTGCAAACGACAACCGGGTTTGAGAGGACTCTTTAGGCCAGCTAGTGCGTCTCAACCCACTTTCTAGTGGATCGAATGACTCGGTTACATTCTCGTTATGATATTGGGCGTTTAAGTACATGGTATAAGGTTGTCAGCGGCGCTCCATGCACTATGTTGAAATCCGTTGTTCAATTGTGTAACTCACGACCCACGGTTCACTGTCGAATTTAATGCTATTGAAAGCAATCCATCCTATTCAATCTTCAATGACATCTTAATACCATTAATCACACGGAAATGTCAGTGGCGACAATATATGGGGTAAACAGAGCAAGGACATATATAGGTTTGAGAGTTTATTAACAAATATTGTTTATTCCAAATTTGGTTTTCCGTGAATAGAATTCATAGAAGTTCCTATGATTGGAAATTCTTACTACAAGATTTTATTAATAGTATTATAGTGCCTCTGTGAAGGTCTGTTCACGATTATATTTAGCATAAATGCAAAGCAATTTTAAATGGCATATCTGACTTCATTCGTAGACAGAATTAAACAGAATGTTTTTTGTATCTAAGATAGGTACTTTAAATGCATTGAAGTTCTAGAATCTAGTTAATATGGACCTGATGTTTCGTGTGAATCTTTATTATTGAATTGACATTTATTTGAATGCCTGGTATCTTAAAATTCTTATTGAACTCCTTACATCACGTATAAATATATATTAATAATTCAATAATAATTTGTAATTATAATTTGTAATTATTTTTTTTACTAAGATGATCTAAATATCGATAAAAAATCGAGTTGAAAAATCTCTATGAGAAATGCACAAAAAGAAGATTAGTTGGTTACGTGTAAAACATTTTTTATTAGAGTGAAACGTAAGCGTAAAAGTGGATCTTAGGTCAATGCCAGCGGAAGTGTTGTATTTTGTGTAACGGACCAAGTCTGTTTAGGCAACTATGAAATGTCAACAGATTCCACCTAATATCACATAGAATCACTCTTACAACAGTAACTTGTGTATTTATGAATATTTCCTGAACATGTATATAATTTGAATAATTATCGCATCGTTAGTTTTTTCAACATTTATCGATTATATAATTTGTTTCTTAATGTCTTATATAAAATATTACATTTCGTTTATTTGTAATTTTGCCGCCATTTAACTGTTAACTGGTTTTCTGTTTGATTAAACCACACGCAGCAATGTGTCGGAGATTTGTTTCGCAAATGGAATAGTTTAAGACTGCCTCTCTATTTAAATGTTTCAAGAGGAGTACAAAGGTAAAGCTACCGTAAGAAACAATTAACTATATTGCGGTTTAAGAAAACGTTACAATTTATTTATGCTCATGTTATTTTGATGAAAAATTTAAATTTCTGTCTATCGTGAAGTTTCCTTATATAAGGATTAGCCTTGACTGTCCGAAATAACTATGTGCGGCTTCAGACCATTGTGCCGTAAATATCCGTGATCCATGGAAATTGTTACCATCAGGTTAGATTGTCGCAGCGTGTTACCTTGACTAGCAGTCCTTACCGGTCACTTATTTTTGCATAGACCAAGCCTATTTGTTGGCCAGAGTACTAATAGGGTAACAACAGGTTTCCGCGGATATTTCCGTTCTCGGTAACTATTGTGACGATAGTTTATATTCGATGTCACGCGTCTTGTCTGTGTACTTCGCAAATCATATTGTGTGTTGCGTCAGAAGTCTACTATTCACTGACAGGAATATATGCAAACAAACGTCCTGACAGATTTATGGGACGTGGGATGTGACAGTTTTACTAAATCACTTATATTCATTGAAATGTCAATAACTTGTGACGCATTTCTAGATATTTTTGGAATTGTTTGACTATGTATAGATGCATTGTGTTGTATAAGCGATATCTCCATTTAGAATTTTATGAGAATAAGATCGTTAGCTTGAGTCATGAAAACAATTAATTTTTTCTCTCCATGTTTGCGGCAAGCGGCGGTCTTTATTAGTGAGATGTTTTTATCGTAGTTATGTTTCGCTTCAGTTGGTCAGCGGGGTCACAAGTCTTTGTACACAGTACATCGAAATTTATCGACTTTTTTAATATTATAAACAAAGGATTCTTTGACTTTAGGATAGCATGAAGAACTTAACGGTTCATGGTCAACTAACACTGTGACAAGCCCATTATAAGCATATTCAATTATTAAAGTTACTTTGGGTTCATAATTCATTTTCAAACTTATAACGATGTGGCCTACCCTTTTAAATTTAAACCTCATATATTACTTAATATTCCACTCGGTGTTATGCAAATTTTTCATATCATGTTCACATACAAGCTTCATAGAAATGATCGAATAGACGTGCTTACGTGACAAATGTCCGATTAACTTTTATTTATAATATAGTTGTAAATGTGATGTGAAATGTGCGAATGTTTGGCCGTCAGTGCTAAGGCAGCGCATCGATGGGAATCAATTTGGCACGCGTTAGTTTCGGGTGACGAGCCGGTACATTTTCAGTTTATTCGTAAAGGTTCGTTTTAGAGTATGAAACAAATAATTTAACATCATAGGCTCATGACTTAATTGCACTTATTAAAAAATTCACATCGTTTTTAATACATAAAAATTGTATAAGTAACTGCCAGTTTATGTCCTACAGTATTTAATTATCATTTAACTTGGAAGATAGACTGTAAGGGCCCTATTTATGCTGTAAGCACCGAGCCGTAAGTAATAATTGCTCATCTCCGTTGAGGTAGCCTGTCGCGTCACATCGCGTTATGTCCGCCGAACCAGCGGGATCCTGGCCATCCTACCGTGAATGCTGTACTTGCTTTATTTATTGTCTGAGCGGGCCAACCCCAGCCTACGAATTGTTATTCTATTGGAATTAAATTATGGAATATTAAACGAATACGTGAATGTTTACTGGTTGCTTACAATTTTAACTCAATTTTAAAGTAATTTTTGTTAAATTTGGGAAAAACCGTTTTATATATTAGGAATTGTTTTCATACTGTATCGAGAATGCGTTGAAAAACCTGGTCCTAAAATATTCTAAACGTATCGGTAAACTTTCAGGCTAAAATAAAAATATTTTATATTCTAAAACAAAGAAACCGAGACTTTGGAAATTATTAAAATTATACTTACATGAAACTTTTGTCCCGTGACGTATAAGAGCAGATGCAATCACTAACACAACTTTGTTTAAAAAAATATGGTTTTGTATGTAAATGTGTGAACGCAGTGACGGTCGGCAATGTATTGGTGGTGGTTTGATAATGCTCGTGTTTATATAGCGGGTTGACACCGGCTTGTAGCCTGCGTATGACCATCTCCGACGGTCGAAGCTCTGCCTTTTAACATTATTTGTGCATCTTTGTTGTTGATTTTATGTAATTTTACTCCATCCATAACAGGCTGGAATGAATTTTCATTGGTTTTTCGTTTTATATGAAAGTTTAACTATCTTCAAACCGATCTTTTGTGTGCATCTTTGTTATATTGCTAGAATACAAATCGTGTTTAATATTGCTTTAGGAAACTACATCCACACGATCTACTCATAGATATCGTTTAGCGATGTTGGTTTTTTAAATTCACTTATTTTTTTAAATGAGACGATTTTCCATAATTCGTAATGGTTTTGTTATTTTAATAACGCGTTTAAAATACTATATATTTTTTCCTTATTTTGCAGTTATGTTGTATATTTTATAGTTTTTTGCTTAATTTGTTAATTATGATTTAACTTTTAAAATATTGATTTTAATTGTATTTCACTTCATATAATATTAATGAAATTTTGTGAAGGAATTGAGTCCGTGTTAAGGATGAGTTAAGCTCTAATTATTGATTAACAGGCGTTGTTTGCAATTTTAATAATTTCACATTACTATATAAATTCTTGAATTTTGCGTACTTAATAGAAAAAATGTATTATTGGACATAAATAATAAAATTAATACATACTTATAAAAATTTACTTAGATAAATTTGCGAGGTTAGTTTAGCAGAAGAAAGAAAACTTCGCGGAGATATGAGAAAATATGATGTTGAAATTGAATAATCACATTGTAGAACAGAAATTGTCTGTAGTCTTTCCTAAGTACTAGTGTTCCATTTTAAACATGTTCCGTTGTGTTATATACATATAACGCCTATAGATATCACCTACGGTTTCACAATGATATATTTTGGTTCCAGACGTGATGTTGGCGGATTTATCGCCATGTCAAGAACTATTTAGACACGTAATAAGTATTTCACTTTCCTTACGTCACATATCTATCGTCTATATCATTTGAGAAATGACTTGACACAATACAAGAATTATGTCCGATTCAGTAAGTTGTTTGGAAAAATCTCTTGAAGGAATGCTGTTTGTTGCATCTACTGCAACGAGAGTTGTTGAAAAGTTGTTTATATAATATTTAAGTCATTAAAAACGAATGACATTCTTTCGATTCATTGCATAATCATTAATAAATTTTATTTTTTTGACATGAAATTAATACGTACTATGTTACCTCCATGGTTAAGAATGTCAAATTTACAAATTCATTGCATAGTCTGCTACTAAAAACAATCTACTTATTGTAATTATAGAAAAAAACTTTATGTTTCACTTATTCCTGTTAAATTATTATTGTAATTAAATATCCATGTATTTTTTTTTCTTTAGGAGGTATTGTAAAATTACTAATTTATCGATATATTTTATGTTTATCTATGTTCGTTTTAACACATTGTTTTCATAGTTAATTACTTTGATAGCAAACATAAACTCCGTAAATATTATTTTTTGTCATGAATCCATTCAGTTTTGTTTCATAATTCTTTGCCGAAATGCCTTATAACCGCGGTCAATTTTAATAACAACTGAAATTATGTTTCTTTTTGTTAGGACCAAAATATTTCCACTGAATACCGAATTTCCTGATTGGCCTATCAAATTGCATTCAGGCCCGTAAGCGGTTTCACAATATCGTTTGCCAATTTTATAAAAACGTTGTCTAGCAGTAGTGGAAAGCATTTGCAAGAGCCGGCATAATTTTCCTATTTGTTAATGTCAGGTATATTTTGCATCACCTGATCGTAATTGAATGTATTGAATTCCTTTAATTTATTACAAGAAACGAATGAGATTAATATTTAATTATTTGATAATGCGGAATTTCTTTTCTTTTTAGTTTTAATCGTAAGATCACAACCGAGCCACATTATTAAGCTCACACTCCATGCGTCTGCTTGATTTAAAAAAAAAGTCTGTATTTTGTGATTGATAGTGGGTTAGAATTTTCTTAGAATAACTGTGATTAATACAGATAATAATATAGCGAAAATTAAAAAGGAATGTATACAAGTCTAAATAGATTTCTCCGGATTTTATTTTTTAGTGTATATCCATTATACGATGACGGTGTGTTAAATTACTGCTAGATGGCCAATGAGATGTTGAGGAACCTATAATTGTAAACTTTAACGTATTTTTCGTATCCCTACTGCAATGAAAAAATGGACTTTTAAAAATAATGATATTTTGCCACCAGTTGTACGTTTTTTTTAGAAAAGTGTGAAATATTAAGCCCAAATAATTTTAAAACGTTGATTGTATTATATAGACGTATTCGAAATTTAAAATGTATACTTATGTATACTTCATTTTTATCCTAAAAACATAGCCTTATTTTAAAAAAAATACATAATACAAATAAGGGACCCTTCCGGAGGAGACTACCACACGCACTATGCATTTTTTTTATGTAAGTCTTAGATTACACAGATATTTAATTAATGTTTTTACATACATAATTTATGTTCATACCTTAACGATCGTGAGTGAAATATTAAGTGTGTTTGGAATTTAGAGAGAATTAATGACAGTTAAGACTGAGATCCATAAATATGAACCCATAGCAGCTTTAATGTGCACAATATGCAATGTAGAGTCAACTATGGTAGAGAATTTGATGTACATAGAAGTTTTATTTAAGTTGTAGCGTAACCTGTTTCACTATTCTGAATATAATATAAGTTTTATTTCCATTATATAAGCCGGCAAGTGCCATGAAATAAATATGTAAATAATACTAATTATTTTTCAGATTAAAACTTTTATTACTCTTAAGAGAGCAAGAAGGGCCTACAGGAAAGTGATTCCACAGATATTATTACGGTGTGGTGTTTTATTCATTCAGTACGTACCGTGTTGAGGGTTAAGACAATATCCATAAACTTTCAAAAACGTCATCGTGTACGTCACGTGAATACTTTTACGAATAACATTGAGATAAATGCATGAAATCATTTAGTTGTGCGTGTGTAATCGGCTACTATTATGTTCGAAATTCAAATTTGTTTTTTTTAATGCGTAGATTGGCAAAAGAGCAATTCTCCCACGATGTTAAATGATCTACATCGCACCTAGAATTCCAGAATAATCGATGCGTGGCTGGTTCAGGGATAAGAAACATTTTTTTTAAGTCTTCGAAATGCAACGACAAGCTGTCGGACCAGAGACTGCTAAGACCAGTCGACTCGACCCGTTCATGCTCTAGAGAAATATGTCTACAGCTAGGATTTACTGACTACAGTCTACTATTTCAAAAGTTTGCCATGCGTATAAGGTATTTATATAACAAGTTTTGGCTATATGTAATACTTATCTATAGCGATAAATTGAAGGAAGAAAAGAAATAAATCGAAATGTTAATATCATAGTTCAGACTTTTCAAAGAAGGTATTGTTAAATATATTAGGGTTTGTTAAATAAATGTACCTACTATTTGGTTCAAATTTAATGAGAGAGAAATATTCATAATTATTCAAATTAAAATAATATATTTTTCGTTTTATTATTTTTTTTATTGTCTTTTCAATTCTGGATACCGCTAAATGCATAAAGAACGTTTCGAATATATATTTAAGTACGTATTTTTTTTATTGTCTTTTCAATTCTGGATACCGCTAAATGCATAAAGAACGTTTCGAATATATTTAAGTACGTATTTAGTGAACTATTAGCCAAGACCAAGGCTTGTCGCCCTAATCGCTAGCCACACCGTTTGGTCATCGTCAATTCAAGCGAATTTAGCCTTTAATATAATGCACTCTAGCCGGTTTTTCATATAAAGTACCCTTACCGTTGCTCTTTGACGGTTTTACGATTGACATCAATAGCATCTTATTAAATATCAGTATACTTGAATAAATCTGTATGAAATGAACATACGTTATAAAAGGAACAGGCGTCTATATCGTAAATTTGTTACGGTCTGGTAAAAGCTTGATTAACTGGTTAACGGATATTACGATCTTTGGGCCATGACCTTACTTGAGTTGTTTCTAAAGTAACAATAAAAGTTAGATCTGACGAAATATAGAAATATAAAAAAACTTGCTATGGAACAAATTTTTCGAAGTATCACCGTAACTTTGAAACGAAAATGCAAAAGTGGCAATCCCAAAGCAGGCTTTCTTGCTTTACTGACCAAGATATTTATTGTCTTCATATATTATAATTAAAGTTTTCAAGTTTATGTATGTTCTAGACGGGCATGTGTACATTCGAATATCGAAGCAGCATGAACGATACAAATAAACAGCCAGTAAAAAACAATATCCAAACCAGTTCCCATTTCACCAGTGACCTTGGCGTCTTCCATCCCGTGAAAGTAAGGTATATTAAGCCTCTTTATCACAGTTAACTCTTAAGTAATGTTACGTGTATATTTTTTATTATCTCTTGGGCCATGTTCAGCTATAAAATGCCACCCATTGCCGGCCCGGAGATATGTTATGTGTTAGTGGACATCTTTTATTTGCTTTATGGGTTTTTAAGTCAACTGTACCCAATAGTATAGTTTTCATTAGAATCTTTATATGTATAAATTAAATCTTTTGATAATTGCAAGGATATAATAAAAAGTTTAAAGCTAGATACGGATAAGATTGCCGCACAATTAGAAAATTAAAAACCTTTGGCCAATTGTGGACAATTAATCTCACAGGCGGATATAAAGAAACTTGTCAAACCTGTGTCCATTATTGGGTTTTAGGTTTACTTCCTGCAAAGTAACTTACTCCGGCTAACATTGAATAACTCGCAAAAGTGCAAATGGTGTATAATAATAATAATATCAGCCCTGTATTATGTAATCTTCCACTGTTGCGTTATGACACCCTCTAAGAAGTTGAGGACTATTACTGAGACCTTTTAAGCTTTAGTCCACTACGCTGGCCTAGTGCGGCTTGGCATATTTCCCATTCTTTCAAAAATATAATGGAGTCTCCTCAGGTATGCAGGTGTTTTCACGTTGTTTTCCTTCAACGGTAAATCAAGTGATAATTTACAAAGACTACACGCATCACTTTAGAAAAGTCAAAGGTGCGTGTCCTTGGGTTTTGAATCTGCCGACATTCGTCTCGGCAATCCGTTCCACTCCCGACTAGCCTATCGTCGTTTTAAAAACATGGAGTGTCTAATTTTATTATGAGTTTAATTTATATGCTTACTTTGAGGAGAATAAATAATAGTGCTAAAGCCGAATATTTATAACACTAGTTAAAAAGATTAAAAAAAACATAAATAAGATACTTATATAAACTCTGGCGGTGAGTACAGCGCAATCAGCGAACGGTTTCAATAGCTTTGAATAAAATTGTTGTCATAATCTTAAGAGATAAATATTTTTGGAAGTTTCAATACATTAACTAAACGATTTAGCCATAACTTTAACTGTGCTCCCCTTTCAGTTGGTAATAATATTGCACGATATATTTATAGAAAAAAACCCTTATTAATGAACACGATGATAACTTATAACCTTTTTAAAACCAAATTAACAATACAATATAAACAAGTAACAATAACTTAAAAATGCTTAAAAATGGGTATCGACTGAATTTCATCACTTTGTATCATTGAAAGTAGATTGTAGAATTTTATTTATTTGTATTTGTAGGTAATATTGCGATTGATAAGAAATTGCAATTGATGAAATCTTATTGCTTAAAGTAATTTTTATTCATCTTAATTCAAGTTTTCCCTTAATTGTGTCTTTCACTCATATTAATAAAAGTAATTCCAGAACGTTTAGTTATCGATTCCGATTTTTGCTATTTCAAGTACACTGTGTAATTATTTTGAGCCCGAGTTCATCGAACTTGCAGCTGACGTGGGTAGTTCCATTTAAGTTAGGTTGTCCTACATTAGAAATTTTTCTTTTGGTACAATGAGTCGTATTCAAACTTTTTTGTATTATCCATATTCTCTTATCGATTCATTGTTTGCTTGCAAACACCTTAACTTTACCTTAAACGCAATAAAAATATTCGTTTTTCTAAAAAAAAGTTCTAGTTCACAACGAAATGTGAACCAAATTCGTTTTAGGCATAGTTGACATATGTATTTAGCATAAAATATTCTTTACCGTTACTACCTATTATGGTTTTTAACATATAAAATCTACATATATTATCTTAATAGGTGGTAGGTATAGTTTACGAATTCCTAAGACACGTATTTGAATATCATTTTGTGGATGTTAATATCTTTATTTTTATCAGAGATAGTCAACAAGTGGTACTCATCTAGTAGATTTACATAATATATTCAACAAGATTCGGGAAAGCTAAAGATTCTATGTTTCAGACTTCCTGTGTGTAATCAAATAACTCCAACCGGGAATTCCAGAGCATGTAAAGATTGATTGTCTTTCAGCCTTTAAAAAGAAAGAGAAAGATTAGTTTATGTAAGTTAAAGAATTATATTGAACATAAAATATCAAAATTGTATCCAATATTAAAGTCTTTTAAAAATGTTGGTATCGTCTCGTTATAAGGCCTCTGGTATGCGTTTTGGGTATTAACGTCAGTGAAGCGTTGCGGTTGATTATATTGAGATGCATACAATCACAGACTGTAAATTTTGACTCGAGCTATAACTCACCTCGGTACCTTCGCTGATGGTTACGTCTTGCTTTAATTAAGATAAAAAGTTCTCATAAATGTATCGTGGATATTCCTGTGTGAGTGACCTTCATAACTTTTCCTTATTTCTCTACATAGGGTTGCTACAGAGCTATACTAAGCGCTTGGTAACGTATTTAGTCGGCTCAGTATAATCAGGTAATTAAGTTGAGTGCATACTCATTACATTGAGCAATGATTTTACGATAATGTTATATCACATAATCTTTCAATACCATTGTTCAATAATGCACGCGTAGGTCAGAGTGATAGCGTTATGATAATTACACATCGACATATATATAAATGTGTGTATCTATGCTCCTCATGGAGTCCAAAATAGCAGGAGCGAATTTAATGAAATGTGAAGTTTAAATTAAACTATTTTACGGATTTTATCGCGGTTTTAATATTCATTCAGCCTTCACGGTCCCCCCCGTGACCATGAAGGCTGCAAAGTCTTCGAAACGTCGGGAGAAAAGTAAAATATTAAAACCGCGATAAAATCCGTAAAATAGTTTAATTTAAATTTTAATTTAAATTTAACATTCGCGTAAACATAAGAAATTTGAAGTTATCTTCATATTAAGCCAGCAGGTAATCCTGTGAAGGTTGGTAGAGAACGAACTAAAAGTCATCTGGCTATAGATAATTTAATAAGTGCTACCTGTGCGAAGCCGCTTCCCTAGTATAATATAATACGATTGATACTGACATCCATTACGTAGGCATTAGTACTGACAAGAATTAAGTGAGTGTGAGATGATGTATTTTTTTTTTTTTTATTAAAGTTGTTAAACAGTCACCCTTCCGCACAAATGTCACTCTATCTTAATGCAAAATTAGTAAACTTCAGGTATTTTGTGATTTTCCTCGCGATATTTATCCTCGTCGTTAAAACCAACGATAAATAACAATGAATGAATACGTAACTACTGCAAACCACAGGTGCATGTCTTTGGATGAATAATACTTTTTTGGCAGTCCGCTGCATTTTTTAGGCTACGGCCACTGTAAATATCTATAGAAGAAAATAATGCTGTTAAACTGTAGACCAAAGAAAATAATATACGTTTACTATATATTATAATTTTCTGTGCCAAGAACTGTGGGTAGGTCCATTAGACGCATTGAGTATGCCAATCTGTCCTCGATTTAATTCATCATCTGCTACAATATATTAGTCTATATATCATTTACGAGATCGGACTGTATTTATTATAGTCCATTGTATTGAAAAACTGGCCATTAAAATCATCAACGCGGCCTCAGAACATCATTCAACTAATTGTCTATTGTATAGATTTCAGAAACATCTGAGTTGTAACTAAACAATATGCAGGAAAATACATAATGTTGACGAGTGAATTAACTGATGTACTGTAAGCGTTGACGAGTGAATTAACTGATGTACTGTAAGCGAATAATATAAGTTATAGGTATGTGAAAATATTTGTACGTATCTATAATGAAGACAGAACGAGCAATTTCTATCAGAGGCGAAAATAGACTAATCAGAATCATGTCTAAAGCAGATGATTTATTTTGATTGGTTTATTATTGGTAATGATACGTTAATGGCGCTTAGGATCTTTACTTGATTACGGCCATAACGAAGGTACAATTAAAAATATGGTAATGGACATATTTACTTTAAATATATTATTTTATTGAATTGGATTTTTATTATTAATAGAACAAGTTCTTCAATTGGCATGTGAAAGTGTGAAAGCTGAAAAAGATTTAAAAACGAATTACCTACACGCTATTTTTTGAATATGTGATAGAGCCACGCTACATCTAGCTCAATGTACTCTAATAAGACGGCTGAACTGGAATAGTACCACTATATTACAAAAAACCGAGGTTAAACAAAATCTTTAATGTTGCGTTGCGAATATTTGGTAAAATTACCCGCAGATTTTTTCAAATACCTTTTCTTGAAGATGGGCTTGTGGGTGTCTTAGTGCTACCAGGTATTCCGATCGCTTGCTCGCCCATCATGTGCTGTAAACAGGTTTTTAGATGCGAAAATCTAATTTAAGCGTAGCCGATTAGTCGACTAAGTAATAATATAGTTATAAGTAGTTGTAACAGTATTATAAAATGAGTCATTATGATAATCAATTTGCGAATCTATATGTCAGACGAAGTTAAAAATAATCATTCGAATCTTTTTATCACTAAACAAAAGGTCTTGGTTCTTCCTTTATTTTTTGCACATCAAGCAATTTTTTACAACGTTCTACGTGATGTGTTAAGTTGTTCCGAAAAGATTAAAAAACAAGTTAACACCATGTAAAGTGATGATCGTATGCGTGGCAAATACAAAGCTTTTGAGCTATTTGAATGCTACGCACGCGGGCTATGCGTCTACGCTGACTCACTTTATTCACACATCGACATTTAGGCCGAGCTTACACAATACCAATTGCTATATTATCAAACGCTGTTTCTGTGGAAGTGTTGACTATCTTTGAAATTATACTGCTGGTAAAAACCTTGCGGCCATTTACAAATTAATTTCCGTGTACTGCATTAAGATTTCTTTGCTACATTTTTTTTTTATGACTGCCAAAAACTAAGCCGTAGCTATAGCTATCATGACGCCATAAATTTCGTTGCAAAATCGCTCGTGGAATCACACTAATCCTAGCAAAATAAGTTTCATGTGAATCAAGCTTTACTCACGAGAATCGACGTCTAACGTCACGAGATATAATCGTCTGGAGCTTACAGATGTGTAATTATTTAACATCACACTGCGTACGTGCTGTACGTAGATAGACAAACAAATATGCTTCTGACGTAAATCTAGTCTGGGGATGTTGATAAGAGGAATTTAACGACAATTACAATTCAGAAACGTTGTACAATATTACCTGCTACTGACAAATTGGATATACTCGTGCGCAGTGCAATAATTCATGTAATAGATGAGAAAGATTTTGCGACAATTTAGGCCAATGTGTTTATGGCTTTATGTAGTAGAAAGAGTAACTAGTGATCATCTGATGGTAAATGATTACTTACTGATATTGGATGTGATATGATTACGATCGATCTACAAATCATTAAAAAGTCGTTAGGCACTTATGTATAAAAATATAAACGGCTAATGTTTTCGCTTCCTCGGAAATGTCATTAAACTTGTAAGCACGGGCTTTAGATTACCTATACTTTATAGTTTAGCGTCCGTAGCTCAGTAATGATGACTGTAATGACCTCTGGCGTCAGTCTTTATACGCGTACAAAATTGCATTGGGCCATCTTCCTGTTTTGCCCGTTTGTTTGACAGATGTTTTCACGAACGGAGTTAATCGCGTTTTTTTAGCGAAGGTTAAAGTTTTTTCGCATTCAGACGCCGCGGTCGTTCGGTCAATCGTAACTTGTGCTATGTAAAAATGTCATTCACGCTCCGTGGTCCTGGCGTCACATGCCAGTTCAGCTCTATTCTGGACGGTTCAGCAAGGTTTTAGAGAAAGAATTCTCAATGTCGCTTAGAGAAAGAATTGTCAATGTCGCTTAGAGAAAGAATTGTCAATGTCGCTTAGAGAAAGAATTCACAAAGTCGCTTAGAGAAAGAATTCTCAATGTCGGTTAGAGAAAGAGTTGCCAATTGATTTAATTAATAGTTTACTTTTTGTAATACATTAGAAGTTTATGAATTCGGCTATATATTAAGATTACCTTTATTTTTTCTACTACCATTAAACCGGGATTGGATTCCAAAAAGGACTTGAACTTGGACATGCGATTGGTCGTTAAAACTAAACCAAATCGTTTCTGCAAGATGCATGAAAAAGGATGATATGTTGACTTCTGTTTCGTGTGGCAGACAGAGGAAGAAATCGACATTTCCGTATTTTTAGTTAGGAATACTAACATTAGTAACTCAACAAGTTCTTCACGATAACAATTTCGTCAGGGCTTATTAAAAATTTGCATAAAAATTCGCCATGAGCCTTGTGACAACCGTGACGGGTATACGTATGATTGTATTTATGTTGTCATTGCGTAGACTGAAATATTAACATTACAACAGTAGTTTACACGGATTACTATTTGTGTCATATTATAACATTCGTCACATCATCGTGAGGTAAAACATTTCACGCATCGAATCTTAAATGCCCAGTTGTTATTTATCGTTCTATTTATTTTAAAATTTACGCTTTCATTTTTGTATTAATACCGTCGTTAATATGAAGATAGTTCCAAATTGTCTATAGCTCAAGTAATTATATGCAAGACCTCTAAAAATAATTAGACACACGTAACATATACATACTTCGTGTGAGTTTTGCGGAAATATACAAAAAAAGAGTTTGAAAACAAATGGGCCAATATAATAATTATCTACTCTTTTAGATCGGTAACGCAGTGAAAATTTACTTATTATCGCAAGCCTACATTTTGTGTTTTGCATTGCATACAAATGTTAATTAATTCGACGGTTATAGTTTTAAATATTTTCAACACGACTAAAAGCTTCTTTTGAA
The DNA here is from genome assembly GCF_014839805.1 of Manduca sexta. Taxonomy (NCBI): domain Eukaryota; kingdom Metazoa; phylum Arthropoda; class Insecta; order Lepidoptera; family Sphingidae; genus Manduca; species Manduca sexta. The sequence continues at coordinate 9,578,834 of NC_051128.1, forward strand.
ACGATCATGTAGTCCGCCGTCGTGACTGAATGATGCAAAATAAATTATCAGATTTTATTACGTCTCTTCTGTTCAATTTACGTAACGTTTTTTAGGAGGTAAAACAAATACCTCTTATGTTTTCTTTCAAATTGTTATTGACGCTCTTAAAGTTTATCCGTAACTACTCTTCGGCCGCGTTTTCATCTGTATAGAAGTCACAACTGACTAGTGTAATGAAAAGTAAGTTTCTATATTTCATGCTAATTTAATCTCAAAGCGATTTTTAGAACGTACCAAAAATATTTTAGTATGTAAAATAGCACATATAAATTTTTGTTTATCTTCTTATTTTAAGATCCTTTTTTTTAAGGAAGAGGAGTCGAATGGGTCTGGGTGGGGATCCCAGCTAAGCCAGATTGTTTAAGCTGTCTGCACTTGGACTTATCAATTTCAAAGCTGGCATATTGAGTAATGCTCCCGGCTTGATGAGTAATCTAGATCATCAGCGTGAGTTTGCCGACATTACTGAGCGGTGTCAGTTCAGAAAGGTTTGATTCTGATCACTCGAGGATTATAGCATCTTACAGCCCCAGCCCAGTTGTTCCCGCAAAGCGTAAGATGCCTTTAATATGATTACAGACGTTCTATTGTGCTTTAAAACAGTCGGATTTTCATATGTCAGTAAACGAAGCTGTTAAAGGAATAAATATTGAAACAATAAGTTTACATACCTTTTCATTGATCGAACATCAAGCCGTGAACACATGCAAGTGTAACAAAACGTTTGTCTAGACTGAGTGAATTTAACGCGTGCCAAATGCTTGTTGTGTAAAAATATTTGCGTGTCTTCTTCGTCACAGTTGCGCGCGAGGATGGGATATTTTCTAGAAATTTTACTTTTATTACGCATGATTACATTTAATTTTAGTATAACTCTTTTTTAGATCGGTGAATAACCTCGGTCAACGAGAATTCTGAATGTGAAATTTTTTTTCAATGAGACCAGTGATACTATAAGGTACACCTACTTACTATATTTTTAGCATGCACATTAAATATTTCAGAATTAGACGGTGAAGCAATGGAATGAGAATCTTTTGTTATATTTAAAATGAAGATCAAACTGAGATTTCGAGTTTTTTTTTAATCTGATAGTATGTTTTACCATTTCACATATTTAGCCTTTACTCTAGTGAGGTGTCCGTTAATACTTGATAAGGCCTAACCTGGCCATAGAATTTATGAACTGGTAATACGAATAATAATTTGAAAGTCGATACTTCAGCGAGAATTCCACAGCTTCACTCCTGTGGTTTGAATTATTGAAAGAATCAAAAACGAAAAGGGAAAATAAAAAGAGCGAATTGTGACCAAGTATAATAAAGTAACAGTTCTAATACGTAAAACTTTATTATTATAGTTATAAAAACTTATATTCATTGACATTTATTATATTCTCGAAAAGGAAAATAATGCCCGTAAATCCAGTTATCATTCGAATAGTATTTTTTAATGATAGGTACCTTTGTTTATATCTGGCGATGGAAGCGTGGTTGGAGTTTCCATCACATATATTTTAGTCACATGTTTTATAAGGAAAGGAGTTCTATAAGTGACGAAGTCATGTTGTCTGTTGAAAGGAAATTGTAATCTATACCTATTAAATGTTTTAGTTTGGATGGATGTTTATTACTTTATAACACCAGATAGGTACATTGAACGGATGATGTTTGACATAGAGATATATCAGAGTCTAGTATAGCACATAAGCTACTTTTTATTCAGGGAATATACGTATACATAGCGGGGCTTTTATCTCGGTTATTTTTTTCACGCTGGCGATTCCACACGTTGTCTAGTGAGTAATAACTTGGTATTAACAGACTTAAGAACTATGTAATCTAATCACTCTAGGTGGGAATAGCAGTGCAGTGTCATTGTTAATGTGGTTTCCAGTAAACAAACTATCAATATCCTAAAACCAATAACCAAGCAAAAACAGTACGTTTTGATAGCTAAAATATTTATTTATTTGCACTATATATACAAATGTATATTGACGGACTAAATGCTAAAGGCATTCTCTCCCAGTCAACCTTAGGGTGGTGCAATGATATATAAGGTGGGTAGGTGCATCAAGGTAACTTAATATTAAAACATGCAAATAAACACATAAAAGTAAATAGGGCAATTAATAACAAATACCTACGTATATTAAATACAAACATGAGATAAGTAATATAATTATCTAAATACATAAAATAAAAATCTTCAATACATAAATCACTACATAGTATAAAACAAAGTCGCTTTCTCTGTCCCTATGTGTGCTTAAATCTTTAAAACTACGCAACGGATTTTGATGCGGTTTTTTTTAATAGATAGAGATCACTCTATCTATTAAAAAAACCGCATCAAAATCCGTGATGATGATCCGCATCAAAATCCGTTGAATCATCAAGAGGAAGGTTTATATGTATAATAATAACATCCATTAAATAGTCAGCATTGCACCCGTGCGAAGCCGGGCCGGGTCGCTAGTACATGTATATAATACAAAAACGTGAGTTAATGTGGTGACTCTTCTGCTTCGAAAGCAAACGAGAGGTGGCCGATCTGATTTTGAGGGGAAACGAATTCCATAGAATAGATTGGAAAGCGAAAGAAGAGTGAGTGCAGTTAAAGCTATGGGGTGGCATTGGAGGAAAATATTGCTAAAAAGCGCAAGTTCCTATCATGACTATTACCGGGGTATTGGAAATTTTAATAAATTGTATGGTTAGGGGAGATGAGCAAAGAGAATAAAGTGGTAGGTACCCGCAAAGTGCGGCGCTGTCGTGTAGGTAGCCATCTTAGTTAAAGATGATACGAAGAAACGTGATCATATTTGCGAATATTAAACACGTTTCGAATGCAGTTATGTAGAAGTCGGTCAAGTTTGTTGAGTTGGTCTGTATTCAAATATCATTAAAATAATAATATCAATCAATCTATTGATTAAGGATTAAAATATTTAAACACAAATATATACATAACACAAAATTTAATATACGAAACCATTTTATAATTTAAATACACATGAAAAGACATTTTCGTTTTGTTCGATAAACTATGCAATAATCGTCTTGAAGTTATTTTAATGACATGAATGAAACAAAAATAACCGTTTCAAGTAACATTAATTGTTGAAGATGAGACAGTTCTAATACTTAATTTTATAAATGACAGGTTTATTGCATATTTTTTAAATTACTATGCAAATAGATTTATTATACGCAAATATTTCACGCATAATTGCTTGAGTTGTTTAGATTGTTTTTTTTTCTTTTAATGCCCCGCCGCTCGTCTGATTATAATTATAGATTTAGGTCTCTCAGACACGGCTTTAATTAATCTAATTTTAGTAAACCTGCCTCTTAAAATTAACCCGCCCACTAACACGAGCGGTTCTTGATGGACTTAAGACCCAATTTCAGAATACGGAATCTTGCAATGTGAATAAGAATTATAAAGGTTAATAATCATAATAAAGTTTTAGTAACTCATATCCAAGAATTTCCTTAATGTTGAAATAATTGACTTTGTGGCGATTACTGGTAAACAAGATAAATAAAGTAGTTAGTATTGATGTTTGCCCTTGACTAGGAGAGCATGTTATCCCGTTGTCCTTCTCAGAACTCGTTTTATTATATTCATGTGAGAAAAATATTTAATGTTGTATTAACATTAAAATTCTGCTCTAAAATCCTTGTGTCTATCTTTACATATTATAAAGCGAAATCCCCCGTCGCGTCTGTCTGCCTGGACGTGATAAACTCAAAAACAAACTAACCGATTTTAATGTAATTTGGTATCGACATAGTTGGAAGCCATGGGTAGGACAAAGGCAATGTTTATCCGAGGAATATATGTAGCAGGGCTTTTGTCCCGGAAAAATTCTGTCATGCGAGCGAAGCCGCGAGCAACACGTAGTCTTTTTTACATCAAAATGCGAGAAAGTCTCTCGTATATTAGAAGGTGTCATAAATACTCATATACAGTAGACTAAGGACACCACTGAGAATTTTGAATTGCGAACCACTACATGGCACTGACCTGCGCGCCTTATTCTAAGAAAATAGATTTTATACTGTCCATCCAGTAATTACACGCGCTAAATCCTAAATGCTCTAACCTAATAGAGGTCGAAACCAGTCAAGTTTACTACCACGACACAACATGCCAGTGGTTATTATTGATATATTATTTTAGCATGTTTTTTAACAAAACTTTGTACTTGGTATCTAAAAAGGCAATGTATTCATGTATAAAAACCGGGCACGTGCGAGTTGTACTCGCGCACCGAGAGTTCCGTATAAACGTGTAGATAAGGTATCTAAGTGTATATGTTAATTTAACTTAACTTTGCCGTTTGATCTCTAGACACATTAATTGCAGTAACAGCAAATAATAAGTTTGTAATAGTGAATTATCTTTTTTTTTTTATTAAAGTAGTACACAATTACGGTTTTCAGATTTTTCTTTTACATGTGCTATAAAAAATTGATTCGTGCCAAATATCATGATTCTACGTACACGGGACGTACCTACCCTATACGTTTTGATTCCCTTTTAAAATAGCAAAATATTCGACATCAACGGTCATATATTTTGATCGCGTTGATTTACAAATAAAAAAAATTCTCAGGTGAATGAGGCTGTAATCCCAAATATTTGAAATATATCTTAACTTGATAGCTCTAAGTGTTCATGAGAAAAAAAGGTCTTAACTGATATACAGACAAAAACCGATCCTATAAAGGTACCTTTTGAGGTACGGAACCTTAAAAATAAAACATGTACCTCTATTTTGAACGACAGTGGCGGATAATAACAAAGTTAAATAATGTATAGTTAATTACAAAGCATGAAAGGTCACATTACTAGTAAGGAAACTGCTAGTGCCATCAATTTTACTCCTTAATGCTCACAACACCTGTTCCTCAACTTAAATAACTTGCACATTAGTCCCATGTAATAGATTTTATGGAAATTTGATTCCTTTGCTTTCTATCGATGATAAAAAATAGATACCTATATTTTAAATACAATTTATAATATCAATTAGATTAAACGGTCGGATTGTTTTTCAATATTTTACTGTAAAGGTAGTTATTATAATTTATATAATTATGTATTATACACGGGATGGGATAATTCGTGCGAGCGAAGCCGCAAGCCAAAGGTATTCCATGCTGTTGAGGTATTTCCTTACAAACATACTCAATAGGTATCCTTCAAGGTAACGTTTTAACATATTAAACAGTGTGATGATTGTACTAAGATTTATGTATACAATATGAAAGGTAACGGAACCATGGAAGCCTCACGTAATTTTAAAACTTCTTAAAATAATATTATAAAAAAATACAAATAAAAATCTTGAAGTAATTAAATGACAACATATCACTAAATATTATAAAATTTTATAACACAATAACTAATTAAAAATGGTAGTATGTTTTTGCATTACAAGATTAATATACTAAAAACACGAATGGTTGGCCTTATTTGGAACCGGCCTTTCTTCGATCACACTACCATAGTTGTCTTATTTTACGTCATAACAATGGGAATTCCAATCGTTACCTTAGTTGTATTCTTCCACGTATCGTCATCACTTCTACCTAGTTTTTTATATAGTATATTTATCGTATATACATAATCTTAGTAATGCTGAGCATTCGCAAATTGCCCACTTTACTTAAAAAATCTCACTAAAACTAAACAAACTTGATCGAAGATAGCTTGGGCTATATGCTAAGCTCAAAAGAATAAAATCATTCAGTTAAGTGTAAATATTTTAATTAAAATAAATAAAACTTCTGAATTTAAATTACGTCTTTAGACACTTCAGTTGGTCAATGAATTTATGTTGTGGTCCGAGGCTCCAAGACTAAGGTGTCTGTAGCTCGTTAAGAAAAGTTGAACACGGCGGCACTCTATACCATAAGAAGCCATGTTGTCTCTGATACTTTCTAGCAATAATTAATTGAATCGAGGGCCATAGCCAAGAGGCTTTTCTGCAATCCTTATCGCTAAATTTATGTTTGAGAAGGACGTTACTTAGCGATGGACTTATCAATAGGAAATCAAAACTCCTTATTTTTTTCTGTTTTCAATTAGCGTTAAAGATTATAGAAAGGTGCTTTGGCTACGGTGCTTGCTTTAGTATCATTTGTCACATTGGGAAAAGTACTTTAAATCTTGTCAGAATATCGGAGACATTCTTACAATTCAATAAGTATACTAAAATTCTATAAAACATTTGTCTACAATTGTTTTTATGTACTTCCATAAACTTTTGACGCATGCATTTGCTATTTCATAAAATCGTATAATATCAAGTTTGATCCTACATACTTCGTTGAATACGAATAAAATTATCAACAATTTCTCATAATTAAAAATGAATATGAAGTCGGGTCAGTGTAAAATAGTCTCAAACCGTCGGTAATTACTTTACCGTACGGCCTGACCAACAGGGCTAACGTCTCTAGTACTAAACTATACGAATTAAACGCCGGCTGAAACAACAGCTTGACATTAACTCCAAAACTAATTACCGTATTCCGGTTTACCCGTTAACCACAAGACCGTTAGCGTGTGTCTAAATCGATATTCGGTCTAGATTTATTGTTTTGTGATTAGATGCTGGTCCATGTATTATTATTGTTAATGGCTAGACAATTTGGGTTAACATTTGAATGAGTAATAAAAACTACTTTCTTTAATTTAAATTTCTAAATTGATATGAATATTATTTATTAAAAATGAATCAAGGTTGTTGTTGAGTTACGATGTAGCTCGATAAGGTGAAAATAAAAAACATATTTAGGAAGTATTCACAAAATAGAATTTAATTTTTGATAGTTTTAATAGATCTTTTATACTAGTGGTAGGTCTCTCATATGCGACAGTCCGCCTGGGTAGGTAACACCGCAATGTCTATTTTTGTCACCAAGCAGCAGTGTGTAATCACTGTTGTGTCCCGGTTTAAAGGACATTGTAGCCAGTTTAACTACTGAACATAATAAGACTTAACATCTCATGTCTCAGGATAGCGAGCGCAGTGGAATACCAAACAATACTTTGAAATTCAAGGTGTTGGATGGTATTTCTGCTGTTTATGGGCGGTCGTATCGCTTACCATCAGACGAACGGAAAGCTTGTCTCGTCATTTAAAGCAATTAAAAAAGATCTCTATTTATTAAACAGAAACAATTTTTATTGAGAACACCAAGGTTTTAACCAGAAGTATAAAAAATGTTAGTTCCTTAATCTAAAAACGCGTCATCTAATGATTCATTCAGTAAAAAACCTCATTATCCGAAAACTGCATGCTGTTTCAATTGAAAGGAACAAAAGGATTATTTGCTTAATAGGCGTGTATAATGTTCGTTACGGGGACTTCCATTCATTAGAAACATTGAAATCATCTTGTTACTCGTCAGAGGAAATGAAAAAAACGACCATGTGAATCGTAAAAGCTATTAAAATATAAGTACAAGGAAACAATTCGGAAAACATTAGCTTGTAACATTTGACGACTCGTGGCCACATTGCAACTGTTTACACGTGTACCTTTGTGGTTTTAGCGGTTCATTTATTATTTTCACATTGTAAACGTTTATAACTATAATTGTAGTAAACATGGAATATTGACATAAGATAAAAAAAAATATGGGATATATTCGTTGCACCTTAAAGTTCAAGTATTTACTAACATATCTGTGGAATTATTGTCTAAATGCCCGAAATTTTATAATAGGTACAAGTGAACATAATAATTAATCTTACATTGTACGGACTCATCTGCAAGCGAAAAATCTACTACACGAGTTATTAAGACGTAAATAACAAAAGGAAAATAACCGGAGGAAAATGTCGTATGGTTAAATTAATGTATTCTAATGTGCGCATAATTTACAAATAACATAATAATTCTAAACTACATTTACTAACTAGCGTTTACTCGTGACTTCGTACGAGTTGATAGGGTAATGATAGGATCTTTATAGTTTATCGGGTCAAAATAGTATTAACATGCAACAGAAAAATAAGGTTTGATGCAAGTTATCAGATGTGTTGTGGATTGTTATCCTGATCGCTTAATCACGTCTACTCGCATTTATCATTGAAAATAAGGACATCCTTTTATATTCAAACTAAAATCTAGTATAATTTATTATCAAGTTTTTTAATATAATAGCGTGAAGGTGCTCTACTTAGTAAATTGACAAACCCCAAGGAAGGTAATTACTGTCACTGGAGACTTAATAGGTAAAAAGGAGAAGATATGCAAGCATTTTGAATTATCAGTGGTCAGATGAATGTATTAACAATATAAATTACTATCTATTTCATAGATATTAACAGTCAAAATGATTGTTATTTTGCTAAAATTATGAGGTTATGTTGTGGCAACTCTTATCGCTTTTACTTTAGTGGCGCTTGTGTTGTGGCAAATCTTATACATTAACCGTTATTTTTTCACTTTATGGAGTAACTGGTTGTAACTATGTCAAATTCTAAAACATATGCAAAATCCGAGGAGCAAATAACCAACAGCCATTTAGTTTGACAGTGGGGTTTACCCGACCGCGTCTTCGAATCACTTTGTAATTGCACGTATAATTTTTTTGTCTGGCCTCTAATTTTTATAAAATCTGTTTTGGTATTTTAGGTGTCTTTATTAAACTAGTACTAAATATGCGTTTTTATCGTTTATTAATAAAATAATTTAAGTGCTATTATACTATGAATTCATGCATCGAATACCAATGTGAATTATTGAATGATTAGAAATAGAAAATACACTACCAATTTACTCTTATTCCTTCGTTAATTATACATGAGTTAAGAGGAAGTTACATTATTGCTAAATATTCTATTTGACTTTTTATCCTAGATCGAACGATAACAAAACAAAATATGTTACTGTATCCTTTATTTATATGATACTAGCTTTTGCTCGCAGCTTCGCCCGCGTGAAGGAGTTTTCCGGGATAAAAGTCCCACTATATATTTTCCCGGGATAGTAGCCTATAAGTTTCCCAGGGTCTTATACTATCTCCATACCAAATTTTGCTTTCTTATACTACGTCTTATGGCACGTCCCATTCCTGTGGGAATGGGATAAAAAGTATCCTATGTCCGTCTCCTGGTTCTAAGCTACCTCTCCACCAATTTTCAGTCAAATCGGTTTATCTGTTCTTGAGTTATAAATAGTTTAACTAACACCACTTTCTTTTATATATACAGATTTTAATATTTGTTTCAAACATCTTTTTATAACTTGCTTTTAACGGTACATCGCAGTGCATTATTTCAGTCCAAGCGGCTATACCCTACATGCAATTATATTATTATATGTCATTTACTTTGTAATCGATCTGAAACATCTGTTAAGGATTATTTATTGGTCAAGTTTATGTACAGTTATGATCATAAAGTGGGTTCGTGTTGTCCTTTCGGTCGCCATCACGGCGGCGCCGGCGCAACGCTAATGGCAATGAATTTGCGCATTAATAACTCGTCGCAGATACCCCCCTATGATCTCGATAGCTTACTAGTCATTATCATATCTCCTACTTTACGATATGATAACTTTTATTTTAATAAAGTTTTACGTTCAAAAACGGTAGCAATACAGGATCCTACTACTGCTTGTAAAATGTACAAAAACTTTATGCTGAAAATATAAACGAATTGTGACCAAATTGTAAATTAATTAACCGAAGTTTTGTTGAATCCCCTTCATCTATTTTATCTACAAGATTTTTCGAGTTGACATAAATAGATATATTGTTTTATTTTAACTTTCTATACATCAAGAAATAAAAGTGGAGGTTGTAGACAGTTACAGAATGAATACCTTGGATCTACCGTGATCGTATCACAAATCACTGTAGCAAAGAAACTTGGCATCGACGATTCCTTTGGCATTATAAATGATTGTGATCACTCACAACCCCGTTGCTCGAGAGTCGATCTTCTGGCTGTAAAAACTAATAACGGTTTAAAAGACAACTATCCAGACCCATGATACTAAAAATAACATTCTAACGATGATGGCGTTGTAGAAGTGGACGCGGATGGCGCGGTAAGTAAATAAACAGTAACACCGGGCGGAGATTCAGCCCGACACTTACATCTAATCGTCCCTGCAGCTAACGATAATAACAGGAAGGTTGTTTCCGCGTAGTTAACTTGTTCAGTGAAAATATTGGTTTTGTTAATTATAGTGTTATATGCTTTGCGTATTTTTATCATTAAAGGCTTTCTTAACCTGACATATACGAAGTCTCTACTGATGGCTCTAAATCTATATATATAAAAATGAATCTCTATTTTCCTTGGTCATCGCATCACGCGTGAACGGGTGGATCAATTTCGCTAATTCTTTTTTTGTCGTGTTTGTTATTGTCGAGAGAAGGTTCTTATGAAAGAAAAAAATCAAAAAATTGCGCGGAAAATTAGAAAAATTAATGACTATTAATTTTACATAACTGTCAGTGGTTTGAAATAATTGTCAGCGATCGATAGAATGCACGCGTGCATACATAGTTAAGACAGGACAAGGTCTGTCGGGTCAGCTAGTACAGGATAGTTAGTGAATTTTAATTTGGCCCGCGGCAGGTTTCTAAATAAATACTATACAAAATTATGTGTAAATTGCAAGCTAAACAGACACAATAATTCTGCACTTCAATGAAGTAATGTCACTAATTATAATCATACAACGGATTCCCCTATTTAGCGGTGTTTGGACACTTTTTAATTTCCATCGCAGATTTGAATTAAAAATATGGGCGGCATACATAACTGGTCTACATAGAGACTACATCACTTCTCTATATAGATAAAAAATCTCTGATTGAAGTTGTATCGATTTACTTTGGTTTGATTTACTTTAAACCTTCGGAAGGCTATTGGGTATTGCTATAAGTTTAGAAATGACAACCTTACCGCTTATTATATAAACAAGCTAATAAAATAGAATTCTTTTTTGCTTTCGTTTCGATAATACACATTATACGAATACACAAATTACGTTTACTTAAGTGCTCGTAGTCGTCACTATTTGTGGTGTGGGCGGAATACATCGCAGCAGGCGATTTCTAGGATACAATATTATGTTTCTATACAATATGTACTCATAAATTGTCCCATATTTATATTGCACATAAATTGAAGGATATAGTTACTGCACAGTATAATTTTATGTGGTCTATATAAATTATAGTCGAATAAAAAATTACCGATAAAAAACTTGTCTATTTATGGAATTAAAAACTGATCTTCATGTGCAAACCACAAGAAATAAAACCCTAAAGATAAGCGAATGAAAAATATATTATAAAAGGTCTAAAAGAAGTCGGAATTAAAAACTAATTTATTTTGAATGAACGTATGATACGTAAATCATACAACCAAATGAATCATTTGTTGTTGCAAATATCCTTTTTAATTTACCGTTGATATATAAACTGCACATTAAATACATTCGTCGTGTGTTAGGAGACCTTCGCATCATTGTATCTTGCCCTTCAGAGGGAGCATTAGCAGCATTCTTAGTTTCTTACTATACAGTTTTGTGGTAAAATCATTCGCGCTCGGCACTGAAACGCATAAAGAGTAAATAATGAGCTGGCAGGAATTATAGGTTGCAGATGCCTCGAGCCACCTCAGTATAAATGCTCACAGCAAATGTTAAATGTGGACATGATTCTCGGAATGCGATTTGCGTCATAATATCCATATCCTTTAATTATAATTCAACTTCCAATGATAAGTAAAAGTCAATAAAAAGGGATACAAAAACAACAAAATACGCACTTCACGTCTCAAATGATTATTAAATTCTTCAATAAAGGCGAACTTATAGCCGAGAAAAGAAACATATTAATAGCCCTGTGAGGTGGACGTGGAATTCCTTGCATCCTGTCATTATATTCTCGATGTACAATGGCGCAATAATCCTTCATCGGAACTAGTTTTAACAATATATTTTATAAACTTAATTACATAGTAAATTACCTTATTTATTACGCTTATCTTATAAATATGTAAATGAAAAAGAGGAAATCAATGAGTTATCAATATTTATCTTTTTGGTATTGTATTAAATGAACACTGGAAGAGACATTAGAATGTTCTGCGCGTCTTTGCGCACGCCCAGCAATTCACAAAACGGCATTTACAATTCAGGTGTATTTTGTGTTTTGTGATCTTGAGTCTTAAAAATTGCTCACATAAGTAATGATCCTCACTGAATACGAGGAGGTCATTTTCATTACCATATAACAAAGTGTCGCAGTAAATTACCCAAAATAGGAATTACGATTGTTTGGCGAGGAGCGAATCAAAACGTGAATAAATTCAGGGCGTAATGTACGTAATTGTATTTCATTGACATTTGCAAAAATTGCAATAAACTTACAGCACGTGACTTCATTGTATTAAATGACGATAATTATGCACGAAGTTAAAGAATACAAATAATATGTAAACACAAAACGAGTACAATGTCAAGGCCGATGACCGCGCGCAGTCGACGCTCGCGCGCCGCCTCTCCGTCCGCTCGACTCTCCAAACACACGATGCTCTTATTTTCTTGCATTACTGCTACACTCGGAAGGAATATTTCATACGTCTTTGATTTTAATCATTATTTATGTAAACGTCAAACGCTTTATCAAATATCTCGGCCCATGACACTCTTCACGGGATATTGCGATCAATCAGATTGATGTTACAGCGACAAAAGCTTGGTAAAAGTTCGTGAACAGAAGATTTTAATAATATTTTGTCTCTTTTAAAAAAGATATTGTTATCCTTACACAATTTGTTTGAAAGTTCATGTAAAGAGAATACAACTCACGCTATAATTTAACCTTTTATTTATTATATTGATTACGCTTCCACACTACGGATGTTCCCCAACAGGATACAGACCTCGCTTCACATCGCAATTCGAAGTCCATTCAGTGAACTCGATACTGGTTGGCCAATGATGTTACTACAAAAAAACGTTTCTGATTTGGGCAAGTCTGGAGCTATTATGGAGAATCAAGGACCTATAAAATTGAAGATGCATTCGTGACCTCACACGGCACATATTGCGAAAAGTTCTTACGAAATAATTTTACGCAGTTCCAATTCCGTAAGCTTCTACACTTATTATTTGCGTAAATAAAAGAATATTGTGCTTAATAGACTTGATGAAACACTCAAAGTCAACCGGCGTAATACCGTTGTTTAATGCCACTGAGAAACAAAAAATATCATGTGAAGCTTTCACAAAGTATCTTACAAAATAATTATGATTGCAAAACTCAATCATAAAATACTTGTTTAAGGTTAAAAAGAAAATTTAGTTTTGGTATTAGCAGTATTATGAAATATTTTAAAGAGTCTAATTGTAGAGGCAATTTGAAGGGTACACAGCGGAGTTAATTTTCGGTGCGTTTATTATACTGTTAGGTCGTCCCGCTTGCCGCATGTGGACGACTTCTGAATATCTAGAATGAAAAGATGTCATCTGTCAGCTATAAAGAACCTAATGGAGACGTAGATAAAACGATTTTAAAATTTTAAGCGTGCCTTTTATTCGTCGTGTCGTGCGATCTGCATAAACATTATGTTATAACACCATAATGTCGCTCTTCTGTATCAGATAAGGTAACTGTTGCATTCTCATTATTAACTGTAATAAAGATTACATTTGTTAGTTTTTTTTTTTTATTTAATTCACTCCTATAATTGTAACATATATTTATAATTTGCGTAACTTAGATAAATAACCATATTAGTCCTTTATTGATGTAAGGGTTTATTTTGTAAGTTCGTAAGTTTTTGATATGATAATAAAATAATAAAATCAATGGTCCCGAAACAGTCACTTATCAGAAAATTATTGGGTATAAGTATTGTTTTGAGGAAAGTTTTATTAGTTTGCCATGTTCCATGCAGGGGATGTTACGGCAGGCTAATCTTTATTCTATTCCGTAAGGTCATAGTATAATTAGTAATGATCGATTGTTCTTTATCATGTTTGAAAAGATTGTATAGTTTTTTGACGGAAAATATAGAATTTTGTTGTATTCAAAAAATAATAAATGTAGTTTTTGCGCAAATCGTACCACAACTATACGAATAATCAACAATACACAACAAAAAATTATACACTAATCTACTTTTTTTTTATTGCTACAAGTATACATTAGTACATATGCATGATTTTGCAATTAATTGTAAATATGATATTGAGTCACCGCGAACTGGCTATCGAGTCCATCTCGCAAGACGATCTTTTTTTATATTAAATGCAGGATTCATCAAAGTTTTTTGTAACATTGTTTTCGTGCTCAGTTGAGCGCTCCAGCTAGGAGAAGCGCTTTATCCAAGCCCCTCAATTTGCGGCCGGTTATTCGTCATCAACGTTAATGATCCTGTCTGCAGCATCAAACGGTATCCGGCTTGCTATTTGACTTATTGTAATTCGTGGAACCGACCCCGGTAATCAAGAATCAGTATTTATGTGTATATTAAAATAACATTTTTTACACGTTTCGATTTTTACATTTTAAATGAAAATATTTTCGTTTATCGTACGACTATGGTTATTGTTAAAATCTTAATTAGGATCTTCACAGATTTTTGGTTGCAAATGATGCAATTTCAGGATTTTACCTGCATAAAATGTTTACATGTGTCGATATCATGTTTCTTTAGTTTTACACTAAAAATCTTTACTTACCTTATGGTATTGTGTGTGAAAAAATATAATAGTACCTTATACACCAAAAAAGCGTAAAAACCTCGTGTCATTGGCCCGCAAAATAATTATGGTCGGGAAGAATTCGATCTTGTTACAACGTAATAACACAGTTTCCAATCAGTAAAAACAATAATAATTACAAACGATCATAACAAACTTGAAAAGAACCTGTTCTTTGTTTTCGTATCTCGTTAGTCATTGCCAATTTAGCATTTCGCAGCGCATTGTCGGCTGGGAGAACAAATTCTTTTTTTTATTGGTTTATATTAATTTACAAATCGATTACTTTGTTTTCACAACGCAAAAAGAAAGTTGCAGATATATGCGGTAATATACTATCTTTGGACATATTTAATTGTACTTGTATTGAAAGATCATGGACGGATTTTGCTTCAAGCCAACGAATACTAGTATTAAAGCGGTCAATAAGTGTTTTTGATATCCTTATTACAGTTTATGTTTCAAATCCAAAATCCTTTGTCTTATGCCTTTGGATCCTTCGCCTGTATTTTGTGTCCTGTTGAATTGGTTTCGATGGAGTCTGGTCAATACTCTGATTATCCTTCTTCACTTACTTATAGCGCCAGGAAGGGGAATGGCCATCGTGTCAAATAGCGAGATTCTATCCTTTGCCAGCCACAGGTAGTACATTAACACAACACTAGATCGACACATATTACTCATACCACAATAAAAAAAGGAGAAAATAAAATACCCTGATTAGACCTAAATGGAAAAATGTATAAGTTCCAGATAATTTTGTTATTTAATCCTTTACTTAGCATTCATTAATTAATATGGGCTATTTTAAGTTACCACCGATGTAATGTCTATTGAAACAATGTTGATGAAACTGACATCAAGTCATGGACAAAACATAATGATGATGTTGAACAATCTAATGAAATTAAATTTAAAGCACCCATCAAGACTACCACGTTAAGCTATCCTGAGATGGTTGTTAACATTCCAATTTATGTCAGTCTAATTTAACGTTCAGAGTTAACTGTGATCTTATTGTTCCTTGGAATATTTCAATGAAAACAAAAATTAGATTTTATTTAACGGCATCGTCTTGTGAAATAGATAAAATTAATAGCACGTCAGCATCAAACATCGACAAAAATGTTATTGTAAAATATTTCGCAAGACGAAACACTAGAGATATCGACGGTCATAACTGTTTAATTAGACTGTCATTGTAGGAATTGCTACTTACGACATTTTTGTATACATGTGCTTCTGCGTTTACGTCGGAAATTGGTAGTTGTGTTTGTTTGTGAGACGAAGTTATTATTGTGTTCTGTGGCCTAAGAAAAGGGAAGTTGTAGACAGTTATTTTAGTCCAATGTCAAGTTCTTCATTGAGTTTAGGTAGTGCTGGAACGTTATTGACTCTACATTTAACCGTTCAAATCAGTTATTGATCTTGGTAACGATTCATCATCACCATCAAAAATGAAAAATAACTTTCATGTTACAAAAAGAGCTTTTAAAACTACAACTACCAATATTTAATATACCAATATTTAAGCATGTTTCCGAGTCTACTAGAAATACTTATAATTTTTTTTCCAAAGATGCTCCATTACTTTGTTACTAGGAAGTGTATATTACCTGACTCATTAAATACAATTCATTGAGCTGTTGAATTGATTCTATTTCGATCATTATAGAGGTTTATTATTATAGAGGTTTATTATTTTCATTATTATAGAGGTTTGAAATATATTTATGTATAATTAATATTGTTAAGTTATCAGATATTGTTTTCTTATTCTAATTGTTTATTGTACTCAAACTCAATTTATTAGTCCTAATAAATCTTAATAAGTCTGCAATTTTTATAACTAACCCATATAAATTATGTTTGGTATACAATCTAGTTTTAAGCCTGCATGTTATTAAATATTAAAGATTTTCCCATGTACAATGTTTTGCGTCCTAAATAAATAATACAAATAATAAAATTCAGGTTAAAGTTAGCATAATAAAAATTGTGAAAACATAACGTCAACAATTCTTTTATGTTACCTTATTGGCTTACAGAAAAGCTCATAAAATACAGCGATATGTAAACGAAGTCGAAGAAGAAACTACTCATCGGTCTCACACGCAAAGGTCACGTCCATTCTGCCAGGGGATCTCTGATAAACTTTCCATGTGTCAAGGTCGAAGGTGATTCGTTGCGTACTCACCAACGATTCTAAGCATAATGTGGAATGTACATAACATTGTTTCAACATGAACGTATTGTGAATATCGTGATGGATGATGTCTCTTGGCGTTCTTCATTCATGATTCGTTGTATTCTTTTGTATTTATTTATTTGTTTTTATGCGTTATTGATATTGATTTGTAATTATTATGTATTAGTCTAAGATAATGATAATGCCTTAATTACTTGGTAAAAGTTTTTATTTGATGCTTTTACTTGATTGGTAAGTTTAAGATTAAGCGTCAGGGGTAAAAATATATGTTTTTTGTGGTGAGACTTGTTACTGAAATCTTCTCGTAGTTGAAGTTCTTTTAAAGTTAAATGATATACCTACCCATTTTTGATAAAATAAATATCTGTAATTTATTTTTCGTGTTATCTATACAGGGTGACTGGAAATATGACATATTTGGATTAAGAGCTTATAATTAGATCAAAATCAATTGGTATGCCGATGTAGAATGTGATAAAACGTGAGTGCCTCGATCCAGAGGGTACCTACTCGACATTTACCATGTCTCTAAGCATCGTAAAAGCGAAACATACGCTAACCGTATACTATGATGGAACACTCAGTCCCGGCATCGGACTTACCAAAATAATATTTTATAGCATAACAGTATCGAAAAATGGATTGGGTATAAAGTTTTACAAAAATCCTTCAATTTTTTTACTGTAATTTTAGCGCACGAAGTCGCGGCAATAGCTAATTTACAATATAACTAGTTTTCTTCTCATCAATCGTAGGTATTTTTATATGAAAACGACGGTATTAAATATTTAAATTTTAACACAGATTGAGGAAACTATATTTTATATAAATGTGGGTTTCTAGACTTTTGAAACACAATTAAATGAAATTAAAATTTACTTTTATTTAATGAAACTTAATTTGCATTAATGATACATATTTGTAAAATTTAAATTTAATGCAAATTTTCCCCATGATATCTTTAAAGGATACGCGAAGTGTTTTATTGCACCCGCATATCTCGCTTATTATCCTCTGTCCAGTTATTATGAATATTAAACTGTAGTAGAAATATTGCACATAGATAAGATTTCTACCAGTTTCTATTTTTTCCGTGAATGATTCAAATAAAGTGAATAATACGAACTGGAAAAATCACTGTTTGGAAAACCTTTGTTTTTATTCGAAACAAGTTTAGAACCTAACCCTAACAATCTGTGGTTATATCCATCTGCATTCAATACCTTCCTACGATCTTTATCACGACCATTCATTCTGTAATCTTGATCATGTTCAAGGTTAAAATGTGTTGAATATACACTACTGGAATACTACCGATTACTCAATTGTTCTAAACTGGCGTTTTAAGGAATTCGTAAGGTTTAACTTGTCCTTTTGAACTTTATTTGCTAGGGAATGAGCTGTTACCTTCTTCAAATACCTAATCGTATTGTGAATACAAAATGGCGATTGCGGTTGTCCTGTTAAATTTTTCAACCACTTGAAATCCGTTTGCCGTCTCTATTAAGTAATATTTAGATAAGCCATTTACTTAAAACATTTGTTAAAGTAAAGCTTATGCTGTTTCATAACGTGAGGTGCGTAGATACGTGCTTCTGTTATAAGAAAATCCATATTTACAACCGGGATCTTACTTATAATCTTACTAATTTTATAAGTGCGAAAGTAGGTAATATGTTAGAAGTAAATGTAGAAAGTTTTGAGTGGATTGGAATGGAATTTGGCACACCGATAGATTATGATCTTGAGCTACTTTTTAATCCGAAAATTGCATAGTGAAGTTTTTATTCGGAAGGGTCCTGACGTACAGAAGAAGCCACGCGAAACTCCTATTAAAAAACAAAATTGGTAATCCTTTGTCCAATTTTCTGTAAATCGTGAGTTTCCTTCCCACTTATGTAAATTAATTTATAAATGATTTCCGCATTTTATAATTGGTCGGTCGTGAGTAATAAATGTAGAGTTACTACCTGCCAGAAGAACTATCTAGTAATCTAGTTAATGTAGCTAGGAAATTATTTCAGCTGAAATTAAGAGTTTTTAGAATGGATCTATAAAGATTTTTCAGATTTTGCACATGTTATGTAGTTCCTGATACTTATCTCGCTAACTTTAAGGGACCATATACCTAATTTATAAACTGGCATGCAGGGCCACCGTCAATCGTCCATAGATTAACTGGAGAGGCCGGTCCAAGTACCAAGGTTTAGTTGGCACCTTCTTCTTTCTCACCTTCTTGGCATCTTCATCTCAGCTACAATTCTGCGTACTAAATTGCCCCAGAGATACCAATGCTTTCTTAGTGTTTAAAAAAAATAAAACGTCACCTAAAAGACATTCCCATATTCCAATGTTTGGGACGCCTAGGCGCCCTCTAACACAATATGTTTCAATATGTGATTTTTATATTTAATTTGTACAGAGGTGTCAAAATTCCATTAGGTCCAACCTAAATCTGGTATCCGGACGGCACTGCTGGCTTCCCTTTAAAACTTGTTGTCAGTAAATTTGGAATCTTATAACTTATTACTCCTTCATATGAAGATGTGCGACTCTTGCCTGGCAATGGGACATTAATAGGCTAACGAATAAATACGTATTCCGATAGATGTCGGTCATAATATATTACATTCCAATGGTCTACGGATAGGAATCGAAGACGGTCGAGGCGCCAAGTTATTTCCGCTCGACTGTAAATCGTAATATACATAATAGGTAAGGAGTGTTTTTACAAAATTGAAATAACTTAGCGAAATTACTGTCATTTCACTCGATGTCAAGTGATTACGCTAAATAGTTACAGTTGGCTCGCTCATCGCGTGAGCATGAATCCGTTAACCGCACGCGATAAAATCTGTAGTCTTAAAATCGCTTCTTTGCAGACGGATTTGACTATATTATTACCCAATTAAACGTTAAACTAAAGCTTTATTTGAATTACATATAATATAGACCTTTCTTATATCCCGACTATAAGAATCCTACTAATATTATAAATGCGAAAGTTTGTGAGGATGGATGTATGTATGTTTGTACCTCTTTAACGAAAAGCTACTGAACGGATTTGGGTGGAACTTTACAGTAATATTGGTTAGGCATCAAAATAATACACAGGCTACAATTTATAATGATTTTGTGTAATTTGATGATAATATAACGATACATATCAAGTAAGTCGGAAAAAAATATCCCTGAAAATTCCTTCACGCGGGCGAAGCCGCGAGCAAAAGCTAGTTATATATAAACATGTTTTTTTAACCATGTTGGCAACAAAGTAAGGTCTGTGTGATCTCATTATGCGAAATGTCAAATTCAAATTACGGAAACCGACGCAGCATTACAAAGTTAAAATCTAGACGCGTTAGGTACTTAACATTCTCTGTTCGTACTGCAGCATCGCTTTTCGGTGCACCGTAAATCACAAAAGCAATTCAGAATTGCAGACCACTCGTAGACATTATTATACAAGATGTAGCAAAAGTAACACAATTTGTCCACTTTAATGACCACTTCTTATTCACAAATGCTGTGGAATCGTGACCAGACCAAAATATTTACATACATGCAATGAACCTGCGAGGCAGTTAACTGATAAAGATAAGACTTGATCAGTAGTCTGTGCGACAAATCTAACGGTTTTGTGTACTTAATTTGTCGATTGGACGCTGGCGTTTAGGCTAGTACCTACATGTGTAAGCTTTATAAATTAAAACAAAAAAATATTACAATCCTGCGTAATAATCGGAATATCGTTAGATAGTTGACAAATGCATCTTAGGACCCATTTAAACAAATTGAAAACTGCTTAATATTAAGCAAATTGAAAACATTTACCAGATTTAAACATTTAAACAAATTGAAAACTGCTTAATATCACTATTTAATAACCAAAATAATTAACTGAATCCATTCTTATTTTTTATTTTATACAATTCTTCGTGTATTTTTTGTCACCAAAGTGTCAAGTTAGCTCGTAAACGATTCACACTTTTCGGTTTACATGCTTTGAAGACGTTAAAAAACAATATTGATTTCCTTTTAATATTTGTATTGATGAAATAAGGCAAATATATATGGTTAAAATAATTCGCCATTAAACGAATTGGTCGATAAACTTAAATTTTATTTGCAAATAACCATACACTTGTCGCAATTAAATCCAAATTTCGTGTAGATACGATATTTTTTTCAGGTGCTTGTATTTTTCACATCCATAGCATTTTGCAGTAAGATACTTATTGTTAATAATTGATCACAATTTATTATGCCACGGATTACCGCCAATGTAGCACCGGACTTACTGAAGGCAAGAATTTTATTTGCATCATTTGTATTCCTCCATTTTTCATTCATAAATACAAAGGTAACTTAAAACTGGACGTGTGTAGGTGGGAATTTATACACTTAAGTTTTTTGAACTCTAAATCGTTCATACTAATCACTGATACATCTCGGAAAGCTGCCAAGATAAGAGGGATTGAACTGGCCAAATATGTTACGTGCAAAACGACCTGGCAACGACCGGTGCCCCTTTAAAATGTTAAAAGTATTGAGCGTTGCGTTGTCAGGCAAGTATGTACATACTTGCAGGTAACAGATCACTTTAGGACATATCATGTTATTGTAGTGATTACGATTGTTCCTTGAAGGAGTCGGTTAAATAGATAATATCGCCTTAATGTAAGGCAATGAGCGATGTAAGATTTCTCACGTGATTTGACCTAACGTTGCTTTCTGGAACCGATGAAACTAACAAAAAGATAACATTAATTAGTAATTACCAACATTTAAAGTTAAGGGTGGAATGGCTTTACCTTGCAAATATAAAAAGACATGACCAACCAAAAATCGTAGCGAATTTTCGCATTACCCTTACAGCGGGCGTGCGTTAAACATGTAACATAATCATTAAATCGTGCAGTAAATTCCAAGTGTGCAATTAAGGCGCCGGATCCCTATTTTTAGCCGGTCGGGTGATGTTCACTTTTTTCTTTCGAAACAAGCCTGAAACGGGTTGCGGTGTCGTTACCCTTAAACCTTAGGGTTCTAAAGTTAGTACTGAGATGTTGAAAGATGGTTCACTTGATTGCAAATTATACGTAACTCGCGTGTTTTTGAATTGCCTACCTATCTGTTATTTAGCGAATATTTTTTTTAATTAAGCAATTAAAACAGTGCTTAAGTTTAGAATGTCTGGCCAATCAAAATTTAACCATAACCAGCATTTTAACTAATCACCGTTTTGTCAATATTAAGGATAACTTAAGTATCGAAAAGGAAGAAGCAGTATATTAATAATTTATTAAAATATCTATCGATATGTTACTTTGCTTGTAATTTCAACAAAATTATAGTAAACACAATCCTTGAACGGTAAAAGAAGGTGTCTGCTTATAAGTAATTACGTGGCCGAGGAACCAGTTTTAATATTCGGAATTTGGTGGGTGCCATAAATATTAACTAAGCCTAATTCAATATTCATTTCTTTATACGTACGATGTAGATAACCGTTAGTTTAAGTACCGGTTAATATGTTTATTATCGGAAAATACAATAATAATGTTATAATTTATAACAATAATGAATGGATTGGAATTATAAAAACAGAAGTGAGTGAAGTAACAAAACTCTTGAAGGCCCACCTAATTTTAAAATCTTCATCAAATCGTTTAATTTAAAAATACTACGACGAACCTTTGGTTACATTGCAACACGTCACTACATATTATAAAATTTAATAATAAAAGATTAAAAAATTAATCTTAGTATTTGTTTGCGCTACAACACAAAAAAAAAATATTAACATGGATGGTGGGCCTTGTTAGGAACCGGCCTTCTTCGGTCACACTACCTTAGGGACACGTTGTGTGCTGGTACAAAGCACACTTGAGTTTAAAAAGTTTTTTTTTCTCAAATACCTAAGGTATACAATACATAAATCTTTACGTTTAAGAAAACAGAAAAAGAGTTGCAAACGGAAAATCGTTGCTGATAAAACTGTATGCGAAAAAATATTTATCGATATATTGACTAGAACTTTTATTTTTTTATAAGTTATCGAGGACCTAGAATCTAGAGTATCGACGTGGCATCTGCAAGTAATATTATGGATGTAGCTACACGCATTGCAGCCAAGATACCTTTCTACAATCGAGAAAACAGAAAAAAAATGAATGGGAATAACCTATCTTATAAGTCTTTTGCTAGGATATGTAATTCTCAAACATAACGTTAGCGTTAACAATTATAGAAAGGCATCTGCTTGGCTTTATGTTATTATAATCTATAAAAATAATGTACCTATAGAGGTAACCTGACCATATCCCGAGAGGAAAGCAGGTAGGAAGGACCTGTTCTGGTTGTATCGAATGTCGTGGCTACTACTAATTATAACTTCAATATTTTCTTCTCCTGCGTACGATAATATATTTACTCAATCACATTTAAAACTTTTTATGGTATGCCAATAAATAGAATTTCTGTGTGTAGCCAATTTATGATGCAGCATAGATGGACACATTCGTCTAAGGTGAAAAATTATCTTACAGAAAAAAGTGCAGAGTAGAAACTTTGCTATTGTATTTATTAGGGTTGGGTAATGAGATTGTTGTAAGTCGTATATGCAGAATTCTCCGTCGATTCCTATACCATTTCCGGTTAGAATTACCATACGAAATAATATCATATTGTCCGTTATAGAAAAATATCCCTACTTTCAACCTCATCGTAAAATTGCACCAGAGGGTATAACGGGCGTTGTGGATTACCCGAATTTGTAAAATGTTTTCATATTATGTAAGATGTATTTCATTAGGTATCTAACCCTTATTTTAATGTTGGATTTACATTACCCGTCTTACAATACGTTTCTCTTTTCAGTTTCCAACGCCTGCTGCAGGAACTGTAGCAACTAATGACGCTCATAGTACAAACCACGGCAATGATAATGGAACCACAACGATATCGAATAGGTAATCGTCATTAGTGTTTAATAAATTGATACATTTATTGTATTATTTCGAAAGAATAATTTTTCGTGTACGAGCAGGACAAAGCAAAATATTCACATGCAATGATAGTATTCTTAAAAAAGTAAAAACAAGACACCTGTAATGTCAAATAATACTTCTATAAACTCGAGATGAAAAGACACAAATTTAGGGTGAAAAAAAACGCTTTTGAGAATGATTATCGTAGAATTTCAAAGTTGTATCAATTTACGCAATTTTACGGTAGGTACTACCTAACTCTGGAACGGATAACTAAGTAATATTTAAAAAAAATACTTGGGATTTAAAGGCGATTCCATAATGTATTTAGAACTATAAATCAGTTATTCAGTACGCATTCTGTAAACCGTGGTGTTTTAAAATCGTCTAGGACGTATTAATTTTTTTTTGTTTTCTTTTCAGAATTGCTGTAAGTCAAAATCCACTACCTCCTGGAACTCTGCCCCAGAGTGCCGAAGCTCTTTCCAACGCCGCCAGAGGATTGCTTATGCGCTTATTAGAAAGGGACCCTAGAGTCCGCATGAGGAATTTAAGACAATTGCAACAGTCGGCCTTTTATATGGGCTTTAATTTTGAGCACGTGAAGGCAAAGAAGGTTGGTCATTATTTGTGGCGTTATTTTTTTCCATTGCATCTATTTAACAGAGAAAGCTAATAATCTGAATAAATAACTAATAGTTAACCATAATATGAAGATAAATAATAGCCAAACCGAGTGTATTAAAAAAATTACTATACCTAATATTTATTTCAAATGTTCCTAATGATGATACTTTGTTCCAGATATCTCCACGGTCAATCCTAAATAAATATTTTCCAAACGGTGCTCTGACTACAGGAAAATTGGAAACATTTGACCAATTTTGATATAATTTAACTGCAGTGTGTAGTTACTTATATTAAATAGATATTGAGGCAGTAATTACCAAAAGATATTACAGGTAAACTAATATGCTAGGTAAATAAACCTAAATGGTGCCATTTTAGATATACAGATACCATACTTGAAACATACCAAATATAGGTTGTATAAAGTGATGAATCTCATATTTAATTATGTAGCATATAGATACATAATACAATGGTATAGGAAACTCAATAAAAGTCTAATATTTATGTTATATCGTTTTATTTGAAATAATATATGTCAATCTAGTCTCACATACTGTATATCTGCATGGGGAGGGGCCGCAAAATCTACTCTCTTAGAGCTTGAAAGAGCTCAGCGGGCTGTTTTAAAAGTCATGTTACGAAAACCCTTTAGATTCCCTACAGACGACTTATACAAGGAATGTAAAGTATTAAGGGTTCGCCAATTATACATTAGCAAAGCAGCTATCGCAATTCATAAGCGCGTTTTAAACTCTGAAGAATTTGTCAATTTGTGTTCTCGACGCACATATAGAATCCCCCTGCCGTTGATAAAGTCGAGTTTTGCTAGACACCTACCAAACTATATGCACTCTTTCATATACAATAGAATTTGTCAGCAACTGAATATAAAGCTCTTGACTTGTAAGAAAGCAAAGTACACATTGGAAAAATGGTTGCAAGACCTTAACTACGAGGATACTGAGAAAATTCTAACGGGTTTTGTTTAGGGCGCAAACAAACAAACACCAAACACACACACACACACACACACACACACTCACACACACACACACTCACACACACACATATATATTGCATTTACGTATTTCTAATAAGCTTATATTTATTCATACTATATTTATATATATATTTTTTTTACCATTAATAATACCGAAGATGTGAACCGGATTTGGTCGCCATATGAAAATGTAATTGTATATTGTTAATTCTTATTTGGTTAACTGCGATACGGGCCTGGAGCCTAGTGCAGTGACCGCCGTGAATTGATGTAACTAATGTGAACTGAACCTAAATATATTTCTATTCTATTCTATTCTATTCTAATATTTAAATATGTTGTCTACCTAATAAGATTCATAGTTGCAACTAGCAACCTATAATAATTTCTTAATTTCTGTGTTTAGTGTGGTAAACTAGCAATATTTCATCATAGATTTTATGTTTAACTTTTATAATAGATCTATTATGTCCATTACTGCAGCTGTTACCTATTTACTTATAATTTAATATAACAACTATCTGGTAACACCATTGAGTTAATATGTACTTTTAACACAACTAAAATTTTAAATGGCAACTATCGAGATGGTTGCAATGTTGCAAACTCTATCTTAGGACAAAACTACAAAAATGCTAACTAAAAAACTGTTAATATAGAAAAATAGGAAATCATTAGCTTTTTGTTGTTTTATATGGCAGTATTTAAATAAAACACATAATACAGAAAAGGAATAATAAACCAAAACTAACAAAATTATCAAATTAACTTTAAAAACTAAACTTGAAAATGAAAATCCTGTACCTACAGCTATAATGGAATATCTGTAACAAAATAACACAAATAATATATTATTAAATATTAAGTACTGTAAATTATTTTCAATTTGCAATTTTTTTTGATATTCCGTCCTACATTTTTAATATATTTGAAATGGTTGTTTGAAGGCAATTACGTAGTCCTGTTTGTCCATGTTAGGTTTTCCTGAAAATGAATTTGACGAAAATAAACTGCTAGTATCTTGAATAAAAAACTGTAGATTTGAAAAAAATCGAAAAACCGGGAAGATGTCCCAAAATGAGAATTTGCAGTTTAAATTTTAAACTTGACAACACTGGGTGGTTGTCAAGTTGACAACAAGTGACAATAGAAATTTTAATCGACCAGATTTATTTGTGTGTTAAACTGTGAGCATATTTACTTCTCCAAAATGGCTACGATTATGCGAAGGGCTGCGATATCATACCTGAAGGCCAACGCGCGTTCCTCTACCCACGCTGCTACCGCTGGTGGACATGGAGGTAACAGAAGCTATCTTCTTATCTTCCCAGAAAATTATGTAACCAGATAACCTAAAATAGGGCTTTGGTTTTATCTCTATATCCCTTTTTAAGTTACGGGTTCTATGTTCAAGACATTAACTACCATGATGGATAAATATTATTTGTTCTTATGTACAATTTCAGCTAAAAACGCAAATATGTCTGCTGTATATAGCTTTAAACTAGTCACAATAAAAATCGATTTTCCTATGAATGTTAACTATACCTGTGTTTGAATGTAATTTTATCGCATGCTTGATTAAATCATGATGCTAATTAATGAATTGCATTATGGACAATTAATAATATAATATAGAGTTATATTCTATACTAAACCACATGCACCAGTTTACAAAATATAATAAATAATTTACCTGTAACTCGACTTAACTATAACTACTATGTACATGGTATTGGAGGATATGTTTATAAATTATATAAATGATGTAGGTAGTGACATTATTCATAAAGTTTATAAGATTGGTATAAGAATTGTTAGATAATTCAATCCATTTTAATGAGAAGATTCATAACTTGCTTTTTTAGATTTGATAAGCCACGCCTTAATAATGAATGGGCTCATGGAAGAATCTGTCAAATAATTCACACATCATTATTTTAGACTAAAGAAATAATAAGCTATTCAGTTATGTTTGCTAAATTGTTTCAACTTGGATACTGTAACATACCTTATATAGCATTAAGTGTAGCTTGGGGCTTTTTTTGCATGATGAACCTTTACTACTATAAGAGCCTAAATTACTCTAATAATCCATTACATCATGGATGCTGCGTAAGCTTCATTTATTAAAAGAAAAGTGTTAAAAAATACAATAATTTTTTTCCCACAGTATAAATTGCCCAAATAAAAAGTAGCCTATCAGTTAATCCGGGACACGGTTTATGCATTTGGTAAATTTCATTGAAATCTGTTCAGCTGTATCTGAGTTTATTATTAACAGACATGCAAGCATTTTCACAAACTTGCACATTTATAGTATTAGTAAGATAAGATATTAGGATAAAGAGAGAAAGTGCTTTATTTAAGTAAATCTTAACCCATTTGTTTTGTGTATTGGTAGGTGGCTGGAAGCTGTGGAGGAAGATGTCATTCTTTGTTGCATTCCCTGCCATCAGTTTGGGTATGCTGAATGCTTACCTGGGCCACCAAGAGCATTCCCATGAGCGTCCCGAGTTTGTTCCCTACGAATACTTGTGCATCCGCACCAAGGTGGGTTTGTAAATTGTTGATAGTAGTAGTTTAATAGTAAATTATGGTATAGTTGAGAATGTCATGCATAAAACTGTTTTCATCGAAGTCTGCCATACTGCTTATATGCAACCAATTTGATTATATCCTCTATAATATAACTCATGGCTTTTGCTTTCCATTAAAGAGTGCAAGCCAATAATGGGCTTTTCACAGTAAACATTTTCATAATTCAGTCTGGACATTATTACAAAATTAAAAGTTATCTGGGGATTCAAATTGTTTATCTTATGATTAATTCAATTGAATAAAAATTGTATTGAATACATAAATTTGATAAGCATAATTATTATATTTTCCTGTTTTTCTGTTCCAGCGCTTCCCTTGGGGTGATGGCAGAAAGTCCCTCTTCCACAACCCCCATGTCAACCCTCTCCCAGGAGGCTATGAAGATTCGCATTAACGGATTATTGCTTTAGGAATAGATGGAGGAGGATGGTAGAAAACAAAAGTAACTGTGTATTGAGCTAAGTAATAAAATATTGCAAAAAGACAGTCTTTGTTTTTGTTCCTATTTGCTAACATTAATATTATCATTATAAGATTGCTGTGAGGTTGAGTACATTTATTTCTAGATTATAATATCAATGATTACATTTCAAAGGGCAATATCTACATATTATGTTTCTTCATCTGTCTGAGTTTAAACCTAATCAAAATTAAACTAAATCGTAAAGCAACCCAAGTGCTCTGAATTATTTTTGTTTGTGTCCCATTAATTATTATCATGTTTCATAAAACTGAAGTTACTTGAAAGAGAGCATACCCTTGGGCACAAACTAATGTGGGTAAATTTCCTATGTTTTTATAAATCTTAAATTTATAAATAAAAAGAAAACGCTAATATTATGGCAATTGAACTCCAATCATTTAGACTATTAAATTCAATTCAATTATTTAACTATTTACAAGTTAGGACAGATTATAAGACTGCTACATACTACCAGCAGTCAGCACCTATAGTTAAAAATTAGTGATTTTCTAAATTATCCTTTTTAAAGAAATTGTGGTAATTTATTTGGTAATATTCAAACAGATTTTAGATGGTCACATCTGTGTGAAAGTAATTTTTTTTATTTGTTGTTCAACACGTTTGTTTAAGCGTTTCTGGACGATTAATTACGACGTCAAATCACAGTTGCTGACAGATACAATCTTGACAGTTCTTGCGATAGAGCGTATAACCTAGTAAAATTATAAAGTTACATCTTCGAGAGCATATTTTTTTTATCTCTTTCACTCTTACGGACGTTTCCCTAATCCGTTTCTATGCTAAAAAGAGTAGGTACTTATCATTTACATAAAGTTTGCTGTGAACATTTTTTGCTCTCTTTATTATTTTGAATACGTATGTGGCGTAGTTATATTGATCGTTTTTTTGGGTTTATCTAGAAAAAATGAGTATGTAAATGTGCCATTGATGAATGTCCAAGATGTCGAGTGCCCCAGTGAAAGAGTTCAATAAGTCCTGGTGGACGGAGGTTTATAATCGGATTATTGGTGCTGTCGTATTTCTAGACGATGCTAGCGCAGAATGTCTCCACTGGGATGGCGGTCTTTTCAATTTACTGGACGGAGGAGCGGTTGCCGTAAAAACTTTGTCACCGTTCGAGGTAAGAACATAGTATGTTACATCATGAAGATTTTCCAGTGTGTTTTCTTGCAATATGTCAGTAAAATTTTTCTATTTTGCTTCTCTTTGTAGGTTTCTCACGTCTCTGTAGGTTTTAGAGTGAAATTGTATGAAACAGTTCGAAATGGATGAAGAACTACAAATTTAGTTTTATAAAAATTGCAGGTTGCAAATAAAGAGCACAAGAAAGCTGTCTTCATAAGTCAAACAACAACTATCCAACTACATACAATAGAAGATATAATCAAACGCAGTGACTTTTCACACTGTACATTAATCTCATGTGTCAGCTTGGATGTGGTTTATTTGGAGCTAAATGAGGGCAAGGATGTTGGTGATGTGATTGCGGCAGGCAAAGGGCCTGCAGAAGCCACAAGACAGCTGGAAAGTATGTTGATAGACTGGATGGGAAAAAAGGTAAGCTTCAAAATCTATACTATTATATAAAGCTGAAGAGTTTGTTTGTTTGTTTGTTTGTTTGAACGCGCTAATCTCAGGAACTACTGGTCCAAACCGAAAAATTCTTTTTGCATTGGATAGCCCTTTATTCGTGGAGTGCTATAGGCTATATATCATCACGCTATACCCAATAGGAGCGGAGCAGTAATGGCTAATCTCAGGAACTACCGGTCCAAACTGAAAAAATCTTTTTGCGTTGGATAGCCCTTTGTTCGTGGAGTGCTATAGGCTATATATCAACACGCTATGACCAATAGGAGCGGAGCAGTAATGGCTAATCTCAGGAACTACCGGTTTCAACTGAAAAATTCGTTTTGTGTTGGATAGCCCTTTATTTGTGGACCGCTATGAGCTATATATCATCATATCATCACGCTATGACCAATAGGAGCGGAGCAGTAATGGCTAATCTCAGGAACTACTGGTTTGGACTGAAAAAATCTTTTTGCGTTGGATAGCCCTTTGTTCGTGGAGTGCTATAGGCTATATATCATCACGCTATGACCAATAGGAGCGGAGCAGTAATGGCTTATCTCAGGAACTACCGGTTTGGACTGAAAAAATCTTTTTGTGTTGGATAGCCCTTTGTTCCTGGAGTGCTATAGGCTATATATCATCACGCTATGACCAATAGGAGCGGAGCAGTAATGAAACATGTTGCAAAAACGGAGAAAATTATTAGTTTTGAGAGCTTCCGTTGCCTGCGCTGCGTAAACGGTTAAAGTTATGCAACAATCATGTATGAAGGGATTGTTCCACTTAAAAAGTTCTAAAAAATATATTATAAAACAAAGTCCCCCGCTGCATCTGTCTGAACGTGTTAAACTCAAAAACTACCCAACGTATTAAGATGAAATTTGGTATGGAGACAGTTTGAGACCCTGGGAAGAACATAGGCTCCCGGGAAACTACTACTTTTATAACGGAAAACTTTAGCCTGAAAAACTTTACAACGCGGGCGGAGCCGCGGGCAAAAGCTAGTAATAAATACAATATCACTGTAATTGAGACGACAAATTGATCTACACATATACTCACACAACATCACACATTTATCCCCAAAGGGTTATGCAGAGGTGCAACCAAGGCACCCACTTTACGCCAAGTGTGTTCCGTCCCATGATGTGATAGGGGGCGAGCCCATTGCCATATCGGGCACAAATTCTAGACTTCCTTCTGGATAAATTTATTATGTCACCATTTTATTACTATAAATATATTTACTTAATGATCAAACTGTCTATAGTCTATACAATATTCAACTTAATTTATTGCTGTTTTATTATGATAAAAGGGTATTAATATTTTTTTACAGCAATGTGCAGTACAAGTAGTCCACATACCAATCTTCACAATTTCACCAACTAATGTTGTGTTTCTTACACCACCATATGCTCAAATGTACCCCACATATGAAGGCAAGTTGGTGCCAGAAACTCTATCTGTAGACTTGTACACATTGTCTAGCAATGAGAGATCCCAAGTGCGAAGGTTGGCCAGTTGTCTGAACAGTATGATGGAGTCTTTGAACCTGAAGGAAGATGTGTACTTCATGGGGACATATAGCTCTCTAGTGGCTGGTGTTTTGGAGAATTCACCAGTTTGTCTGGCAAGGAGGAAGGTAAATATAGTAAAAGTTATTAACTCCACAAAATATAAATACATAAGAAGTTTAAGAATGCTACACAAAGTAAATAGGGATTCAATTGAAATTTGGTTTACTATTTTATTGTTAAAAATTGTTACATATATACCTATTTAGACAGATATGATATTAATCATTATTACATGAAATTCTTTAAATTTCTACAGCATTTCATGTAAATTATGGTCACTCTTTAAATCATGCAATTTTAATTCTATTTCGAATTATCATTATGTCAAAGCTCGTGTGACAAAACATATAAATTCAAGC
This sequence comes from Manduca sexta, assembly GCF_014839805.1. Lineage (NCBI taxonomy): Eukaryota > Metazoa > Arthropoda > Insecta > Lepidoptera > Sphingidae > Manduca > Manduca sexta. Next base: position 9,611,070 of record NC_051128.1, read on the forward strand.
TGTCACTATTGCTATATAAGCCAAGTGATGAAGTGGACTCAGAGACACTACAACAGAAATAAATGTAGGCATATTGCATGTTTCAAAGAAAAGAGTATTAAGTTGAGTTTTTTTGTGTGCTATTTGGAAGCATTTGTTTTCTATAAACTAGTAAAACAATTGTAAATTTCCTTCTCATATGACGATTCAGATGCCAAAATATGTACTTACTTATAAGAAGGAAATGCTTTCATATTATGATTAATAATAGTTCTACTTTTAATAATATTTTGTAAGCAGAAAATTATATGAAATAGATTTAAAAATTGTATTTAAAATATGTACTGTATTACTTTCAGATTTGTACAAATCCAGCATCATTAATAATAGTGGATCGGACATTAGATTTATGCGGAGTGACAAGCTATTCTATGGAGGCAGTTCTGGATAAAATCATGGCAGTGTTGCCCAGCTTCCCGGGACATTCTAATGATGTTGCTGTTGATATGTCTCCACTGTGCGAGGCCAATGTGTAGGTGTATTATTTCAATAAATGAAACAGCATTAAAAATTAATTAACTAGAAAGTTAGTCTTTCATATGCAAGCATTTGTCTTAGGAACCATTGTTTAGTAGCAGCTACTTGTTTTATTTTCTATTTAGCTGTAAGAATATTTTAGCATTACTCAAACCTGTTAAAATCGATCTGGCTTTATTCTGACTGATTGTTTCTGTAATCAGCAAATTAAAATATTATACTTCTCATTCTAGTACCCTAGAGTACCCTAGAGTAGTGAAACCCTTAATTAAAGCTATTTTTGAGCAAAAAAGGCCGTTGCGGGGCCTCATTAGCTGATTCCTGAGGGAGGTTTTTTTTCTTTGCGCCACTTGTTAGCGCTTACTCGCTCGAGCCCCATACTCCATACCTTGGAGTATGGGACTCATGGTTATTGTCCCATTTGCCCCCCTCCTCCCCATAAGCTCACCACTGCCTATCACTGCCCTGCCCAACTTAAATAATCTAACTTGTATATTACAACGTGTAAGCAATAATCCACACATTTTTTTTTACATTTCTTTCTTTTCACAATTATCAGACTGAACCACCCAGATGACATTCAGCTAGGCCCAGGGTGCTTGTACCACGCAAACGACGATCTATGTGTGCAAACATTCGATCACATGATCAACAAATCGCAGAAGGAGGTGATGTTCGACCTTTACAACAAGTTGTCCAACATTGACGTACAGAAATCACCAAGCCCGAAAACACTTTTGAAGGTCACACCACAGAGTGTGGAGAAAATTGTTACGGCTTCTAAAGGTGGGGGAATTTTAGAATAATAGTTTTTGTTTGCTCTGTCACTGTGCAAATGAACAAAGGAATAATAGTCCACTGGATCCATGCCTTTTTAAGGATATATTTAACCCACGATTTATACAGATCTATCATCCTAATTAAAAAAAAAGTATATACGTTATTTATTATTAGAAATGAATTTAACAAGGCTGAATATGATGGTTTGTTGAAACCATAACTAAAATGACTAAAATGAGATAATCTATAACTTGAAGAATTTCTAGTCTACTTTAGTACTTATATATTTTTTAAACGGTTGCAGGCAAATATGACGTGATCAGTGAGCATCTGGGACTACTGCAGCAGGCTTTGGCCGTGGTGCAAACGCTGAAGTCTCCCAGACGAGCCCAGATGGAGCTCGTCATGAGCCTCGAGAAGCAAGTTGTGCAGAGCCTCGCAGCTAGTAGAGACTCCACAAGCGTTTTACAGCAGGTATAGTAAACGGCATAAGTCGTGAGCACAGATTGACAGTGGAGAAGGGGGGGGGGGGATCATGTATGTACAAACAGTGCAGGAACCGAGTACACTATGAACAAATCAGACGAAAGTGAATAGTACTCTATGATAAATGTAAGCCAATAGACAACTAACATCGACTAAGGAACCAATCGCGAGGAACATGGTCGCGTTGGAAGTCAAACTGACCAATCACGGGTGTGCTCACCACTCATGCCTCCATCTACATACATAACATTTTTATTTTTTTTTTTCTTATTACTTCCATTACCAAATTTCATTGTAGGGTTAAATTCCAACGCAAACAATTTTTATGCGTGCAGCAGATTTGATTTAGTTTTTAATGCCTTTATTCCAAAACAGTTAGGCGGAGGCGTCACTACTGCATCCATACCTCCATTAAGATATGTTACCTCATAATGTGACGTCACCAGAAGTCAGAACCTATCGCCATATCGGGCACAAATTTAAACTCTTGTGATAAAAGTTCATTGTAACATTAAGGGGGACATGTTTAACGACTTTGTCGGCAATTTTATTGATATTATTTTATAATATTGTATTGGAATATAGTTGATTATACGTTACATTGTTTCAATGTTGTGTACTCAGAGTGTTTACGTTACGCAATTGTTTTCTCTCTGTGATGTTTCATCGTTGACATACTTTATTGACAGAGGTCATGTTACACTATGATTAATTTATACGGCATCCGCGCTTACGTGCCATTTCATTATTTATTGTCATTGTAATGGAAAATTAATATTATATTGAAAATATGTACAAGTTTTTGTCGATAAACCATTAATGTTTGCTATGTGCACATTAAACTTAAATTAAATTTTTTTGTTTGTGACCGTAGCTGTATTTTCTGGGTAAAATTCCATGATAGTCTAATTACCGTTATTAACCGACTTCAAAAAAAGGAGGTTCTTTTGATGGCTATGGACCAGAACTAAAACCTTTCTATCTATTTTTATCTTTAACCACCGAGTCAATGAGCTAACAACATTTCAACTACACAATTGTCACTTCCAACATTACTTTAGAATCTATCTATCTAATCAGCCCGTATCCACCCACAGCTGAGTATAGGCCTTTAGAATGCCAGGAAAATAATACCATTTTTTTTTCAGATTAGTCACCTTATAAAGTTGCGAAAAGACAGAAACCTACCATTAGACTGCTTATTGGCGCTTATAGTACACATTTACTCGTTAACTGGCACTGAAGTGTCGTTCTCTAAGCAACACGAGGAAAGTCTGGCGGAAACGGTTAGTGTAGCGATATTCGAAGACCACGCGAGTCTGTTGAGTGATCGCATCGTAACGCCTGAAGAGTGCCTCGACATATCCAAGAGTATCATGGAGAGATTGAAAGATGTGGCCCAGATGAGACGATCTTTGCATAAGTAAGTGAATTTGTGGTGGATTTGTCGCTACAGATAATTATAGAAAGATATTTTATATAAGTTAGCAACTCCAAAGGGACGCCAACACACACCCGCCAACGGCTCACTAGAAAACAAGAAATAAAAACCCGGCTCGCCATCTTTACCAAACGTTTTGTGTTCTTTATTTTTCCGACCACCATCGAAGAGTACAATAATAAGTGAAATTCAAATATATATGTATTATCATGATAGTTTTACATTATGTCAAATTTCCAAGTGATACAATGTTTTATTGAAATCTAGATTTTGCTCGCGACCCGCGTGCAAAAGTTTTTCGTGATAAAAGTCCCAATATATATAGTCCAAGGATAAAAAGCCTATATCCCTTACAAGGGTCTCAATCTCCATACCAAATTTCATCGAAATCCGTTGACTAGATTTTGAGATTATTGTATTCAGACAGGCAGACAGATGCGGAGGGAGACCAACAGTAATCGTTATATTATAGTAAATTTACATAAAACCGTAATGTTACTATGAACCTAAACCTTTCTCAACAATACACTATCTTTTAGTAAAAACCGTACGAAAATCCGGTTAGTACATTTTGAGAAAATTTATCACATACAGGCAGCTGTTGGGGGCTTTGTTTTATATGTGTAATACATATGTATAGATAGATACAATGTTGTTTGCAGGTCTATCCTCATGAACAGCCTTTTCAATAATAAAAGTAGCCTATAAATGTTAGTACACGGTATATTGCACGTAAAATTTGCTCCAAATCCGATCAGCGGTTTCGATGATTTACTTCTAAGTGATATCTAAACTTCCACACATATTAACAAACTTTCGCATTCTATTAATATTTATTAAATATTAACACTCGATATATTATTGTGTTATATTTCTTAATTTATTGCATTTCAGATATAATTCAGTATTAAAACAGTGCGAAACGGGCGTCGGATACGAGTACCGTGGTGTGTTGCAACAGCTGGTCGATGATTTAGTGGATACAGATAGGCCTGATTTAACCGACCTAAAACACAGGAATGAAGGAATAAAAGATCTTTTGCGGAGCGGACTCAAGTAAGTTTTTGCCTGGTTTCGTTTGTACTAAGTCATGTGTATACATACAATACATATTTGGTAATTGATGGTATATTTATGATTAGATAAAACATTTAGATACCGATCAACTATGTTTGTTTAAAAATAAAGCACAAATATCGAATATATTAATGTATCCCATTAAAAAAATACTTTTCATTTTAAATGGAATTCGCAATTCATCTGTTGATTCATTGTTACTGTAAAGTAATCTTAACTGATGCGAACTAATAAATTTCAGCATCCTCACAAGCAAGAAGACGCGAAGCACGAAGCATCCACTCGACAACCCGATGGTGATAATATTCGTGGTGGGCGGCGTCACTGCCGAGGAGTGCAAGCGGTTGCACCGCAGTGTCATCACCAGTGGGGTCGACAACACCGTCCTCATAGGTTCCACCAAGTTTGTCAACCCGGTGAACGCTATGAAAGACGTTCTGGCCTTGCAGATATTGTAATGAGGCGCTGTGGATTTTTAGTGATTTTTGTATATGGGATATTGACAACTATTGGGAGTTAGTGACTGAAATAGCCCTAAAAGGGTGACTGAGCCAACGCAAATTAAACAGTTCTAAAAGAGAAATCAAGAAAGAATTTAGGTTTAACAAATTCCCTTACATCTTAACATTGACAAAAAAAAAACAAAGGAGTGTAATTTGTAATACCATGTCTCCATTAGCTGTTATTGCCTCCCTAGAAATGCACGCGTTAACAATCAGTCCTGAGTATTACTTGCTTAAGGGAAGGTGTCACAGTGGCGAAGAGAGAAGACAGAGTAATTGATATATAAATTTCCGTAAAATATTGGCAGTAATCACTCTTCGTATACCATTTCCGTTGAACCATGCTTGTGATCACAAGATTTCACCTTTACCTTAATTTGAGCGCTGTTTTATAAAATTAAAATGTTAAATTCTGTCTTGTGTCTACGTAGCTGCCTCTAGTCGCCTGTGGTTCCGTACTTTATTTATTTATTTAATACTCACAAAACAGGTTACAATCGGGTACACATTGTATACAAAATTGCCTTAAGTATTTTAACATAATAATAACTCAAAACTTGTACATTTAAATTCCTTTTCAAATCTCCTTTCAATTAATGTTTTCAGTTCATTGTAAGATTTTCGTGCAGCACATATTAAGGATGTAAACTATGCGTAGTAATCAAAATACTTATTGTGTAGAAGTGCTGAGCTAAAATGTTATGAGTTTTTATTCCGTAAAATTTTGTCATTCAAACCAATTGGATTATAATATACTATTATGTTAGTTCATAGTGAAATTTTATAGCATTCTATATTATAATATTTTATTGTGAGAGTGTAAATTTTATATTTGATGTTATGTGGTGATGTATTTTATTATAGAATTAGTTTATTTAGAATAACTGCAATGCAATTACAATGCAAACATACAATAAAGTTTTTGAATCTGATTTTTGTTATAATTTATTAAAACAGCCGTTCAAGTATTACGTAAGCAGATTTCTTACAATTATTTAGCCGCCCCCCTAAATATCCCGCTTGTCAGCAAAAGTGAGCAAAGCCAAATGTTGAAGTGTATATGCGTAGGGCTTACGTCAACGTTATATGAATTTTTCTTTTAATGTATTCTGTTTTTTTCTTGAGTCATGAGCAGCAGTTCTAATTGTAGAAATAAGAAAACAGATTTATTATAGAGGACTTTAACGCAAACAATATTCATGTAAACAATCTTTACTGATACGATATTCAACATAGAGTAAGGTATAAATGTTATAATCTTTAGTAATATATACGTTAAATCGTCAACGGAACCGAAACGAAACAATAGATTGACGGATGAAATTTAGACTAGTAATTTCCCTACTTAGTTATTAGCGAGTACCTAATTGTATACATTGTTTGTAGGAATCCCTAAAAATGGGTTTCGTTTTCAAACACAATGTGTGGGTGGCCATATGTGTAAAAAAGTAAATAACTACTGCTGGCGTAATCTAGATCCCTCCGTTCCCCATGTCATCAAAAACAAGCAAAGCAAAGACCCTCGGCCTCCTATATAGTGCTTGCGTAATATTTAAACGGTCCAAAAAAAAGAATGCCTAAAACACACCTATTAGTGGAAAATTCTTGCTATTCGACAATAGATGGCGCTGTGTAATCACTAAAACCAACAAGTCTCAAATAATTTTCTAGAAACAACACGATATCCGCTTTGAATCCGAAGATTAACATAATATCTTTGGAATAACCAATGCATTTTCTTCAGTTGTTTTGTAGCATTATTCAGTAAATCTTGGTACGATAATAATTTTAAATTTATAAGAACACTCATCAAAATTATAATTTTCCTATCGGTTTTATGTCTCAATCTTTAATATATACTAGATAGATATATTCACTCCTAGATTTTTTTAAGTATTCGAATTATATACACGATTACATTTTAGTCGGAGATTTGTCCACCAGATCATTTTCCAGAAGCGCCTAATAATTATTGCCCTTGCTCAGTAGATACATGTGCGGAATTATTCATTTTGGCACTTATGAAATCGGTACAGATATATGGATAAATATACATCATCGAAGCAAGTCCAGGGGTGTTCCTACTTCCGTATAAGTTGTATAAGTGATACGGGGCCTCCGAGCTTTAGTCTTTAGCCCATGCCTATTTTAATTGTAACGGGCGTCCAAAAGTTCGCACTGCCCTAAAGGGCCTCCTACAAATTTTGATATAAGGTCCCCTCTAACAGCGCATGTGATAAGACCTTTTCTTTTAATTTTTATCGGTGGTGCTTTACAACTGGCTTATCTAGTTGTAAACGTCCCTACTCTTGAGGTTAAAATGTCTCCTTAGTTCTTTGTCTCCCGCTTTGCTATGGAGGGAAGTGGACAATTAATTTTTCCAACTCGTCCCTACCTTTTATTTGATAAATTCTTTGCGGGATAAAGAAAAAATAGGTTTTCCTGGACTCGCCGAGCTTTACTACTCGGTGTCATAAAATGCGAGCCACTACTGATCCTGGCTTACAGGTGTTGTAGTGGTGGGTGTGAGGGCGGGAAAGTCTCTAATAAAGTTCCTTGATGCCAAGCTATGTTACTGCTCAAGTCGTGAGGTAAAAATGTGTAAATGAAATACAGCCCATTAAAAGTTTATTTGTCGCTACCAATTTTATTGTTTAGCACATAAGTAGTTCGAGGTGACAAAGTGCCAGTGAGCAATTCCAAGAGCGATTTTATACAAAACTAAGACATCTAGAATTACTTGAAAAGAAAGTCACTCGAACCATAAAGCAATATTTTACATTTAAACCTTTAAGTGAATATTATGTTACAAAACGATTCTGACCATTAGCGACAAGGTGGTCTATCGCTTTTTGTACATTTACAATTATTTATTTTAAATAGAAGTATGACGCTTTAGCCTTCTCAATTAATTATACTAAGGTATATTATTTGGGCTCATAAAATACACATGGAAAATATTCAAGAAATATTTTTATTATTTGTATTGAGCGATATGCATTAATGCAACTAAAACTGAGATAAACTTGATCACAAAAGGCAATTAAAAAAAACTTTGATTTCACACTTTTAGTGCGTTAAATATCTACTTTGTAGGTGCTGTAATACAACGTTTGTAGGATATGCTGATGTAGTTATGTTTTACAGAAAAGTAAAACATAACTACATCAGCATATCCTACAAAACCGGCTTGTGTGCATCAGCATTTTCACTCTGAAATATCTTCACATTACAAACATACATATTTATAAATAATATAAATGCATTTACGGTATGAAATTCAACTGTAGGTATTCTGCGGTATATTTATTTTTCACTGGATTGAACTACTTACAATAAATTAATACTTGTGTTAAATACTTACTATTGAATTGCATCTAATTATTGCTAATAAGCGAACTGAATCCTAAGTCTGACTATACAGATTTTTCATGTTATAATTACAGATAATATGTCTTGCCAGGTCTTTTCTTGTCACTTCGTTTTTGGATGCACGCTAATTCGCGAAAGTTGTAAGTCCATAATTTTTTGTAACCCCTCCCTTCCTGTACTTTTTAATGGCAATTTTTTCGATATTTTCTACATTTACTTTGAGGACACTGCTTCCCCCGCGTGCTCCCACAAAAAAAGCCCTGTGTGATCTAATCATCTGATCATCTGCCATCCTGGGAGCTCTGTCCACATGTATGCTATTAAAACATATATGTATTATGTAGCTAGCTAGCTCAGTTGCACAAGAAAGAGCGTTTTGTTACATAATTTTATTATTTCTCGAAGTTAATTGTCGAAAGATGCATGCTACTATGCTGCTTACCAGCGTGTGCGTGTTCCAGTCAAAAATATTTCACTTACTTAAAATAGAATGTCGACAAATCTTAAGTCACTGTAATCCATTTATGATGGATTTGATTTATTCCATTACTAATAAAAGTATAATTTATATTTGAATTACTATAATACATAGTTTTTACTTAAAAAAATATTAGACTTACAGAGAAGCTGATTTAACCAAATTTTGCATCTAAATTAATAAATACTTGATTTTAATACTTATTGTCTTAGTTAATACACTGTTTGAAGAATTGTTTATATTAAATAAAACTATTTTAACGAAAGGTAGTATAGCCTGGGGCTTCTAGTGGAATGTATAGCTACAAGGAACTAAGCGAAATGCCATGAGTAGCCAAGGAACATTAACTTATACAAAATATTAAAGGCATAGTTTATAATACACCTCGTCCAAAAATGTTAGACACAAAAAAAGAGAATAAGTATATATTTTAAAGTGTCCGGTTGTGTTCGGAATTTAAGTGTCAAGTCATTGCTTAGCAGATAAAAAAAAAATACTGTTTATTATCTTTAAACACGCCTGAATATCAAATAGATAGTTTTCACATTTGAGATTACTCTATCTATAATATCGAATAACGACTTAGCTTTAAAATAACACTAACAGAATACTTCAAATCTCAATACAAGCAATTCAATACAATGTCCAACATTGATTGAATACAGTACTGCGCATTTACTAATTAAAACAAACGAATCATGACATTTACATCATACTTAATATATTGTGTGGCCTTAAGTCACGGTTATAATGATAATCCCCACACTGGATACGCTACGAAATGTCCAATATTTACAAACTAAACTGGGATGAGCCTCCCACTATCACATGTTACATTGTAATGTTCTAGGCACATTGTTGTTCAGTCGAGCCCAGCGACGTCACCGCCTTTCCTGAAGTCCGCATTGGCATATATTGCTGTGCTGTTTCGGTAGAGGGCGCAGACTACCGAGCCCCTGCCGCGGTACCGGACCATGCCGTGACCTTTCGCTCTCAAACCGTCAACTACATCCTGCAAAAGGAAATTAAACGATTAATATATCAACTAGCGAATTTTGAGAATGAGGATTAATTTTTAATCATAATTATGTGTGTCCTATTTGGTAACTATTCTGATATTACGACACAAAATCTAAAATATACATTTTGAATATCTACTCATCAAATAATTTAATAATATCACAACTAAATGTTATAGAATCCATAAATGAGGCCTTAGTAATGTAAAATCTATATTTCAATGAAACATCTGTAAGGTCATATCGTATCAGTAGACAGACTTTAATGAACATTCAGGAAAACGCACTACTTTTAGTCAAGGAGATACTTCAGTGTCATACTACAAAGAGGAAGTAAAATTACCTGAATAATTCCGAACTCGTATTGGACTTCCATCGGGAATATTTGATGGTGGATCCTTGCTTCGTCCACTGCTTCCTTTATAGTTTGGTCAAACCACAACTTGCGTATTACCGCCTGGCAAAAACATAGATATTATTTTTGGGAATCATTCTAAATTGATTAGTATTTTATTATTACATTATTATAGAATAGTCTTAAATATGTATAATATTAAACTTAATTAACAAATACTTAATTATGAATGTTCTTTATTTATTGGTTTAGTATATATTTATTGTAACGGCCTTTAAAATGTATCAATAAAATTGAAATAAAATGCATTTCAGTAATCACAAACATTATTTTATAAACCTGAGGGTCACAGATAATTTTAAGAACTATGCTATCTCAAGGTCTCACCAAAGCTGTAGCTGTTGTTATTTTGGTGCCGCCTGATGCTCCGATCACCATTTTGACGTCACCATTTTTGTCTACGATGATGCTGGGGCACATGGAAGACAAAGGCCTTTTGCCAGGCTCTATCATGTTGGCTGGTGAGGGTTCCAAACCGAAAGCGTTCTTCAAGCCAGGTGAGGAGAAGTCGTCCATAACATTATTCATTACTATACCGGTGTTTAGAGTTGAAAAGCCTGCGCCATAGCTAGAAAGGTACGATTTGGGGTTAGGCTGAATGTTTCATTGTCCATGTTTTTTTATGTTACTTCATAATTTATATGCCAACAAAAAAGCAATAGTTACTAGTAGTTAATGGAGCTGGTAACAGAAACAGCGTCACCATTGTCCGCCATAATGGAAATGTGCGCAGTGCCGGCGTCAGGTGGGTTGTACTCCATCGCACCGTAAGTCTTCGTGCTATTGCTCGTCATCGTATCGTTAATCTTTAATCTGGTCTCCGTACCGTATTCTGGAGATGTCACGTTGCTGATCATCTGGAATTAATTAATGATGCTCAATCGTTTTCTACATTAATTTCCTTATTCTAATTAGACTGGCTGCAACGTCTTTCCAAGTAGAACACAATCAGCCCCGGATCTAAGGGGGTGCTAGCCGAGGCCCATGCCCCGGGTAGCAAATTCAAACTTGGCAGAGAAATACATAACTCATAATTAACGCAACTTGGACTAGTGAGACATCCAGTACATTCAATACTTAAAATTATTTCCCGCTGGGCGCGAAATAATGATGATAACGACAAAAGTAAAAATATAGGTGCGCGAGGGCGGCATTTTCCAAATTTTGCCCCGCCCCGAAAAAAATCAAGATCCGGGGCTGAACACAATAGTGCTTAAATATTGCTACTGTTTTGGGTCAACATGGACGAAATTAACTGAATTTTGACATCTGTCCATGGATGTTCACAGAACAGTTGTATAACACTGATAAAATAGCCCATGGAATGGAACCATCTATCGCGACTACGTTTTGAATAGTAAGTGTTCAGAGGCCGTTATGTGAAGTGATGGCTGCTTGCTTTAGCCTAGCTTGGTAAACAAAAAGTCGAAACTTATTGTATTAGTGTCTAGTGCCTATTTAACTGGCGTTACATCTTACCTCTTTCAAGTCCAAATAGTCAATGTCACCAAGCTTGGTCCTAGTCCCGAAAGCGTATTTAAATGCCTCCAATATTCTGTGGTAAGTGAGGATCATGTCTTCCGTGCTGTTGATGCTGCTCGCGTTGAAGTTGTATCCACTGAGGATGTTTAGGATGTTGACCAGGATGACGCCGCTGCTGGGCGGTGGAGGTGTATACAACGTATCCCCATTGCGAAGCGGGACTGCTATGGGCGTCACAATTTTTGCTCTGAAATTTAGAAATGGTGCTTATAATAATTTTGGAAAACATCGATATGATGGGTTTCTGGATTTGTTCGAAAGTGTTTGGGATAATATTTTATATTATTTAGAGTTTAATCAAAATTACCTTGTTTTCCAAGTAGATAGGTACTTATTGTTGTACATATAGGTTTTTTTCAGTTTCTAGGCAATTTTTAAGGATTTAGACTGCAAATTGTTGAATGTTAGAACATATATATATTTACGGCAAAATATAGTTATACTTAGGTATATCCAATGGAATCCTGTGTATACCTATCGTCAGAAACCTTAATACATATGTACACCGATTATTCAAAGGTCGAATAATATCCATTAAATCATAACTATCAAATGCCTCGTTAGTAATAAGATTTCCACATCGTATGTTTCCGGGACCTATTCATCAGGCGTAATGAAATACTTAATATCTATTTCTACAAGTCTCTTGATAGTGTCGTGTCTAATTGAATTGTAACTTAACCCCTTTAATATAGATACGAAATATGAATACAATATTTTGAATACTGTGGTTAAATTATAAATAAAAGATAATGTTTTAGAACTGAGAATGGGGTTTCCATAATACAAGACCTCGTTGAAAAGATGTTCTATATGCAGCCTTCATAAAATCAATAGTTTAAATACCTACTAAGGCATTTTTTATATTTTTCTTACAGGTTATCTTACAACTATAATCTTCGAGGGCTTAATCTTATTTTTAAATTTTCCACAAAATACTTATTACATAACGTATAACTGACACAATTTGATGATTTCATAAACCATTTATTCGAGCGAATACATACGTCAACGAATATAAAAATAAATATGAAGAGGTGATTAAAAAGATAGTCGTATTGACGGGTTATAATAACGTGCCGTATCTAGTGACCTGAGAACAACTTTGTACGTTTCCACGGCAAGATAACTTACAAACGACGCGACGTGACGTGTACTTAACTTTATTTATATTGTCGGGGTAATTTCGGATAAGGGGAAGACCGGTTACAAAATACTGCCAAAGCCGATATTTCCTAACACAGCCTGAAGTGCCATTTTAGGATGTTCTTACCACAATATTGTGATCTAACTATAGTTAGGGATTACTAGTTAAATGAACGTTTTTCATACGATCCGATGTACGATATATTATATTAATTTTAATAACATCAGGTGGTCGGATCTGAACAAATACGATATGCGTCCAATACAATGGTCTGTTAGTTAATAATAAAGTTTATTATCGATTGGTTCACTGTTTACAGAATTTTCTAGATTGCGCAGGTTGTTATTGAAGCCTATGTAATGTGAACATGGCGTCACCTACCTAAAAATATAAGCTGATTACGACTTAACTTCAAAAATACATTTGCCTAATCAATTTGGTTAGCAATAAAGGTGATTTTCATACAACGATCCTTATGGTTTAAGAATAATTGGGTACTGTAGGTAGGCCCTTGCAAAAAAGGTGGAAGGAATGACGTTACATAGTTTGACTTTGCTATATAGGTACTACTAATCTACAAGATGAGAAAAGGTGACTAGAAATATTATTAGTTATTATTTATATGTGAAAAAAAGGAAAACAGTAACAATTTAATAAAAATATTATAGAAATACTAAGAAAATTCCTCGTCAGATCACATGTACCTACTACCTACCTATTTATTAATATTTAAAACATTCCATTGGTATATGATATTGAGTCACTTATAACAATACATTTAATTTTTGTTTGTAATAATGAGTAAGGCATCAGCTGTGTTAACAGGTGTTGTCTTTTTACGTACACAATGACTAGGTACGATGGCCTTTGTGCTGTTTTCTTATGAATGTTTTTAACATTTCATAAGAAGCGTCAATAATAATTTATTTAAATAATTAAATAAGTACACCTGGTGATCGGTATCATAAAAACAACAACATGATTATAGATTAAACTCAGTCCGTCTTATTACAAAAAGCGAAATAAACCTTAGCTTAAACCTGTACTAACAAAACCAGGCTTATCTGGGAAACCACGGTTTAAATTTGTTCGTATTACAAAACTCATAAAAACCGTAGACTTCTTAGTACCGCCATTTGAACCATGGCCTATATATAAACCACAAATAATTACAAACAACATTCGTTCAATACGACATCATTCAATCGCAACGTTCAATATACTCAAAAAAGAAAACCTTTTCATACAATGTTAATCATTAAATAAAATTTAGGAGTATAAAAAATATTCAGACTTGGTTATTTTGCTCCAAGATCAATAATAGTTGTAACTTCGATTGCAATTTTGTTTAGGTTTCAAGTTTTGACTAATGTTGTATTAGCTGGTAATACATCAAAATGCGTGTTACGAAACGTAAGCTTCCCGCGCATTATATGAAACCTTAACATTAAAAGAAAACTATTGCGGTGACTATTGCAAATACCTTTGAAATTTATTATCAGTGTCTTATTGTATAGAACAATTGACTCTTTGTATTATAGTGATGGATCAACGAAAGAAAAAAAAGATCTGAAAATTGGAGTACTGAGTCGAGTCTATTGAGTAGGCGTGGCGTTTCCAGTAGCTCAACGGCTTCAATATCCTCAATATCGACGGAATCTACCACGTTAATATCCATTTTCGATAAAAAATAACACGAGACAACGAAACAGACGCCAATTTAAGAGATAATCTGCCAAATGATTTGAAATTTGATTTGACATTTACGATTTAGACCATCGTCAAACTAGGGGCCGCCGAGGTTTAGGATTAGACCATCAAATAGTCCATGGTTTATCGTTAAACCACTTTTTGTAATACCATTTTTATATAAACCGTAATTTGCATAGGTTTAAACCAGAGTTTTTAGTTAAACCTCGTTTTGTAATAAGGCGGAGTAAGTCTAAGTATTAAGCTGTTATGCTTAAACTGACAAAATATAAACATCAAAATAAATATTGTTATCTTGTAACAAAATATAAAACTGTTTTTATTATTTGGACAGCAGTACGTACCTACGTATAATCGCAATTGACTTTTAACACCCTGAGATATCATTCTTTTACGTATTCTTCATAGCAAAATATCAATATTTTAAACATTATAGTGTAAAAACGTGACCTTACCAATACATTAATAGTTAAATATCCAAGTATTTTATGAGCAGTAGTTATCGATCGTCGGTATCGCATTAGTCACGAGTTTTATCAACATTTCACAATTATGCGTGCTCACATTCCCCTACGTGTTACATAATAGAAAATTACTTAAAAACAATCTAAGACGCGATAGATTTTTTTTTGATTAAACTATAAAACATTACCATATGGATAATTGGGAAAATTATATCAATCAACGCCATCTTTCTTTGCAAAGGCGGTTTTGGCTTTCGTGTTTCGCCAGAAGACTATAGCATCTTTGTACTTTGCCGAGATATCAAAGAGGGAAACAATGTATTTGAATATACACTTACGACTTGTCGATATTTATGGTTTACCACCTTCAGACGCATTGTCACAGTTCCAAAAGAATTAAAAAATTAACTAGAGGTCAGATCTTCGTTAGGGATGAATTACTTCATAAGTTATTACCGATTCCGATTCATATATTTTTGATTATGCAGTGTTTGTGAATACTATAGTCTGGTTAAGGACATCAAAAGCATATATACCTATTACATGGACAATCTATTTAAGACTATAGTTGCCTTTCAGTTGTCAACAAAAATCTAAATGTTCATAACACTTAAGTAAAACCGAATCTCATGACCATAAAACTGTGGAAAAGGATAAGTATTAAGTATCTACATGACCTGCACACAGATATACTTGTCCTTATAAGGAATGAACTTGCTCTTGAAAGCGGTCAAGATTTACTGCCTCGAATGTTGAACACTTATCTGATTTACGCGCGACATTTGTTTTTGTGACTCGGTGCGAGATTCGGAATTCTGATTTTCTCAGATAAAATGAAAATCCACACATTCCAATGTAGACAGTAAAAATGTCTTAAATATTGTATTACTTATTATGAATACGATTGCTTATGAAGATGTTTAGATGTCTGTAAATACAAACACCACTGAACAGATTTATATCATGTCCTAAACGAACACGCTGGCTACTTTCACCTGGAAAGTTACACAGTAGGATTTTATACCTGGAAAAGTCTTTCAAGCGACGGAGACCAAGAACAATAATGATATAATAATATAAGTGGAGACAAGTGACTTGCGAATGGGTAAAAAAATATTAGGAACTTTGGTCATAGGTCTCACATATGTGGGAGTCCGCTTGGGTAGGTTAGGTAGTTTGTAGTCACTGTTGTATTCCAATTAGAAGAATATTGGAGCTAGTGTAACTACTAGACATAATAAGACTTAACATCTCATGTCTTAGGGTGGCGAGCGCAGTGGAATACCAAACAATACTTTGTAATTCAAGGTGTTGGATGGTGTTTCTACTGTTTATGGGCGGTCGTATCGCTTAAGATCAGGCGAACGGCAAGCTCGTCTCGCCATTCAAAGTAATAAAAAAAATATTTGGAATAAACTATCAAATTGTTTTAAACTTCACAATGAACTGATTACCTGAATATAGCTGCAGTTCATTGCTTAATACCTATCGTCATATTTATACAGTTGCCATTTATCGTATCTTCAGACAAAAACAAGTTACCTTGTTATTGTTTTTATATCATTGATAAATTTAATCAACCGGTATGTAGGTTATATGTAATTGATAATTTTACATTGTTTATCACACAAATGGAATTTATTATAAATAGTTGTCATATTCCTGGACATTTAATAGAAATAACACAGTAAGGTTTAGCCAAAATTTTTTGAAAATTTAACTATTTTGTGTTCAAAAAAGTATTTGTATTATTAAGAAATGAATAAAAATTCTACATAAGTTACGTATTAGGAGCTAAATTACCCACAAGAAAATTCATGAGTTGTTATTTACATAGCATATGTAAGTAATGATTGTTTAGTAAAGTTTTTTTCTCCAGTTACGAAATAAGTTCAGGTAGAAAAAAAGATGTGACCGAACTACGAAGAAACAAACTTGCATCCGTGTTTCGATCGCAGTAGATTTTTTTAGCGTCGCTCAACTGCCGGCGCCACAGACTATATTGACTCCTTTACTGGCCTCGCAGTGCGCATGCATTTTTATAAAAACACTCACGTGAATATAGATACATTTCTATTAATATTATTGTCCGGAGTGGTCTCTGGTGGCTGTTCGTTACTAATGTAGCGTATTTCAAAACAATGTTTATCAGTTATTTAATGGTAACCTCTCAAATTAATATGATAACACCTGGATTATCTGTATTGTAAGCACTTACGTCTGGAACTGATATTGTTTTAGAATTATCATTTGATAAAGTTTGTTTACAAACGATCAATCATGTTTGGTTGTATTAATAACAAAATACATGTTTACCTCCTATTCATAATATAGATAAGGTTTACATGAAAGGTTGATTGCAATATAGATACAGAAAAGGTTGGTTTTAATATTACATTAGGCACCGCGTACTTTAAATATCTAGGAATAATGTCAAAGAAATGTACGATCAGCAACAAAAGTCGATGAACAAATACTAATTTACAAAACACCTGAACATTGAAACGGACCACAAATCACTTACCAAAGACGAGTACAGATTAAGGTTATCATTTCAATGTTACAAAAGTCGCTAAACATTTTATAACTTGACAATGCATTAGTTGAGGAATCTCATTATTGAATCTATACTTCTATACTCTTATATAAAGCTGAAAAGTTTGTTTGTTTGTTTGACCGCGCTAATCTCAGGAACTACCGGTTCAGACTGAAAAAATATTTTTGTGTTGGATAACCCTTTGTTAGTGGAGTGCTATAGGCTTATATATCATTACGCTATGACCAATAGGAGCGGAGCAGTAATGAAACATGTTGCAAAAACGGGCAAAATTTATTAGTTTTGAGAGCTTCTGTTGCGTGCGCTGCTTAAACGGTTAAAGTTATGCAACAATGATGTATGATGGGATTGTTCATCTTAAAAAGTTCTACATAAATATATAATAAAACAAAGTCCCCCGCTGCATCTGTCTGCCTGAACGTGTTAAACTCAAAAACTACCCAACGTATTAAGATGAAATTTGGTATGGGGACAGTTTGAGACCCTGAGAAGAACATAGGCTTACGGGAAAATATATAGCGTGACTTTTATAAGGGAAAACTTTAGCCCGAAAAACTTTATATCGCGGGTGGAGCCGCGGGCAAAAGCTCGTACGCCATTAAAAAATATGAAAAATAAACTGACGTTTACGTTGAAACCTTCGAGGAGAATCTCCTGTCAGAATAATTTTGAATTTACACATTTGTTTTTTAAACCGGCCAGTGCTCTATAAAATAGGATGTTTAAAATGTAATTAAGGTGGTAGCTCAAGGTCCATTTTCATACATTTTGTTTCGGCTTTAATCTGGGTAACTAAACAAGTATTGGCAAGTAAAGAATTTAAATTCACGTCTAGTTAGTGATTAGTTCTCGCAGTTGAAAGAAAAACGTAAAATAATTAATAATCATGGATATTTCGGCCTTTAAAATTTAATATGACGAAATTTTAAAGGCCGAAATATCCATGATTATTAATTATTTTTACATTTTTCTTTCAACTGCGAGAACTAATCACTAACTAGACGTGAATTTAAATTCTTTACTTGCCAATACTTGTTTAGTTACCCAGATTAAAGCCGAAACAAAATGTATGAAAATGGACCTTGAGCTACCACCTTAACCTATTCCTATTAATGTTATAATATTACTTTCTAATATATTATGATGTTTTGTTCATACTTAAAAATGTATAATTCTGGTTATTAACTTCAATATATACTATTATATAAACCTAAAGGGTTTGTTTCTTTGGATGCGCTAAACTCAGGAACTACTTAACTGATTTTGAAAATATTTCACTAAGCTACATTACTCTTAAGCCCTACACGCTACTATCTATCCAGGGTAAATATAAAGCACGACTTTTATCTTTGAAAAACTTTTTCACGCGGGCAGAGTAGCGAGCCAAAGCTAGTATGTTATAAAATAACAATTTAATTAACATCCTGGACTGTTGTATTTATTCGACAATGTTTTGATAGTAAAAACCGCGGTGCGCTGCGCTTCGCGATATTGGTGTCTTGAAGCTTGATGGGTTCAATTTAACGAATAGAAAAAAAGCTTGCATATAAAACAAAGAATCTGCTAATTTCAGCCACATTTGTATTTATTACAGATCATAAAAATTGTCGCTAGTAATGTTTAGCAGTTAATGGTTTGACAGCGTTCAACTACTTTTGTAGTTCAATTATGACAAGTTGTTTTGTTTTTAAATTAATCAGCAACTTATGGTAAATGATAATGATTAGGAAATATTGGAAACAAATTATGTTCAACGACTTCTGTTGCTGACTGTACTACGAGGTTTAAATCTTAAGTCGTAATAGAAATGGTCGCCCCTGATTTGTAAACCGGTTTCATTTCTTATGATTCACTAAGTTGCCAAAGCTCCGCCAAACCAAAGGGTGTCTTTCAATGAATCTATAACAAAGACCTATATCAAAGAGTATTGACGAATGAAAGCGTTGAATATACCTTTGAACAACACAAGGACGAATAAAAAATATCCTTAGAATATCACACAATGATGGCAATAATGTTTTATTTAAAGTATTATGCGCGTAGATGATGTAAACAACTGTTTAAGCATGTTTTTGAGGAAACAAGGTTCCACACTCAAATAACAAAACAACTTAATTATATTATGGATAAGTTGCAACTACACAAAATATTGTGACTATATGGAATTCGAGAAGACTTCATCGAACTGGCGTATTTGTATGCATCAGCATTTTCGAAATCGAATTACGACAATCGTACAAGCTTACTGCAGCTGTACCAGTGTGGGTGGATTAAAATTGCTGTGTTGCTAAATATTTGTATTATAATATCCAGTGTGGGTTTAATGGGACCACATCCATTGAAATTTTGATTAATTTCCTAGTAGTTTGTGTTCGAGGTTCGTATATGTTGAGAGTCCAATTAAGTACTTTTTATTTTTTTTGTTAATGATCAAATGATTGTCATATTGAAATGTTAGTGATGTCAAAAAATAATTGTACTTCGGATAAAGGAAACTTAACTAAATACTTTCTAATAAATCTGCATTAAATTCTTGCAATTATTTAAAAAAAAATCAACTTACTTATAATTCTTTAAATCATCAGCAGTGATAATGCTTCCAACTCTGCTCAAGTCTTCGATAAACATTTCCGCCAAGGTCCCGTTATATAATTCATCGCCGCCCTTCTCAGCTATCTTCTGGAATGTGCTGCAGAGAGCCTCCGTTGGTTTGATCACTGTGCCTGCTCTGTGGAATCGGCCTTTAGCTGAGTTGTAGTACATCTTTCTGAAACATAATGTGGATATAAATAAACTGTTCAGGAACGTAAATTAGAATTTTTCATCTAGGTACGATAAGACTACACTAGACTCAATTGTAAGTATAATAAGACTAAGTTATAATATCATATGTTTTACGTTGTAGACGAAGAAAAGGCGCAAGATAGTTAAGAAGTTTAACATCAGGTTGATGAAAATATTTTTAATCTAGTTTGGCTTAGTGTTAAAATTGAGTAGATGAAATGTTGGGTACTTTTGTTAGTATTATTTTATTGTTATTTTCTTGATATCTGTATTTCTACACACAGCACCTTCATATACTTCTCCAATAATCCTATGCACTTTTGCCCCAATGGTTATACTTACGCCAGATTTATATCAGTCTTGATGTACGGGACCATCTCCACGTTATCATGCATGGCTTTGGACATTTGGTAGCCATCTTTACAGAGCTGCAGCGTGGGTGCCACTAAGCTATCCCATGGAAGCTTCCCCCAGCGTTTATGCGCGGCCCACATGCCACGGAGTTCGCCAGGAACTCCCACTGATAATGGACCTTTGAGAAAAAAATATAATAAAGACATGTTCCCAGGAGGTAAAATAGAAGATTTTTTTTCCAGGTTACAATTGTTTATTTTCCCCGGAGGTGCATGGGAGAGGTGGTCATAGTAGTAAAGGAGAAACTGTCAATTTGTAAATCCACTATTTAACAATGATTTATCACTAAGTACTATTTGAGGATTATTTTCCGTCCAAATTATTTCTGGACACTTCATAAATTGTATAAGCTATGAATCTCTCCCCTACGGCCATTTCACCCGGTCTAATTTAAATAAACTCTGATCATAAAAACGCTCCAGGAGTCCCGTAAAATTTCTCATTTCGATTCAAATTTATCACGAAACTACACGCATTAACATTATCTGTTTGTACAATCCTGTTCACCCTTTTTTAGGTAAATTCAAAATGTTTTTCCTCATCCGCCAAAAAAACATAATTTACATTAGTTGCGCTACATTTACAATATTGTACGGAATGGTTTTATTTATTTTAGGTGCATAAAACATGACAGAGCATGACTAGCGTTTTAACTTTAAGTAAACCACTTTATAGGTAAACGGAAAAGTAAAACAGCGGGAAAAACTGAGACATTTAGATTTTTAAGCTTACAATTCAAAATTATTACAAATAGTATAATCACGTTAATTTATTAATGCCACTAATTTGAAGCTTATAAAAAATGTTTTCGAATAACAATAATTTAGGAAGTGATTATTAAGTGGACTTACATTATTATATCTATGAGTCTCGGAGCCAAATAGGGTATAATTAAATAAATAATTTATAGGTTAAGAACATATATTATAAAATATCCTAAAATACATATTAATATATTTACCTAAGGCATTAAAATTATTTAACAAAATTAACACTAAAATTGAAACGAGATGAACTTTCGAAAGCTAAAAATAACAGCGGGCTACATTAGCACAATGCGCCATGACGGGTTAGGTCTCTCGGCCGGACCAGATTAAAGAGAAAGCCTTAGAGAAATTTTGCAAACATGTTCGCTTTCAGTTTTATACACTAATATCTGCTCGCGTTTGTGTCCGAAGAATGTCAGATCGCTTCAGAATAAACTTACATTGAGTTTGCTGACGTGGGAATGTATTCTAGGTGTCTATTCGAAATAAACTAATCTATTGAATATTTTAGTAAAAAATTGTGAAAATAACGTCAGTTAGTCTACAAAATCTGTAAGATTGTAAAGCATGCATTCGGAAAAATAATGTAGGAGGCTTTCTAGTAGACTAAATACGTGGTAGTCTATAGGTAGAAACCTTTATTTTCTTCTACACATTATCTGTGAAAAATCTTATAATAAACTATTAATTTTATTATACACAGTACAGTATTTTATTTTATTTAAACTAAACCTTAATACGGGTTGAACAGCTCGACTTTCTAAGTCTATGATTTTCCTGATTTTTCTAGAGCTCTCGATTGCGTTACCGCGGATATTTTAAAGATCGTATTGCGTAACATGTTTGCGATACAAGTTCTGAGCTGTGAAGAGACCCCGCTCCCCTCCGTGCGCATGTAACTGGCATACAGTAAAATGAAGAGATACAGGCGTAAATAGATCTAACAATAGTTACGTAGGATGATAAAATAACATTATTGTTATTTGATTATTATATTATGTTCTGTAAAAGACCGGTTTCTAGACACTGTAAGCTCTTTCTGCGTAGATCGGACAGTGAACAGCTAAAACAATTTAAAATGTTGTACTTATACTTAATTTTAAAATGTGAGTAGATACTATATATTGTAACTATAGTTTTTCGGAGGACCAACACCACAGTCCGCCCCGTGACCAAGAAAGCGAGTCTTCGAAACTTCGTAAGAAAATATTATATTATAAGTAACCGCGATAAAATTCGTAAAATAGCTTTACATCAATGTCTAACATTCGCGTAAACCTAAGTAATCATTATGTTCTGCAAAACTTTAGCAATAAAGATTTCGGCATCAATTTATGTAATAATCATACGACCAGCCTCATTCCTATTCACCACATATATTTTATGATTGAGTTAAGTTCTCCTTAAAAGGATATAAAATTTGCTCTTTTATGTTGCCTCACTTAACGACGGAAGCCAATAGTATTTCCCTGTTTATTTTCACCCGTCAAGGCGATTCGGGCATTATGCCAAATAAACAAATGTATCGTCCCCCCGACTACCTTTTTTGGCACAAAAGGGTCAGATTTGGATGACGCCATAGACTTACGAAAATCGATACACATGTATTAGACACATAAAACAAGCGTTACTTTACATTTGCTTTCATACTCTTTCCATAAAATTACTTATGTTTTTCTTGGTGTCGTTAAATACTATACTAATGTATAATTAGTATAAGTAATTAACATTTATTCATGTAAACAGTTTTAACGACGTAACAAAAGCCATATCAATTTTCAATGTTTTTCCTCGTGTTTATGAGTTCATAATACACGGTTTTCTTACTTAAATATTTTAAATATTAAACAAAATTTTTGTATCGTCTTGCCATAAAATCTAAAAATATTCTTTTCATTTTCTATTATTTATAATAAATCTATAGGAAGTAGAAATTAAATCGCGTTTGTTGACAAATTGACAAACTTTGAACGAATGCCGCAATGTTTCTTCCACACAGGAGATTTAGGCCACACCTTATTATCTTCCGAGACTCTTCTACACACAATGGTTGTGGTTACTACCAGTGATGTTATGGAGCTCCGTAACCATAACCGAAACTATCGGATATCCGAAATAAAAATATATCTGTAACCGTATCTGTTGCAAAAGTTTCGGATAAGTTACGGATATTATGTTACGACTGATTTTTGTTTTACCGCTCGCGCGCCACGTGAATCTTGCATAGTTTGTTTGTTTTTTTTAGTCATAACATAACATTATTCATGAATAGTATTTTTTTATTTATGAGCAGGTATTTAATTTAATAAAGTGAAGGAAAAGTGTTGTGTTACGTACTAAATTGATTTATAAAGACAAAATGCGTCTAAAGTCGAGTTTAATTTGGACATTTTGGATCAAGTTAATGTAAATTTTTTAAATTGGGAGGTTTGTTAGGGAGGTGATACTACTTCACTGAAACTTCATGTCATATCAAAACACAGAATTTTCTGAAAACCTGTATCCTCCAATTAGTTCATCGATAATTAGTAATCGATGCTGACGACGAACGATAGTTAGTAATCGACGCTCAACTGTATTATACTATACTATGGGTGGATTTATTGCAACATTGGCTAACTAATGTCAGAACTGCGTAGGTGGTATGAAGTATGGCGTTTCAAACTTGGCTATATCTTCCGGGATTCATGTCGCCCACATCTAGCATAGCCAAATCGGGACATTCTTAACCTTTCGAGCTCTGTGGTTATCACCTATGAGGAAATGAAAGGTAGTTAGTTAGATAGTTGACGACTTTTTTTTTTAAATACATTTATCAAAAATGTATTTCATCCAAAATCTATCGGAAAAAGAATTTTCTAAATCCACGCAATAATGAATAAGCTATGAAAATGAATCGAACTCGAGACTTCAGCACTGCAGTTGTACCTTTACACAACCACAGTCAAATATGAATATCGTAATAAAATATTTCTCTTTCTTTCATTCTAACACAACTACGTCACCAAGGCAGTCCCCTTTGTACATATTAAAATTAAAACAAAATTGCTATTGTAGGTTATATTAAACCTTGTATTTACAAATTATAACATTAATTACGGTTAGAGTTGCGATAACAAAACACGATTGTATTGATAACAAATTTAAAATTTGATCTAGGTCACGAACTATTGATTACTCTTTAAACAAAGCTCGTTATGTCCATTGTTATTTCTACAGTTCGCCCTAGCGTTATCTTTTTTTGTTATAATTTTTAAAAATATGCCAGCTGCGCATATTTTCTTTGTTATAAAATATGCTGCTTTAACAGATCGCTTTGGTATCTTAATGCTGAATGTATGATTTTAAAACAATGATATACTTTTAAATAATAAAATATAACAAAGTCCAATTTTTTCAATGCATGATGTGGGTTTCTTTTTTATGGGATACTGGAGGTTACATGTTGTGGGTATGTTACTTGCGTCGCTCGACGGTCGCAACAATTATGTTGGCCAATCTTTTTAGATGCATGCAGAACTTTCAACCCATAGACTGAGGTCAAACACAAAAACGAATAAATCATTATAATAACATTTTCTTAAAATTGTCATTTCAAAAATCTTTCAAAATAAAACTGGGTATCAAAGATTTGCATTACTGACTAATAAGACACTAGGAAATAAGTGAGCAATGTATCTGAATCACTTTAGGATATAAGTGAGTAAACAATATCACAATTTCGTAGGATGACGACACGAAGCGATATTTATGAGACCTTTATATGGGTAAGGATACAAATGCGGGCGTAGTTGCGAAGAAAACATAATCGAATATAAACCCGTATAAAATAATTTGTAAAATAAAAATATTTACACCACAAATTTAAAAAAAAATAGGTACATAAGTATGAATACTCACACGCATCAGATAGGTAAAATTACTTAGAACTAGAAGTGTACCTTAGCATTCAAATTATAGGATAATGTGTTTTATAAACATTTTTTTATATAATATTTACGCACTACAAGTTCAAGTCGATATTGATATGTCATAGCTTTATCTTAATATCCGTGGAAAATAAAATTATCATTAACACTTCTGAGTCACGTACGCATTTCGGAATTTAAATGCGACTCACGATATTTCACAATTATTGTTTTAATGTATTATTATTTACATGGAAATAGACAATATGTTATTCACCGACAGATTAAAGACTTCACTTCTAAAAATATTCAGATATATATGACGCATTTAAAAAATAATTATATTGTTGTTTTTCAGGTTTTTACGTTGTTGCTAATGTAATAGTAGAAAATAAATATGCAATAAAAGTGATATGAAGAAATTATAGGGAATTTTAATCAGTGAACTCTGACTCTTGAAATAACTGCCGTGTGGAATACTTTGAGAATAAAATTAAAGAAAACATAACGGCTATTAGTTTTAGGTATTGTAAATAACAAATGAATGAAATCTATAATATAAATGTTATAAAGAGTTCTTTTTTTGGATTTTTATAATGACTCAATTCAAAAACTAACCGATCCTAGAATTTCATTCATTTAGTGCTATAGGCTATTTTTAACCCAGAGATGTTCAGCACAGTGAAACTGAACTTTTATCTGAGACGTCTTTACGCGATTGAAACTCTGAGTAAAACAGAAACAAGGTGAATGTAGATTAAAAATTATTTACCTTTAAACGATTTAGCGTGATTCCCGTGGAACATATCCCGTGTGGCTGCTGCAGGGGCCATTTCCCGGGCATTTACTGTGTATGCTTTCTGCTCCTCCCTGATGTAGACTGTCATGAAGAAACCGCCGCCCAGACCCATGCTCTGCTGATTCAGCAAGCTGTTGCAGAACATGGAAGCGATGGCAGCATCGACCGCAGAACCATTCTTGGACAGAATTTCCCTAAGAATAAATAACAGATTACAGAGGAGCTTGAATTTAATAGCATCTCAATGGAATAAGAACGAAAAGAATGGAAAAGACAATGCAATCATTGCATTTAAACAAAATGGCGCCAGATAAAAAGGATATATGGCTTTTTCGATTAGCTGTTTATTGGAAATTAAAAATTCCCAATGACAATTAAATAGATATAAATTAGAGTCTATAAGAAAGAAGTAACCTCGTATGTACCTTATCATTAAAGAACAATTTTAAGATTTGCTTTTTGGTTCTGAAGAAATTTAGGTAATGGCTTATGCTTATTTATATTAATTTATTAATGAAATTATAGTCATTCGTAGGTCACCAAAACCCTCGTTAGTAAACCAGTACGGAACTTCAGAACCAGGTGAGGTTGGTTTCCAGAGCTCTATAACATGTATTCATAAACAACAACAAAAATCTTACGACAACCCTTTTAAAACTTGAATTTAGAATACGAAATGAAATAGTAGGTAAAATATTCGGTTAATGTTTTCCGTGTCTACTTTTGTTTTAGTGCCAAGGGAATGGCCTGAATGACGGTGCGACGTCTGAATATTTTCACACTCGTAGTAGATAAATAAAACGTTAATTTGTTATGTTTAGTTTCTTTGGTATAAACCATAAAATCATTTAAATATTAGTGTCTTATAAAAATATTGAAATTTTAAAGCACTTTCTTAACGCCGGCAAAAATTGATCGTTTATTTTATAAATTAATGTTATATAATAGTATATATACCAACATAATATTGCTAATTTACTATCCCTATTTATAAAATAAGAATATTTTAACTGAAACATAACCTAATTGGCAACACGGTGCGTCTAAAAATGACAAATCCAAACGCATAATATTACTTTCGTCTTTTTAATTAAATGCGAATGTATACTTTATGAGTTAATAATAAAGTATGTTTTAATTTAATGTAAATATTTCATCATGCGATATTTACAACCGAACAGGCGTGACCTGTTTTTATGACGCTGTTAACGTGAGAAATGTCGCGTATTGACTTTTTATCAATATTCATCGTTATAATAATAACAAAAATACAAGGAAAACTTTGCGGGTCTATAAAATGAAAGTGTATGTTTTTTTCAAAATTATTCGCTTTTCCTAAACTTATTCACCAAGAATCTAAACTGCTCTGTTTAGGTTAACCTCTGTAACGGCTAAATCGATTTTGATGGCACTTCCATTGGCTTGACGACTTTAAAAATGTTATTTTAATAAATTTAATTTCAGAACAACTGTTTTAAGTGGTATTGAGTAAAAGATTTTTTTTAATATGCATAATATTAGGTTCGATTTAATTCAGGAAAAGGAAACCGCTACCAACACAACTGCAACGCAGGTTATTTGTACAATATGATAACATCTATTACAATAAAACAATTTAATATAAATAATTTATGCCTCCATATCTATATTTATCATTTCTTAAATTTCTACCATTTATCAACCACGTAATTTTCGCTACATTCATAAATGTGTACTAACCTATTGGACCTGAAGGCAAAATTATGTAGATTCTTCAGCTGCAATTATCAAACCAAGTGTCTTGTGTCCTTGATCTAATTAACCAAAAATAATCTGTTTATTATAACCAAACCGTTGACCAACAACTGCAACTGTAGTCAATTAACAGTAGTTTCATATGGTAACCACAAGGTTTAAACCTGTTGAGGTTTATAGGGGCAGTGGAATTCAAATAATGCGAACAAATTATGAATCAATATAATATGTATATTGTATATGAACGGTTTTATGAAATTATAACAAAAATACATCCGCCAGAAACATTTTAACAAGAAAGCAGAAAAGGAAGAGAGTGTCAGAACTTTATTTTATTTTATTTTTTTATTAAAATTAGGGTTGCCAGTAAAACGAATAGTTTTATTTATTTACAACACCTAAAGGAATTAGCATAAATTAATTTTGAAGAAGCCTTTAGGTAAGTTAATATATTGTTTTGTCGGTCGACAGTTTTTGACTGAACATCACGTGCAGTGAACTCATTTTTACAATACAAAATCGAATTAATTGGAATATAATTAACGTAAGATACCAATGTACCATGTAATAAAGACGAGAATCGTTTGTTTCTTGCCTATATGACGACATAGTTGCTTATTAAACCTTATACGTGATTGAAACCGGATGTACACGAATCGTGCTTGCATTATTCCCATCCGACTTAATAAATTACTTTAACTCGTATCATGTTTCAAATCTTAAAAGCAAAGATCGTTGACCCGCTGTCAGTTGTGGATATAGAATTTAGAACAAAAAAATGTAATGAAACACTCAATCCGTTATGATGGTTGTAATTTCAAAATCAGTATTATTCAATTAAGTATGTAACAAAAAAATCTTTGCTATTGCATTTTCGACTTTAAAAACTATAATTTAATTTATATTGACTTACAAATGTTAACAATGACAATATTATTGATAACAAACACAATGTAAAGGTCGCTGTGACGGTCATTAGATGTGTGTGTACTCTAGCGGTAAACGATGTGCCGCTCAAGAATTATAATTATAAACAAATACAGTGACAATAAAAGCATTAGTTATTGCAAACATGTAGATTGTACACATTCACTCACGCCTTTTCACACCTTCTCGAAGGGGTAGGCAGAGGCGCAACTGGTGCATCCAATTTCCGCAGTGCGTTTTATATCCCGTGATAGAGGACGAGCCTATCGTCATATGACGAATTCCAGACTCCATGCTGATGCTGAGCAGAAAAACTTAGCATTTATATAATATTGCTCGACCCGGGGATGGAACCCAATACCTCAGCACTGCAGTCGAATCGTAATACAACTACGCCACTAAAGTAGTCATGTTGTATTAAAGAGTTTTTGATAATAAGCAACAACTAGCGATGGGGAATCTAAAGAATTTATATATCATGAGATAGAATTTTCTGGTATACTTAAAATTCACATCATACGTCTTGGAAATACGCGTTTGAATTCACTCGTAACTAAACATTACTATCAGTTAGCGGCGAAGTAATTTTGTTAAAACATAGTACTTACTATTACTACCAAATAAAACAAGTTTTCATTATGGAATTCGTAATCACACTACGAATATAGATTGAGATTAGCACCCATTGCAAAATTGTTTACTTATTCTTCAGTCTTTGCCAAAGTTTAAAATGGGTGAACCAGGGAAACTCATTTTAGTGCCAAATCGCAGTCTTACGTCTAAATCACGTGGAAATGTAGAGGCACGTTACGGCAAACGTGTAAGTCGCACCGTGGTTACAGTTTATAACACGATTAGGTAAGTACAGCTGGAATCATGAGCCACTGGGTACGAAAATACCTTACTGTATAAATAAACTACCTTTTTTACGGCTTCATCATGACACAAGCATATTCATCCCCGAGTTTATTTCTGTCCCATTGTGTGATAGGTGGCGAAGTTATCACCATCAAACACAAAATCTAGGCTTAACCAAATTTTGCAATGTGACTTCTGGGTGTCCATTATACTAATGAGGATATTGTTTAAAGTATCAAAATACCTCTCAGTGTAATTATGTTGGCACTATACTAATAAGGACGTTATACCGGTTTTGATCCATTTTTAGGGTTCCATACTTCAAAAGGAATACTTATAGGATCACTTTGTTGTCCGTTTGTCTGTTAAAACCCCTTTTTTTCTCAGGAACACGTAGAGATATCAAGTTGAAATGTATATAAAATGATCGGGTCTCGATATGGCGATAGGCTCGCCTACTTTTACATCATGGGACGGGGCATACTTGGCGAAAAGTGTGTGCCTTGATTGCGCCTCTGCATGAGATATGATATTCGGGGATAAATGCGTCATGTGTGTGTACTCGGATCTACGGTTTTTTTAGCTGTCATATAATTAAACCTGTAAGTCAACGTTTATGTCACATATTTGGTGATTTTACAAGGGAATCGAAACTTATAAGGTACATCCCGTTGATATAGGATTACGAAATTTGGCAAGAAACAATGTTCTACAGCATTTATAAAAGGCAAGTCATAAATATGTACTTTAACAACAACAAAAATAAGCGGATTTACTATTATACACTTATTATTTGCGGTTGATGCCTTAATCTTAAAAGTTAAGTTTGTGAGGTTCAAACTTATATTATGCTCAGGTACCTTAACTACATTTTAATTCAATTTTTCATCCTATTGAAAGTTTGTACGGAACCTTTGGTACGCGAGTCCAACTTGCACTTGTCCGGATTTTTTGCAAATTAGATCAGCCAATAAACAATATTTGCATGTTATTGTCAATAATACTTTGCTCCATATTCTCATATATTATCACGTCCTGCTTCCATAATATTTGTAATAATACATAGGGTTTTACTATTCTATTGTGATTAAAGACCTTTTATTATACTATCCGCGTGTATAAGTTATACAACGCGATGGTATTTGACACCACCGACGTATTGTCATCCGATATTGCAAGGTTAACTTGTATAGACTTCAATACCTTATTACTTATTAGAGAAATAAAAACTACGTGAACATCCGCGACATATAAGATACATGAATATTGTATTCTTAAATTTGTCGGTTTACATCTACCTGAACAAGCTGTCATAGTAAATAGGTGTATACAAACATATTAAAAACAACAACACCTGACTTAAACAGGGTTCTATTTCCACAAAACAATGAAAATTTAGTTAAAAGAAAATCTTTAATACCTGTCGATTGTGTATAACCTGAGCCCTGTTGCGGTAAAATCCATTATTTTAATCTGGGACATTAGCCTCTGTAACAATTGCCGCTGCATTTGCATACTTTTTGCTGGCTAATTTTAACTGTTTTGCCATCAGCAAAATGGTTAATTTCTAGGTTAGTCGTAAAACTGCTGATGTGTTGTGTAATGTTATGATTTGGAAAATAAACAATGTATTGTTTATATCAATCTAAACGTTTATAAAACTTTGATTTCTACGTTATATTTTATGATCATAAATATAATTGAATAGTGATATTTTATTTTAATTTGTTGGCATTCGTACAGAATATGATATTCAGTGGTTGTTTTTTAAATTAATGTAATTGCTGCAAACCGTTTTAATTAAGTCAAATAAATAAATATAATTATCAATGGGGATTAATACATTTAGACGTTCATGAATATTGCGTTAC
Organism: Manduca sexta; assembly: GCF_014839805.1. NCBI lineage: Eukaryota > Metazoa > Arthropoda > Insecta > Lepidoptera > Sphingidae > Manduca > Manduca sexta. The sequence goes on from NC_051128.1 coordinate 9,642,639, forward strand.
TGATGGATTATTTTAAAATACTACTCAATTCCTCCTTGCTTGAGATGCATGATTTCGCCATGTTGCTATATCTTCTTGTTCCGTTTTTTTTTCTCTTATAATTTCTTAGTTGTGTTATGTTGGAAATAGTTGGCAATATTTTCACCTGGCATAAAGATGACTTAACTAACGCTCGTTTAAAAAATATAATGGCCGTGTACAATCTGTTAACAGTTTCATGCGGTTGGTTCTGCGGAAGTTTCTCTTCCCTATTACACGTCATGGACACGCAATCACAGAAGTCATGCACCGAGGATTCATGAATGTATTACAAATACGAATCAATATTCTTTATGACCCAAATAAATATCTTGATATGTGGATTTTGTGAATATAACTGTTTATTACTAATTTTTATTAACAATAATAATAATATCAGCCCTGTATTATATACTTGCCCACTGCTGAGCACGGGCCTCCTCTACTACTGAGAGGGATTAGGCCTGAGTCCACCACGCTGGCCTAGTGCGGATTGGTAGACTTCACACACCTTCGAAATTCTTATAGAGAACTTCTCAGATGTGCAGGTTTCCTCATGATGTTTTCCTTCACCGTTAAAGCGAACGATAAATTCACAAAGAATACACACATGATTTTTTAGAAAAGTCAGAGGTGTGTGCCCTTGGGATTTGAACCTGCGGACATTCGTCTCGGCAGTCCGTTCTACACCCAACTAGGCTATCGCCGCTATCTAATTTATTACTAATTTTTATTGCAAAATAAAAATTAGTAATAAATTAGTAATAAAAATTAGTAGTAAAATAATAGAACTTAGTTAATCATCAATTATACAACAATTTTAATAAGTTTTTGTGTTTTTATATCATGTGCTATGATTTATACTTATGCGTTTAAAACGTATCAGCCCCTACAAATATCTATTCATTTTTTTTTTATCAATGTTACAAAGTATTACATTTTGTAACATAACTATTGTAGGGCGAGAATAGAAGTGTTTTGAGATAAAAACGTTTTTGGGTTGTTTAGTTATAAAGCATTATCTACCTGCTGTTAGCACCGACGCGGGATACACGCGACCCGTTAAAACTGTTAACTGAACAGTTTCTCAAACTATTGTTTATTCTATATACACATGTTTAGTTCTATCGCCACTTGAACTGTACAGTTTCTAGATTTTTCTACATACATGTATAGATTTATCTGAACACTGTAATTCTAAGTTGTTATAACTCTGCATTTATGTCTAGATATGAGTCTTATCAACGCTAAAAGCAGGTAAACATTAGAAGCAACAGTGATATATTAAGTATAATTTTATTAAGTAATAAGTAAAATATTAAATTCAGAGTGTAAGCATCTATGTTACCATTAATCTAAACATTAAACAAGTTACTTAAGAATATACAGAGAAAGAAATTATGACGGTAAACACTGAAAACATACTCATATTCTTTGTTAGATATAGCTGCAATTACTAATACTTATATATTCAATATTTAAGTACAATACGATAATGTTAGATAACCTCAAAATTAAATAAAGCCAGTTATATGATTGCAACCAGTCATCATCATCAATTTACACGAAGCTTATGCGACAAGAATATAAATTTTATAATAAGTATATCTACCTTCAACTATCTAACCATAATTCGAAGAATGTTTAAGAATAATTCAGACGTGTCTGTTATTGTGTACCTACTAATCTTGTATAATTAATTTTATTGAACTCTAGATAAAATTATAATAAGGGCTATAAATTAAAAAAGTAACAGAATAACGTAATGATAAAAAAGTTAAGTATGATTTAATGAATTAGTTTCTAGATACATGCTTGCCTGGCCGCGAATCAAAACAAATTGTAAATTAATTTGCGGTATAGCAAGAAGTATATTAAGAAATCATAAAATTTATTGTTAAATAAGAACAGAAATTATACGATAAGTGTAGGAAGCGACATTCAATATTATGGTTGATTTGATTAAAAAACGATTGACGGGTAATTTTTAAAAGTAAATGAGTTAATGTTCAAACTACGACGCAAAAAGCAAGGCGTGGGCACCGGCACTGATAATATAATAGCCAGTACGACAAGGCCAGCCACCTCGCCGTCTGCCCGACTTCATTCAAGGTTGTTTTTGTGTGTAAACATGAGCCAAGCGAGCGCTCAACAAAGATTCGTATCACGCATAACCTTGCTCAAAGTTATGATGCTCTTCTAACAGATTAACAAAGAAAACAATAAATAGTAACTATATTTTTTATTAGCCTTAAAATAATTATTACAGTCCTTTGTGTACCTCAGTTAAAGATACAAAATTAACTTATAATAATCTAACTAGGAATAATAACACAGCAGTTCTGAGCTTTACAACAAGCCCAATATTCGAGATCAGTCACTGGAACGGTGTTAGGTCCAAAATAGATGTAGCCGGCGCGTTACTGGCCGGCTCGCTGGCTTTGTCGCAATCTACAACGTAACCTGTTTGAGTGATGAGCGAAGTAGAAGCCCTGAGTGAACAAGAATCGCCTTGGGTGTTCCATTGATCTCTGAGACGACGAGCGACCCGCACTTTCCTCGGGTATTCTCCATAACGTCCTCCTTTCGTTCGGCAATTCGGTTATCCTTCTGCAAGCCATAGTCTTCTCTTTGTATCAGTCCATCTAATGTTTGTTTGCGGCCTTCTTGTTGTTCTCAGTGTTGACCAACTTCGTAACGATCTTTCTGGAATGGCCGGACGGGTCGAAGTGGTTTGTGTGTTCACTCGCCTCCTTCTTGGTGCGCTGTTTGCCTCCGTGCCCGGTGAATATATGTTTGTCGTGGTCGAAGTTGTAGTAGTCGTATTCGTCAAAGAAGGCTTCTGACATATTTATTATTTACGATTTAAATGTTTTAATAAATACTACAAGCGAATATCGCTGGACGGTATCACTAACGGTTTTGTTCAACAAAATGTTCTCTGAGCTAGCGGCGCACCGTTTTTATACCCTGCGTGCGACACGTCAGTGACCGCATGCGCGTCGATAAAATTCTAGAAACGTGATTGGTTGCCGCAACGTGTGTGAAGTTGGTGCAAATGCTACGACCCGGTTTTGTGAAGTATGTTTGTTATTAATAGATGTTTGTGTGTGAGTAAGCTGGTTGGGGATACCGGTATTATAATCTGTATTTCCTGCTTTGATATCATGTGATCTGTTTTCATTTATTCATCAGTTGGAGTGACGTTGCAGATATGTTTATTTATTATGTAAATAGGGTTTATGTGTTCTATGTTCTCGTGATCTGATATATTTTATACCTACATAACACGAAGTATTGTGTAGCGGCGAATGTTGCAACCCAGTTCTTTTTACATGATGACACATTACGAAATGAGTCAGGTCACTACTGTTTGTAAACATGCACAATATCAGAAAAATTGTAAGCTACTGTTCTGCGCTGAAAGTAAAGAGTGTTAGGGGGACTAACTAACTGAGTGAAACATAATAGTATTTCTATGTAGCGTATTCAAGAAATTCTGTTCCGTTTGCAAAGGACACTTTAATATATTTTCTAAAATTTACACGTCCTAAATTTAATTCAATGCTATTCATTTTACCCTTTAAATCTGGATGTTTTATTTCTTGGCAACATTGGATCAAATGCATGTGTTGCAAGCTAATTAGTGTTGCTTCCTTGATTAAAAACGTAATAAGGACGTCCATACTGCTACGTCTACTGCCATCTGTTGGTGAATAGCGGAACTAAATTATATATTTTACTGATTAGCAAAGAGCTCTGTGTTGAAGCAAACGATGCAATATCGGTGACAAAATTGAATTGCCGCGGGTTCAAACCACGCAAATGTTTTTAAATTAATTGTATTATTAAATGGATATAAATGTATACATTTGGTGTTAACTAGAGAAAATACACCTCCATAGTTCCAGACAGTCATGACAAAAGCAATGTTTTCATGGTGGAATCGGTATTATGTTGTGTGTGACTAATAAATATTATTGCTACGATTCACGTAGTCGCCAAAGAGATAATTTTATCAAAGTAATAGGGAACTGATGTACATACTGGTGATGGTTCTGACGGAAATTAAAAAAAGTTGGTCCAAGGTCTCAAGGACAGCTGCCTACCACTTAAAAAGGGAACTCTATTGTTATTATATTAATCGAGATTCATGTGTAGTTTATGCAATACATATATCCTCAACTGTTTTATAATAATCAGCGCACTCGTAGTGCGATACAGTTGCGATTTTAAAAGTTCTTGTTACTGTTGCTATTCTATACGAGCAGGCGCGATTTCTACAATAAATCTTATATAGCTCGTTCCTTTTTTATGTAGTATTAAAATAAAATAATTCTTAAATTATATAAATCGAATTTAGGCCTAGAAAACTAAACTCTGTCATTCTAATAATATAAGCGTGATATAATGTAAAATCTAACAATACGTAAGTTCATAACATTGTTTCATAATAATATTGGTTATATTTAGGTAGAATTCGTGGAAAATTGTGTGTTGTGCATTTGCTTGTACTTTATATGTCATACTGTATACCTAATTTGTTACATACAATTGCTTATTTTTTCAAATAAATAAATGAAAAATCGATGTTAACAATTGCAGGTGGCCTAATAAGTTAAAAAAAAGTAATAATGTAAAGATGGGAATGCTTCCTACTCCAGAAAACTGCTGACAATACAAAAGGCACGAACAATACTATTATTTTTTTGTCGCTCTTTGAAATAACAGTGTCAACTATGACTGTCGAATTTTATATTATTTAAGTCGTAAATTTATGGGTAGACAAAATAAATTACGTCATCTTTGCAAGAAGTATTTAAAAACAATTTCGATTCAAGATTATTTTTGCATCGGTTCTTCATTAATGTATTATTTACTATTGATAATATTGGCCTTGTATACTGTCCCATTGCTAAGTACGGGCTTGAGGCCCGTAGTTATTATTATAACTTTAAGAAGTTGTGAAATCTACCAAGCCGCATTATGCTAGCGTGGTAGACTAAGGTTTAAATACTCCAATACTACTATTAAATTATGATAAAATAAATTAAATAATGAGACTTCACGAAAGAGGAGTTTGTTCTAAACTGACACAAATTTATGATTTCAAAAAATCTATATTTCTTAATAAAAATATTCATGGCATAAAATTTATAAAACATTTTTAAATTTATTAAGTGAAAAAATTAATAAGTTCTTAATTTTGTATCAATTATTGTGTTTTTCTGCAGTTCACAAATAGAAACTGCAAATTGCATAGGTTTTTTAATTGCTTACTAATTAATAACTTAAAGAATATCTAAAAAAGTTTTCATTCTTTGTTACCTAACGATCTGCATTTGTTAGGTATTCCAATGATTATGTAGTAGCAAATTAAAAGAAGATAGATACATTCGCGGTAGCCGTTGCATCTTCATCAGATAAGATCCAGAAGTTTCGGTTTAGGCTACAGGTACGTTAAATCGGTGAAATGATTGATTGTTAAATTTCAATGTGGAGAATGCTCAAAACTGAGAAAAAAGGTTATACTGTCTAAATATAAGTAGGCCAACAGAGCTCTTGATCTATCAATCGTCAAATCTTAATACGAAATTAGTCTTACCTTCCAATTACAGAACATTGTGGAGCGTCTGTGCAGACAGCTGCTTTTTGGAACACATGAAGGGCAGATGCCGAGGGTTTCAGAGGGTCGATAGGATCCAGAGGCTCGGAGAGTTTTCTAGCATTGTATTCTGCACTGCCGATGAGATACCCAGCCAAGGCAGATACAAACACGAGCACCACTAAAGCTGTGATGATCAGCTTCGTCCGGAGTTTATACGGTCTGGAAAAGAAAACGCACGTACTGTAATGCCATCTGTTATCGAATAGCTGTATATATTTTTTTCTAGTTATTAATTACGTAGCATTAAGGCCATGTTTAATAGATGTCAATTGGGGATGATGCAACTAGATTCAGCGTTTCTATCCATTATTATTATCATTCAGTGTCGACGAGCCTTTACTTACTTCTCCGGGTAATCGTCGTCATCGGCACTAAAATTGCCTTGGAATATAGCAAATCTGTTAATCGGAGACACTAGGCGTATTCTATCTAACGGCACATCTTCCGAATTGGTACTTATGAAGTTCCTTCGATGCAAACCGGCACGAAATGGATGATCCATTGCTTTATTTATCTTAAGCATCACCAGTATGCAACTTATGGGTGTACAACAACATAACCTAAATGTTTGATCCAATTTTTCCACACAAACAAAACGTATTCCACTTCCCAGTGTCTGCCGGTTACTTGCACGGTTTATTTACCATAGTATCACGTACTGACACTGAAAATGGCTATTAAAGGTTCTGATGACGTTTCCGTGAAATGGCAGGTGGTTACGCAGTGAACTTGCATGCGGGTATTGTGAAAATCAATAGCAAAAACAGCTGTTCAGTTTTTAGGCGGTTGTTGTGAAATAAGTTTACTAATATTGTGACTAGATGGCGCTGATAGTAAAGTGTATCAAATAAAAATAGCGCACGCAACAAGCATTATGATTCCTACGATAAATAAATAGTGAGTAAACTTGTTTTTTAAATCAATAAGTCGAGCTAATGCGTGGAAATAACCATTAAGTAGTACATTTATAATTTACGGGCATAGAAATATAAGAAGTGCGTGGTTTTATAACTTAGCTACATTCTTAGTACTTATTATAGTAATCTTTAACAAAACTGTGTTATCAGCTATTAATTATGAATATTAATTTAAATACAAGGAAATCTGGGTGTTTGTTTATCCGTTGCAAAAAAATACTAATCGATTTTATTATATAGTGTTTGTTTTGTTTACGGAAGCGCTAATAAAGTTGTGTTACTTTACCAATCTAATTAATTTAGTAGACCACCAGAATGTGTTTTGGTGTAAAACTCTCTCAAACATGACAAATAGATGTTTCTAGTTTAACCACCGTTATCAGTAGTTTGTAGTAAAAACTTATTTTCGTTATTAAACTGACAAATATAGCCGGGCTTCACTAATGACTAAAAGCCGATCCTACATAGATATCCCAACTGCTAACTGTACGTTAATGGTAAAAATGAACCAATCATAACACTTCATTCACAAGCATGTCAAACAAACTATTCTGATTGGTCCATTTTCGCATACACCGTTAGGGATTATAGATAGTGTGTCCATGCGTCTGGATATAGCAGGACACAATAGTATTCTTTTAATGAGAAAAAAGACGATTTTCATAGACATGGTTATAATTATTTTACATAAATATAAATAGGATTAGTGTTTATTGCTTTCATTGATCAGAATGTAATATAAAAATCATTTTACAAGTAGAGAATTATTACCTGAATACATAATAACGAAATGTACGAAAAAGGTTTGTTAATTTATTAATATTTTTTGAGATATCTTTTGTAACAAGGCGTTACGTATTTGTGTATAATCTAAACACACACTTATAAGTGAAGAAAAAGCTTCGGTATTCCTTTGAAGCATATTGCGCGCGCAGAGCACTGTGAGATTAGGCATAATATAGAGAAGTGCGGAAAATTAAAAATAATGTTATAATAATATGTTAACTAATATATTAAATTTGACGGTCGAATTCGATCACTGGACGATCACAAAATTATTTTTTATTTACATGATTACCAGTATCTAACAGTACTTGAAATTTAATTCCATATGTTTTGATAACTTTGATTCCAGATAAGATTGGATATTCATTGCATTAACAATTTTTTATCTATATATTTTATACATTTCTATATTCACAGTTTTACACGAATTCGTGTTTCGAACTTGTTTACCTCATTGCCAAGGAGATCTTGTTATTCGGTTGTAAAAATTAGTTGAACATAATTTTGTTATTATCTATAGCAGCCGCAATAGCAGCTATATTTTTACGTGTATATAACTAACAATATTAAGGAAAGGAGGGATTTTAATTCCGAAATGTATGTTAAATCATTGACAATTTTTTATACACAAACATGAATTAAAATTATAACACGAAACGACTTAAAATATATTTATGAAAGATGTTCATTACATTATCCAACATGAGTAGAAAATAACAGATATTATACAAAGATGATATCTATGATGAGATATACAATACATTGTAAACAAACAAAAATAAAACGAACACACATCACGCATTTATCCCCGAAGGGGTATTCAGAGGCGCAACCAGAACACTCACGTTTCGCCAAGTGTGTACCATCCTTTGATGTGACAGGGGCGAGGCTGTTGCTATATCGCGCACAAATTCCAGACTCCGGGCTGATACTGAGCAGAAAAACCCAAATATCATTTTGCTCGACCCGGAATTCGAACCCAGGACCTCAGAACGCTGCCCTACCGCAGTAAAACTACGCCACCGAGACAGTATACAAATTATCTATAAGTCTAATAATTTTGTAATTATTAATACACACCTTTCCGCATTATCCGGTAATTTGATGAGCACGTGTCGATTTTTCCTAATCTCCGGCCTCCCAGGCTTCTTTAGGGAACTTTCTCGCAAAAGTTGTTTGTTCGACATTGTCACACGCGTTAATAAATAATATCACAGTATTTTAAATCGCAACGATCTGCACGAGCGGTAATCAGCGATAATGACAGGTATAAAACAAAATTCCTGCGGTTGGACACAGTTTTGTCGGAGAGCTAGCGACGTTGCTTTTATCGGTACGCTTTTGTCAATGAACAGTGTTTTAAAGTTACAATGTTGGTAGGTTATAGGTTTTTGATTATTAGTATTATGTTTGTTACAAAGACTTTTTGGTAGCCTGTACAGCGCTTTACACCTTGCCCATCTGAAATACTTAGAAAATATATTTTCGATTAAATTTAGCTATTATTTAATTTTTATCTAACATAAAAGCATAGGTATTATAGACACAGTCATTTAGGCACAGTCTTCGTACAGCTATTTTTAGACTTTGTATTTAAATACGTATATGAAGTTTACGTATTTTCAGGCAGTACTTATTTTTTTTGTTAAAAAGTTTTTATATATTGTGTTAGTACATTATAGCGTAATATATATGTTTGTAAGTTAGTTATTGAAAATTTACGTTATCTGTCTCCAAAGATCTCCACCAAATCCAAATATATATAAAAACCGTCCCTAAACATATATTAAATAACGAAAACTCCATCCAAATCGGCTCAGTACTTTTTGAGTAAATCGGTTAAAAAAAGGTTATTTATTATAGACTTTTTCCTGGTTACTATATTTTCTATGCTTTACTTTTAATTCTAATTTTACTAAATATTGTAACAAGAAGTTAATAGTGCTACTCTCGGCCTATACAACCTTGTACGAATTATTTTGTAAAGTTCGACAATCCGGTTGATTTTCGGTTACAATTTCATGTTTTTTATAATTTTATATGAAGCCGGATGTTACCAAGTGCGATAATTGTTACGGTAGGACGACCATATTTTGTCGTTATAAAAATATTAAAAAATTAACAATAGATACAATGAACTGTTTTGATTAAAATCTTAGCATGATTCAGCGGATTGTTTTATTCTTTTTTAGAATAATTGCATGTAATTTCAAGTTTTTCAGTTATAATTTGCAGTATAATAATACGTTAGTACTATAAGATTGTTCTAGAAGCATCACCTCAATGTTTTATATATTTATTCATCTTTTCAAAAATCGTAATGCGCTGCCATACCTTTAGGATAGAAATCAAATAGGGAATACGCATTGCCACAGGGAAGGCAGGAATTTGGACCTCAGGCACGTTCAGTTCTCATGTTTGAGGAATAGAAATATAATTGATGAAGGTCAACTTACACGTGGGAGTACACTAGTTAACAATGATTGCTATAATGCGTGGTTTATGGCTGACACAAATTACTATTTATTATGATTCCCTGTTGTATGGTTAAAATTATATAACAGTGAGGTATTTTTTGACTTCAATGGCACCGTCTGAATGTTTCTAGGCGCGACTTATGAAGTCAAAGTAAACAATATATGTAAAATTGTCGTTCAAGTTAAACAGTTACCATGTTTAAATTGTTTTGGTTATAATAATCATGTTATCCTAAAGTTATTATCTCACTCCTTGTGGTATTATAAATGCGAAAGTGTATGAAAATGTTTCTACGTTTTGATGTTTGTTACAAGCAGACGCAGCAGTCCCGGATCTTGAATTTTTTGAAGGCGGGGCAAAAGCTGGATAATGCCTCCCCCAACCACCTATATTTTTACTTTTGTCATCATCATCATCATCATTTCGCGCCCCGCGGGAAATAATTTATGTGTGTTATATACTGGATGTCTCAGTAGTCAAAGTTGCGTTAAGGCGATACCTCAAGGTCCATTTTCATACATTTTGTTTCACCTTTAATCTGGGTAACTAAACAAGTATTGGCAAGTAAATAATTTAAATTTTATATGACGAAATTTTAAAGGCAGAAATATCCATGATTATTAATTATTTTTACGTTTTTCTTTCAACTGCGAGAACTAATCACTAACTAGACGTAAATTTAAATTCTTTACTTGCCAATACTTGTTTAGTTACCCAGATTAAAGGTGAAACAAAATGTATGAAAATGGACCTTGAGGTATCGCCTTAATGATGAGATGTGTATTCGTCTGCTAAGTTTGAATTTGCCGCCCTCTAAATTCGTCGCCCGGTACACGGGCCCTGGCTTGCCCCCCCCCCTAGATCCGGGGCTGAGACGCAGTAACAACTGAACGGATTTGGATGACATTTGGCACACGGGTAGACCATGCCCTGGATTATTACATAGACCTTTTATCCTGGTAATTTTCTCCCATGGGAAAAAAAAGATGACACTGGCGTCGTAAAGCGTTTTATGAACTCTGCTAGTGGGAAAAGCTTTTCAAGTGGGTAAAGCCGGTGATTGCTGATTAATATTTTCTTAAATTTTATTTATTTATTATATCTTTATTGTTCACCATAAGTGTTAAAAAAACAAACAAATACGTTTACATATTATGGAAATACTTTACTACATTGAATAATGAGATTCGAAAAATTCAAGTCGTGTAATACTTTTTGTGGGTTTTGCTTGGACATACGCACATAATATATGCCTTTTATTCCGTAGTGTAGGCAGAGTCGTGTAAGCGTATCTTATAGACTTATGATAATAAAAAAATATATTCTTCGTGTCAATAACCCTGTGCAAAAATAAATAAATCAGCATAGTAACTCCATAAAACTTACATTATAAAAATGTATGTCGTTAAAACTAGTAAAATGTTGGCTTGGTAACAGTTTTGTATTTTTTTGACAATACGTTTCCTTAACGACTTGGAAACATTCTCAACTGGTAAACAGAATGATTCTTTCAAATTATTTGCTGTTAGTTACGCTTCTGGCTATAACTCTAATGTATATTCTCTGTACAGTCGAATCCGTTTATAATGACATCGAAAGGAATTGACAAACACGTCATAATAAGCGGACGTCATACAAAGCGTTTTGTGAAAAAAAAACATTTTTATGTAAATGGTATGCATGTATTTAAGTACTTTAATAGAGAAACATAGTAACTTATAAAATGTATGTATGTATGTATGTACATAAAAGTTGTATTTTTTAATGTAAGTAATCTGTAATTTTTGTCTGCTTTTGTTTTTTATTTTATTGTAAAAACAGTCTCTAATACTATTATGTATAGAAGACATCGCTATGGTCAAATTATCGTTTTCAATATTGCTATGAACAAATCAGGATAATAATTGTGCAGCTTTTAATGCCTCTTCTGCGGTAGGTAATGGTTCTTCCTCGACTTCTTCTTCCCCATCACTGAGATTCAAAATAAAAACGAGCCACGTGCCGAACGTCGTCGGGCATCAACGAACATTACCGAAGGCGTAAAGAATCATGTCGGTCATTATAACCGGACATAATTTATTAAAAGGGGTCACAATAAGCGACATGTCACTGTAAGGGAAGTCATTATATCCGACTTTTTTATAAAGAATCTTATATGAAAACCAAACTTCGTAGTGTAATTACGTCATAATAAGAGGTTGGTCAATATAGGCAGAGTCATAATAAACGGATTATACTGTATATTGATGGCCCATTAACATTACTTCTATTTTTTTTTTAATTAAATTAAAACTGTTTTCAAATAGAGGTTTAAGATTGTCTAATCTCTTTTCAAAATATAGTAATCAACTGAAATGCTCATGCAAAGACCGGGTTAATTTTTTCTTCAAATCGAAATCACTTAATCTTTTAATAACTTTTATTGATAAGTTGATTTTACTGGAAAATAGAAGTGTAATTACGTACGTCGGATACTGATTGGATTGTTGCTGCGAACTATTATTGCGGTCGGCTTGACTGATACTCCGGCCCCAAACCGCGACGCGGTATGAGTCTAATTGCATGTTTCATCCTTTATTGAGCTGAATTGCCCTTATGATATTATGTTATATAGTCTTATAGTTTGAATTTTAATATAATTTTCATTGACATGTCACGAACTTATCGTAAATAATGATACAACTAAGATAATAAATTGATAGCCAGTGCCGGATTTATATTTTTTATGAGTGTAGGCCACTTTATTCCGCCGCTGCCATGGAGGTAGGTTAATGTATGTAGGTTTCTAAAATACTTTATAATTTTCCATTAGTTTGTATTATGGAAGGCACTAAAGTTAAATAAACGAATGATTGATTAAATCGAGTGAGCGTCCTCTGAAATGTGCCGCCCCTAAGTGGCTGCCGCTCATAGGCCGCGTTCTATACGGCCTATTTACAAATCCAGGACTGCTATGATAGCTTTAATGTTTTTAAGTGATAATATTATGTGGATTCTGGGCTTGGCAAAATTCGAATTTTCGAAGTCGATTACTCTTGTTTGTTGATCATGTTACATCAAAATCTATTGCCGTCTTTTTCCGTTTTTTTACCGAAAGACGTAAACAACATTAGGAAACAGGAAAAAAGATATTCATATCAGATTTAACGCACTTATAACTTTTGTAGATATCGTGATGCAGCATTTTGCTTACGACTTTTATTAAAAACGGGATAGCTTTGTCCATTTTATTTTTTGTAAAATATGCACTGTCATGTACACCGTGAGCAAACTTTGCACTCAGTTAAGTGGATTCTGCAATAGCGTCATTAAGCGGAAGTGATTTAATCTTTATTACAACCAGAAAACAGGTGTTGTGTAAATAATAATGGAAATTACATAGCTTTAATAATGGACCCATTTTTTACTCTAATGCCATACTTTTTAAATAATATACTTGTGTTTATGTATAATATTTTACTTTCAAGAGTATATTAGAAAATTATGATATTTAGTAAAAACATTAGCCAGACTAAAATAATACATGTATAGAAGAACATAATTATTAGGATTAGCTTAAATATGGAACTGTGATTAATTAGTCAAGTTGTTTTATTTAGGTTATAGTTTGAGAAGAGTGCATTGGATACATATAGCTAATTCTTTCGCACGCGCGCAGCGTAATGGTGTTGTCATCACGGCTAGAGCAGCGCATCCTTTGTCTGTCATTTGAGGGCGTTATCATTTATTTGTTTTAGCATTTTTTTATTTTAAATTTTAAATTAATGTTGATAATAATTAGAATAAATCAACTTCTCCATTATGCCTTTTTATTTCTTATTATATTGATATAATATATGCAAAGATTTCAAGACATAAATTAAGGCATTAATCATTTCGCCTATATATTTTTAGGTTGAGAGTTACACTTATATTGGTTTTTAGTTTATTACCAAGTTGTTAATTTTGTATCCTATGTAATGGAACTTGCGAACCACGTTGATTATTCCCACCACAGCATTTTTGTCATCAAACACTTTGTTCCCTTAGCGTTGTATAATTTTATAAATTGTCAACAGCAGTAAAACCTAAAATATGTCTTTGAATCTTAGCAATTCATCATTATTAATAACAGAGTTCATAAAGTGTAAAATTTTACAACGATTTCCTAGAAAAGAAATAGGGGTTTTAAAATGGCTCATGAAGATTTATAACTTCTTAAGAATAATCATGTGACAAAACCGTGGTCCAAGCCAAGTTCTGCTAGTCCGCTTAGAAGTTTTCATTTCGTCCAACATTGAACATCAATACGATGACAAGAAAATATTATTTTGTGGGTTGAACATAAACAGTGTAAAATTGCGTATAATAATTGTTAGCTAATTAGATTGTTGGCGTTAATTCATCGTTATATCCATATAAGTCATATTAGACCCTTTTTGTTAAAAGCTTCCAACATTTAGCTAAGTATTAATGGTTTGGTCAAACAATGGCTGGCACAATGGCTCTATGGGAAGGCCCATGCTGAGCACAATGGCTCCATATGAAGTCGAGCGTCGAGTGCGACGGCTCTATGTGAAATCTGTCGCCGAGCATTACGGCTCTGTATGAAGTCGATCGTCGAGCGTCGTGTGCGACGGCTCTATGTGAAGTCAATCGCCGAGTGCGACGGCTCTATGTGAAGTCGAGCGCCGAGCCCGACAGCTCTTTGTGAAGTCGAGCGTCGAGCGCGACAGCTCTATGTGAAGTTCAATCGCCGAGCGTGATGGCGCTATATGATATATACTATATTAACTGGTACATTCTCAGAGTACATTACAACTGTTCATGTCCCGTCAGCATCACACCGCCGACCCGCCCCGCCCGCTTATTGACCAATATTTACTTAATAATATATAATAATAATAATTTTATGAGATAAAGAAAGTTCATTCATTCAGACCAGTAAAAATGTGGCTACGTCCATGCCAATTGTCATCAACCTCTGTTTAGTGATTTCGCCTTGAAAGCGTAAGAGACAACAGTTTTACTTTCGCATTTATAATATGTCGTTATTATACCCTTACTCTATCATTCCTAGCAAATTAATTGCTAATACCGAAACATGAGTGGCTGCAAAAAGCTAGCTGGTCACAACAAACATTTATAACAATTACCACATAGCAATGGATACGCAGAGACGCCTAAAGGGTAGAACATCAAAGAGTAACTTTATTACGAATTTTCTGTTCCAAACCACACGGAACTCAGTCGTAAACAATGATGACGTTGGATATTGTTACGTTTTTGTACTTGCGTAATGTGTTGAAATATCTTTATATTATAGTATATAAACGGGTGTAGGTAATTCTTATCTAAACCTACAAAAGTTGTTGGAATTGTTAACGCGATATTGAATTTTGCAAGGAAGTTTCTGCAAGCTGATGTGCTCTAAGGACGGATACTGATGCTTGGGTATTTTGAGAGTTTGGCTTGGGAAGCATTTATATTCTATGCAGTGGCAAAGGCTGCATATAACTCGATTCCTGTCGGCTTGCCTTTTATGATTTATATAAAATCTAATTATATTTGAACGTTTGCAAACCGTATTTATGCACATTAGTCGAATCTATATGTTGTGTCGGATTCCCTTTTAGAAAGTTTTACATTTCGCCACTGATCCTATAAGCACTATTATTTTATTATCCGCACAAGTTGTACCACAAGAAAGAAACCCACATAATCATTTCTCATATTTATTTTATCATATATTTATATTCAGCTATCGGAATTGTTGATTTATTATGCGGGTGTAATTAGCAGCGACTGTATTTTAGTTATATTATGGTTATTTTAAAAAAATCCGTCTTGAGACATCAGAAGATATGAGAATGCTACAGACTGTACCGAGAGAATACCTATCAAGGCTATACTAATACGTAGAAGTCAAGAAAAAATTTTAGGATTCAATCAAGGCCTGACTATCAATCACAAGGAGTGCACGTGGGAAAAATCCAGAAACAATTGCGTCAAAGATTACGCTGACATGAATCGATTTTCCGGAAGAACGATTTTATGTATCGCACAAATCACTTAAGTGATTCATTATTTGTAAAATGATAAAATATGATTCTTATTGTTACGCTTTGATATTAATTTATACTGTAAAATTGACATTTCTAGATTTATGTATTAGCCTTGTTTTTTTTTTAAATATTATTAAGGTCTAGTTCTTTTTGGAGAGAAGTTTATTGATACTCAGGTCAGTGGCGTAAGAATATGGTGACATGATGGGTAAAATGCCACAGAACTGCGGCTATAGAGGCCCCGTAAAATAATATTATATTATTAATATATTTATGTATTGGTATTTAAAAAACAAAGTTGTCAGAAAATATCTAAGTATATAGACACTGGCTTTATATATTAGGAGCCCTATTTTATAATTGTGCAACGGGCCTTTTACTATGTTGAGGCACTACGCTACTAAATCAGGTTGATTTAAATCTCCAGAAATTGAAATTCGAAATGATTGTAAGCAAAGTGAGATAATAATGCTGGTACTACATTTATCACGTATCCTGCCTCTAGATAGGGCTCGTGGAATGACATCTCTATTGTTCAGTAAAGCGAAAGGTGACTATTTTTCTGATTCACGTGTCAACATGCGATCCAAAAGGTAAATCGATGTACTCCTATACTTTATTACAGGAGTTGCGGTTAAATATTTCCAATATGCAGAGAATTATTATAGTAATGTTATAGTTAGTAATGACCAGAATTTACAATATAATATCAGTCCCGGGCCTTTTTAAGCCTTAGTGCAACCACGCTGGACTAGTGCGGGGTTAGCAGACTTTACAACTTTTGAGATGTATTTTTTTTTATATTCGGGTTTGCCTGCCCTTGGGTCTTGAACCTGCGGACCTTCTTCTCGGAAGTCTGTTCCACTCTCAATTAGACTGTCCTGAATTTAGAATAGCCTGACATATATTTGAACCTATATTTGCAATAACCTTTTGGTTACTAACAGGAAACACTTAGGTATTTAACCATGAATTTATGTTCAAATTTTAAGTCCGCCAGATGCCGTTAACACTTAGCAGTGAGTTGGATGACCTTCAATTTATATTATTATCTGTGATTACTCATTTAAATTACTTTATTATCACGATTGATTTTATTATTTCATTGATTACAAGATTGATGATTTTGTTGTAATTTAACAGAACATATTATAATACAAGTATCGGGTACATCAAAATTTATAAGTAGGTGTTTATAGATACCTTGTCATATTCTTGTCGTGACCATGAAGGTTTCAAAGTCTTCGAAACATCGGATGAAAATTATAATAAAAAACCGCGGTAAAATGCGAATAATAGTTTTATTTCCATATATTGTTACGTTGGTTGTCATTAAATCTATCCCAAATTGGATGAATGGGTTAGTAAATTACTGATGTAAGAATTTCGATTCTGGCCTAGATTTCAGAGATAATAATTGTCGTTATTAATTCGAGAAATTCCAGTCATTTTTAACCATCTTCAAAAAAAGGCGGAGGTTTTTATTTGGACTGTATTTTTTTCTTTTTTTAATGTTTGTTAGCTCAGAACTTTTGACTGGGTGAACTGATTGATGATCCTTTATTATTATAATAAGCTAGATAAATACATGAATATTTACGAAACAATGTTTGCTTTCTATTAGGCATCAACTCCAAAATTGTTAATCAGTATATAGGTAACGTTAAAATATTTTTTGGTTTTTAGTGGTTTTTGAAGACGATATATTTTTTTGTTCAAACGTTCTGAAATGAAAGAAAGTCATGCAGCGACCAATAACATAAATTTTAGGTCAATGACTACATAAATGATTGAATTAAAATTAAATTAAGAGAGATAATTTGTCGTCAGAGCATCAACATGCTTGAAATAATAATACCTGTTAGCTTTTGCTCATGGCTTTCTTCGTGTTTAATTTGGTTAGTGAAATATAATTTTTATCCTTTTTTAGGCAGCAACTTGCGAGTTGCTACGGATGTTAAAAATGTTAAAAAAATGCTATGGTCTAGTTTTCAAAGCGTAACAAACAAACATAGAGCTTCTATCGCATTTATAATATTAGTATGGTTAATGTATTTATAAAATGAATGGTTCCTCTTTTTATTAAACTCCAGTTGTTTACACTGAGTACATAATATTTGTTATTTAATAGAATGATATGATAATGATCATGAACTGGTTCCTAAAAGCTTAATTTAAAAGAAAAATAACCTCTCAATTATTATTACATCCGCTTTTTTACATTTGATTAACCTCGTCTTAATGTCATATCGCTAGTATATAAATATGTGAGAATTGATAAAACATGTGTAAAATTTACTAAATCTTTGCACATCTTATGAATGAGTTTTATTATTAATATAGTTTACCGACGTGTTTATTGAAAAAAAAAACAACACTAAATATCAATTAACATGCGTGTCGCGAAGCTTAATTCCTATCTAAACATCAAACAAGGCATATCAATATAAATATTATTGTTATAAACGTTGTATGTAGGAAGTTAGTATTAAATTGCAGGGCACGAACTTGACCATTCTCAACGGATTGCGCTTGCGCATGTCACACGCCTTCCGTTTCAGTGTGTCATAATGTGCAACTGTCTATTTGAATTTACATAAGTTACGAAATGTCAGCAAGATTTAGAGTATTATCTGTTGTTAAACGATGTTTTTCTCTCGTAGAAATGTTATGTATGGGTTTATCAATGGCCTAAATAGAAGAACAAAAATAGCGCACCTTTAATTCACATTGCCGCGTGATTTTATTATAGAATCTCAAAAAGCAGAACGCCTGGTAGTAATACAAATACGTCTATCTATAATAATTTAAGTATACAGCCAAAACCCACTGAAGTATCTAGATCTTGGTAAAGTGGTAGTGGTAGTGGTGGAGAGTGGAAGCCTTTTATAAGGAAAGCATATCATTGTTACTTGCGTTACGACATGCATTTATCTCTGCACCAATGCTATTATTCTTTTACCGACAGTAGACCATAGTCTTTGTTTTACTATACTAACAATTCATTTACATTATATAATTTGCCCGTTCACTGTAATTTCGTCGTGTCAAAAGCTGGTCTGTTGTTTGTAACTTCTTGGTTTTTTTGCTTTTAATATTTGAAAGTATTTTTCCTTATTCAGAGTCTCAATTGCCAATTTGTACTACCTAGTAAAAAAATTAAAAAATGGACAGGTTTTTAACTATAGGTAGTCTCAAAAATTATCTCACTTGTATTTTAAAATATGTTCTAGCTATATGCAGTTCGTTCAAAAGTATATATCAATATCAAAGGAGGAGTAAAGTTCCTAGTAGAATTGTAAAAAGTGGAATACATTATCTTAACGTATTTCTATTTTATTAAGTAATAATTAATAATATTTCATCTTAGTAATATTTTAAATACGTAAGTTTATGAAAATGGTTGTATGTTTAAAAGTTTTTATGTTTTTTAAAATTAAATGAAAAAACAAACGAATTTTGGATGAAATTTGGCACATTGATAGACCATGTTCCCGGTAATTTACTTCTAAGGTAAGACTAGAATTTTGTAATCAGACTTTTTAGACAGATGGCGCTGGTGTCGTACTGGTGGCGCTAAAATCGTTTAAGTATTTTAAAGACTTTTGTAACGGGAGCGGCTTTCCATGTGGCTGAAGACCCGAGCAACAACTAGCAAAAACAATATATTTGAACTTTAAATAAAAATAAAAAGCAATCCCTCGTCATTTCTAAAGGTGAAGCAATCTTTTGAGTACGCGCTGTAGTGTTAGTTAGTTGTGATAGATGGAGTTAGGTTGTATAGTATTTTTTTGTTAGTGAAGCGGCTAACCATACATAAGTATTGCGAGTGACCCTTCAGCGAGTACAAAATATTACGATGCACTCAAACGCATAAAATGAGGCACACCGTGTCCTTATTCACAAGTTATTTTATATAATATGTCAAGCTGAATTATTGCAAGTACGTGCGTTCTTGGTTAGCTTAGGAATAATTACTTATAACATATTTAATAAAATAGTTCAAGGTTTAAAGGTAAGTAGTTCTACCGTATATTGTATAACATATCTTTTTTGTTTGTCACAATTTGAAAACGGACCAAAAACATCACAAATGAACTGTTAGAGAGTTCGGTTTAAGAGTTTTGAATGTATCAATGTAAAATAAAGAACTAGTCTGTCCCATAATAGGAGCCAATAGAAGACATTAATGAGGTACTTAGTAAGAAGCGTCATGCCTAATTGTAAGGATCGAACATACTTACTTGATACTTTAGTATTTATAAAATAGCATTTATTATTTAATTTTCGCAGTTTGCCGTGATGTTTACAATCTCGATCTAGAATACACTTTTTCCTCGTTATT
Organism: Manduca sexta; assembly: GCF_014839805.1. NCBI lineage: Eukaryota > Metazoa > Arthropoda > Insecta > Lepidoptera > Sphingidae > Manduca > Manduca sexta. The sequence goes on from NC_051128.1 coordinate 9,662,895, forward strand.
CCATAATATAAGTTCTGTGTAAACATGTTTGGAATCAAATTACCATTGCACTCTGACTAATAAATAATATGATATTTATTGCAAGTCATTTTCCTTATCAATAAAATCCAAAGTGATTATTTCTATTCAACTGCAAATTATATTTATGGAAATTGTACTTTTTATTTTACCAATAGTAATTTTATATCGGATTTGGTTGCAAAATGTGCAGATATTAGAGCTGAATTCTTTTTTTGTTGGATAACTCATTTATCGAAGAAGAATAGGCTATGAGCTATATCATATTATATATTATGACATGAACAGTAGGAGCGGAATATCAATGAAAAATTTTGTAAAAACGAAAAACTATTCTTTTTGCGGCGATAGCCTAGTTGGGTGTGGAATGGATTGCCAAGACGAATGTCTTCAGGTTCAAATCCCAAGGGCACACACCTCTGACTTTTCTAAAAAATCATGTGTGTATTCTTTGTGAACTTATCGTTCGCTTTAACGGTAAAGGAAAACATCGTGAGGAAACCTGTACATCTGAGTAGTTCTCTATAGGAATTTCGAAGGTGTGTGAAGTCTACCAATCTGCACTAGGCCAGCGTGGTGGACTAAGGCCTAATCCCTCTCAGTAGTAGAGGAGGCCCGTGCTCAGCAGTGGGCAAGTATATAATACAGGGCTGATATTATTATTATTATTCTTTTTGAGATCTTTGGCGTGTGCTCCATAAACGGTTAAAGTTGCGCAACACCCGTGTATGCCATAATTGTTTCTATTTCTATTAAAAAGTTCTATGTAACACGGACCCCGCCGCATCTATATGCACGTCTGAACACAATATACTTAAAATCTACGCAAAGGATTTCAATGAAATTTTGCATGGCGATAGTTTGAGATACTGGGAAGGACATAGGCTACTTTCTATTCCTGCAACATATTTATATAATAAGACTTATATCCTGAAAAACAGTTTCACGCGGGCGAAGCTATGAGAAAAAGCTATCTACTTATAAATATTGATACTATTGTAATTCAGAGTGTCCAGAAGCGGAGTCTCCTACACAGGCACTATTGCTTAAGAAGAGTCTCCAGTGACCAATTATTGTAAACGAAAACTTTGTTAAGAAATAAATAAACATTATTATTATCTTTCCTGCGGGAAATCACAGCATAAAGGCCGGTCTTTTTGGAAGGCTTGCGTGGGGACATGGATCCAAGACGTAGAGACCCTTTTAAGATACATTAATTATTATAGTTGGGGTTTATACCTTGCAAGTACTCCCTAAATCTGTACCTATAGAGGAAATACAGCCAAAGACAGCGCTTGCAAGATGCAGGGACTATTGCAGAAAAGCTGGGAATTAATCTGGGTCTATGGATAGGGTCTAGCTGGACTGGTTTCTGGGATATTGATTGAGACAACGGGACGCCTGCCTTTTTATTATTATTATCAGAGTCGAGTTATCCGGAAACCGTACGCACATTGCCTATTATCTTATCTGAATGTATTTTCTACCACTCAGCAAAATTGATACAGCACTTCTATTTACTGTCAAGTGTCAAGTGTTTTATTGTTGCCTATAAAGTCAAGGACACACCAGTAGATAAAAATGGAGTCTATCGGAATAGACAGTGATGATGCCCGCTAGGCAACGGCTTGGCTGTGTCTCTGACATTGTTTTAATATGAGTACATGATATTAAAATAATTATTAATTATTTGTTTTCAGGGCTAAAATATTTTTTTATTACTCCAAGTCTTATTTTTAGCAATTGGCAAAATATTTAAACGAATAGTTTGTATGGAAAATACCAAAAGTTAATTTTCTACGAATAGAATATTCGGCATATAGTGGAATGGTCAGGAGGGAACGCATACGGAAAGGATTGCCTGCGATCTATCGTTGAAGGCAAGCAAGGATAGCCGAGTTAAGATATTGACATGCCGATAGGAGACCAATCGAAAGATAGTCGGCAATCTAAGATAGCTTCCAGTCTTGGATAGCAGATAAATTATTAATTTCGGGCGTAAGTCATTGGGCGGTTGATTGTGCTTACCATCAGGCGGACTGCTTGTTCGTTTGCCTACTAATGCAATAAAAAAAAATATAATTACTTAACTTTAAGATATTTTCGTTAGTTGAAATTATAACTTTCGCCCAAAAACCGGTCTTTCTTATTATATTTAGATAGAATGTTCCGCCCGCGCTTGACCTTTTACGGGATAAAAGTTTTATTTTTTATATTTTCCATGTAAATCCAGACAGGAGATGTTGTTTCTCTATCATCAATTTTAATCAAAATCTATTCGTGGGTTTATCAATTTCCTTCTTAGAAACATATATTATATCGTTACAAATTTTCGTATAATACTTTTTATTTATTTGCTGTAGTAAAAAGTAACTCAGTACCTTACAGACTTTGATGTTTATGGCTAGTTGGATACTAAGGAAGACCTAAGCGAACTGACATATGAAATTATTATACGGTAGTGTGACCAAATTGTGAACCTTTGGTGTTTCTTTTTGTGTAGTAATGCAAAAACATATATTTTTTGTTACTTTTATAATTACATTTCATTATGTTGTCATTTGTTGCAATACATCGTTTTTTCTTTATATTCCTTCATGAAATTATTTTATGAATATCTAAAATTATGTGGGTCATTAGTTACCTTTACCTTGGTAGTTACATATAATTCGAAGTTCGTTCTGTAAACATTTTCTATAGTGAACGCCTTAAAACTCACCTTGAATAATGTTTATGACCGCTAGTAGGTCAGTGACGTCAACATAAATATTGTACTTATTATGTTATATAATACCAGCTGGTGGTAGGTCTCTAATATGTGAGAGTCCGCCCAGGTAGGTACTACCGCAATGTTTATTTCTACCGCCAAGCAGCAGTGTTTAGTCACTGTCGTGTTCCGATTTGAAGGCCATTATCGCCAGTGTAGCTACTGGACATAATAAGACTTAACATCTCATGTCTCAGGATGGCGAGCGCAGTGGTATACCAAGCAATAATTTGTAATTTAAGGTGTTGGACGGTGTTTCTTCTGTTTACGAGCGATCGTTTCGCTTACCATCAGGTGAACGGCATACTCGTCTCATCATTCAAAGCAATAAAAAAATTGAAAAAAAAGAACCTCTAAATACTGCCAACTGCTGAACAGGGGTTTTCCCACTATTAGAACCTTAGTCCACCACGCTGGCTTAGTGCGGGTTGGCAAACAACAAGTATCGAAGCAATTTTTATAAAATAAAATCAAATATATGTTTTCTTAAGATTTTACTTTCACCGTCTATGGCATTATATGTCGTTTGTTAAAAATATGGTAGATGACATCAAGTGGGAAACGATGACGATGACGAGATGAGTCTACACACATTACTACTAATGTCAGTATGATGAATTTCGACGTATATTCAATTAACATTTAATATAATTAACTCAGATGTCACTATTCTTGCTTAGTCCATTGAAAAGTTACATTTGGGGTTGCGTTTTTTAGAGGACGCAATTTTATTTTTTTGAAGTGTAGGGGGGGTCAGTCTAAAGCTAAAACCAAGTTTGTGGGGTCGCCACCCTTGTCCCACGGCCGCCATCTTGAAAATAGGGGTTGAAATGGTTTTTACGATGTATCTCTTAAACTATTTATCTGACAAAAAAATGTATAAACATTTTTTGTTGCAAATTAAATTCTCTACAACTTTGGTCTAGTAACTTTTGTCGTAGAACTATAAATAAAAAAGTTATAAGCGAAAATGTTAAGAAATTCAATGTCAAGCAATGTCCATTGCAACGTCATCAGAACGTGTGTTTATAAGGTTCATAATACTTTTTTTGTACTATCATTAATACCCAAATACCCAAGGGACCATTAGGGAACAAAAGAACATCTGCCTGCTATTATTATTATTATTTCTAACCTCTTATTGTAAGAATAGCTGATAATATTGTGTTGAAGTTGTCGTTCAACTTATATGTTTTAGTTGTAAAGTTATAGTATAGTTCACAAGTTGTTTAATATGTCATGTCGTCCTACATATAATAAAGACGAATTGTAATACATTTTAAAGAACAATACACATTTTGCCGACTCACGATTACAAGGTCCAACGTTCATTTTGACTTATGTTATAAAATAGATTTTTAATTTTAATGTTGGTAAAAATTAGAAAAGACAAACACGATTCCCCCTTTATTTATCTTTTGAAACTATTGGATTTTTTTACTTAAAACAGAGTTAAGTAATATACATAATTTATGTAAAAAATATACCATACAATTAATGATTTATTATACTCTTTTTAGCTAAAACAATGTAAAATTGTTTACCCCTTGCTCAATAAGAATGCTTACAAGTGCATAATGTTTACGTCAAGAGGGAAAACTTCGGAGGGTTCCGAGGTTTCCGCAAGTCCTCTTAATGACAAACTTTACTTAAGCAACTGCGATATTTTCCGTTTGATGTATTCTTTGGCATTTGGCAACTTTACGTAAGTGCTATTTGTACTACATCTTACCCAATGAACGTTATTAGACACGGTATTTAACCAAAAATAGACTCTAACACGATTTATTTAGCGTAACTTATTACCGCAAAATGAAGTAGGTAAATAGCATTTATGGTGGATTGTTTTAAAACAAATAGGACCACGTTTTTTAATTTTCGATTGAATTTTGCATGAATTAGATTTACTCGGTAATTTTTATTTGAATATTGTTTTCAACTCTGTAATGGTTTTTATCCAATTTGAATGTATATATTTAAAGACGCAAACATTTGAATTTCGGATAAAATCACGTAAATGTAAAAAAGGGTGCAATCAGCAATTAAACAATTGTATTTATTTTTTATATAGCTAGATCGCGTTAAATTTCAATTCAATGTGACTTAAAAAACTTTAGAAAATGTGTCCACCGAGGAATATTATTTAACCCTATGTCGTAAGATATATTTAACATTACCTAATATGATTTAGATTCCATAAACTAATAAATACACTGTTACGATTTCTCTAATTTGAATATTCACAGCACTTATCACTTTTCACTCAATACTATACAAGCCGTTCATCCGACACGGCTCGCCGTAACTAGCACTGATAGTAAACTGCCCGCGTTATAGTAACGCTACAGATTTTGAATCGAACGTCTGGTACGATTAGTGTAGGGTTGCCAGTCAGCCGAAACTTTTTATTGTGACTGCGGTTTTATTATTTGAGGAAAAGTTTTTGGGTTAATTGTTGAATCTCTGATGTTATGGACGATCACTTTAACATTGTTTTTTTTATTTTTTTGTTATTACCTTGTTTGGTCTTTTAATTATTTTAATGACTTTTATATATAATTAACATCGTACAAATGTATAAAAATGTAATTATATGTATTTCTTTTTTTTCATTACAGTACGGTGGCACTTTACCGATATTAATCCGTTATTCATGTTATATTTAAACTGGTTTGATGAACATACTATTTTCATACCTTACAACTGTATACATTATATGGTACTTGTATTATTTAAATAAAACCTGATTAGTTCTTACGTCCGTCCGTACCCGTATCCTTTGAACACTAATTAAAGATATTATCTTCAGTTATATGTTCTTCATGGAATCAATGTATTTTGGGATATGCCAAATTTACAATTTTGGTAGAAAATCCACTAAAAAAATGTTATTGCTTATTGTTTTAATGCCATATTGTAATTTTTGTAAGTACATTAAAAGTTATAAAGCGATATTTTCTTTTTCAAAACCCATCATGTTTTGAAATCCAGTGTAAATAGCGTCTAGGTGGTATGCTCGACAACCCTAGTTATTGACCATGATAAAATCACGCGCGTATATGCAGAAAAACCTATATAAAAATCACGTGAAATGGCAACAAAAGAGATTTGCTGCGCTTCAGGCAAAAACTATGCTTATTACGTTTGGTCTCGTTTCCCTGATAAGTTGAATTACAGTGCATATGTATTGCAATATTAAAATATTTACAGCATTTTGCTGTATTTTTATTCTCCAGAATGGTAAACGGCCGTTTCCAATAAAAGATCTCAAACCCTTTGATCCAATATCGAGAATAAATCAAACAAAATCAATAATTTGTAAGAATATCAAAAAAGTTTTGCTCTGTTTGGTCTGTTTTCGCAATGGATTCAAAAAGAGATTGAGATCGTCCCCTGAAAACTGCGGTTGATGAAACCATATGTGGTGGAATTCGGAAATTACGGATGGCAGCATTTCGTGACGTATGATGTCCTTTTTTGTATACTTTTGCTCCATTATTTATATTTTGAACATGAATGCGATTCAAAATAAGAAGAGCAATCCTGTATTTTCTTAAACCAACAAGCTATGTGAAATAGTACGATCGAGGTAAACGTACGCACAAAACAAGATTATCTGCGGCCCATCCTTTAGTTCTCTTAATTCTAATTTCTATCCTTGAAGAGCAATGTGTCATAATTCTATGTATTTGTTAACGTGCGGTTGGAATTGGACTTCAGGAGGCGATGCTTGTTTGCCGGCCTTGGGTTAGAAAAACTTCTTTCTATTCTTCTTCAGTCAATGTTGAGTGTAGACTTGCAGTACACGCCATGTTGTTCTGTCTAGGGCAGTCCTCATCCAAATTCTTCCCGCCACGTGGGCCAGGTCATCGGTCCATCTTATCAAAGGCCTGCGCCAGTTTCTATGACCAGTTCTTGGTTTAAACTCCATTACAATTTTACATCATCTGCCATTATTCTTGATGAATATGGAAAAAAATTGCATAAGTTAATTTTTTTATAGCATTCGTCTCGCTCCAGCACGTTGAGTAGTTCTCGTCCGTTCTCGGTTTTTCCTTCATGTTTCTTTATATTATTTTCCATCTTAATTGCGTCAATTATATCATTATGTTTAATACAATTGACATTGTTTAAAGTCAAAGTAAAAAAAAAAATTATATATTTTTTATTGTTTTTTTATTTATGTTTATATTATACACTTATATAAAATCTGATAATTTATATTATACTCTTTTACATAATGAACAATTGTATGTTAATTAAAATATAATACAGAATGAAAATTCAAACGTTCTACAAAAACAATTATGAATAAGTCGTGAAATTAAACATCATTGAATATATAAATGACAGCATTAGGAAATGTGAGCCCGTTGTTGTGAGGTAGTGCTATTTCTTTTACACGTCTGCATCATGATGACATTGACGTCATTAAAAGTGATAATCTACTTGAGATATATTTGTAGTTTTTAGAACAAAATACATCAAATATAATAATATATTGCAGCAGTGATAGCCTAGTTGGTTGTGGAACGGACTACCGAGACTAATGTCCGCAGGTTCAAATCGCAAGGGCACACACCTCTGACTTTTCTAAAGTTATGTGTGTATTCTTTGTGAATTATCGCTTGCTTTAATGGTGAAGGAAAACATCGTGAGGAAACCTACATACCTGAGAAGTTCTTTATAGGAATTTTGAGGATGTGTGAAGTCTACCAATACGCACTAGGTCAGCGTGGTGGACTAAGGCCTAATCCCTCTCAGTAGTAGAGGAGGCCCGTGCCCAAGAGTGGGACAGTGTATAATACAGGGCTAAAATTATTTATATATAATACATTATTTTCTGGCAATAAGACATAAAATAAAATATTTTGTCTTCATAAATCAAGGCGTGACCATGAACTTTTGACCACAAGATAGGTAAATATTTGTCGCTGTGATTATTATTTGCATAAATAAAGCCTATTGGACGTTCTCTGTAATATAGTTTTGCATATAAAATATATAATGAAAGTTATATACAACTAGCTTTTGCTCGCAATTTGCCCGTATAAAAGAGTTTTCCTGGAATAAATATCCCGTAATTTACCCGGGGTAACAAGGAGCCTGGTTCACCCAGGCTATTTTATCGAATTTCGAAATTTCATGGAATTTCGATCGATAGTTTTTGAGTTTATCGCGTTCAGGGCCCTTATTCTGTATGGTAGTGTAAACGCGTAACGCGGCCGTGTCATGTTATCTTCGAGAAATGTGCGTGGAATGGTATTCTGTAAGTCAAATTTCTATAGTCCTAAACATGATGCGTTGTGTTACGTGCTTATTACGCACTGTTAAAATAACGTGCGGGATAGAGAATAAAGCCCCACATAGACGCGGCGAGGGACTTTGTTTTATAATATTTAGGGATGTCGGAGAAAGTTTATTAATTTATTTTTAATGAAATTTATAGTAAAATGATTATATTTACATCCTGTTACTTATACATATTTGTAAATAAAGACTTAATACATGGACAAATAAATGGAAGTGGCCTAGGTTTCGAGCCCCAAAATAAAATCTTGGATTAAAGTGTTTAGGTACTTGCGTAATTTTTCCCAACAAATGATTAATTAATGACGAAGATAATAAACCAGGATGTACATAAAAACTTACAATGATACGTCAAACTCAGGTTTGTAGTTTTTATTTACATATGTTAATGATTCTTAGGCTAGGTTTTATTTTTATTTCTTAGAATCGAACAGAAGTCAAAACTAGTTCGAATACGTCTTAGTTGTAATTATAAGTAATGACGTCTACATTAAATTATCGGAAGGTTTAGAATGAATTGCAAATCTATTCTTTGAAATCAATAAATTTGCATAGCAAGAAAACAGTGTAACAGCGCGATATAAATGAATATATTCCGAACCTTCTACTAATCTGTATTAAGGTTTAGATTTTATTATATATTATTGATTAATCGACTTTGAATACAGAGTTATATTATGTTTAAAATCGAATTAGACTCGTATTTCCAAAATGTTTGAAGAAAGTTTTTGTTGCAATTTTTTACCTTGAAAGTACCCAAACCTCTCATGGGCCCATTGTGTGTTTTATCCATATAGGCAATATGATTGATGGCATTAAAAAAAATGTTTATTATCACGCTGACTGTATTTTTTTTAATCTGTGAATACAGATCTTAATGTCTTCAAAAACGATGGACAGTGTCCTAAGACAGTTTTGTTATAGCTACAGCGGTTAAGGTAGCCCTTGCTCAATGCCCTATCTGAAAAATGCAGCCTATATTGTAACAAATAAAAAAAAAAGAAATATGGACATTTTGAAATTCGAATATTTCGCAACAATAGCTTGCTAAAAAAAAAGAAAAGAAGCCTCCTCGTATAACACTCAAGAAGAAGTTTGAATAATATCATAAATATGAAGAATTTAATTTATGAACTACGTACTCAAACGAGAATATTTGACGTCACGGAATTTTATTCGGTCACAAATGATGAATGGCTTTATAAAGGACCTTCTCTTTAGATAATATTGTTTGCGTTATGTGTTATGTTTATGACGTAATGCTGTACGTACTTGTATATACTAATCGTCCTTCGCAACTTGAATATTGCGTGCATAAGATTTGAAATGAGGAAGTCTAATTAGCCCAATGATATATGTGCATACGAGTATAGATTAGATAATATGTTATAATAACTCAAAATCGGTAAAGTTCATTGGAACCGGCTAAATAATTTGAATATCATAAATACGCAAATAGCATTTTATGATTATAATAATAATACCAGCTCAATATTATAATACTACCACACTGTTGGCGACGCAAATACTTTTTTGTGAATTAGGTTTTATTTTTTAATTATTTAATATAAAATGTTGTTTTTATGTACTTACTTGTCACTTGAGAGTTTTCTTATAACGCGTATTTTAATTTTAACTGGTTGAGTACTGGCTCATCGTTAACACCCACTTTTGGGAACAAGCCTCTACTATCTACTGAGTGGGTTTAGGTTAAGTCCAAAAGGCTGATAATGAGTTTTATATGATCATCAGTTAATATTGTTAAATTATTTTTAGTTATCATCATCAGCCGCAGGATCCACTGCTGTACTTGGGCCATCCCCAAAGATTTCCAGATCGATCGACCAATTGTAAGCGGCCCGCATCCAGCGACCTCCTGCGATTTTTATGAGGTCATCTGTCCAGCTCGTGGGTGGACGTCCGACGCTGCGCTTGCCAGTTCGTTTTTTTAGGTATACCTAAAAAAACGAAGCCTCAGTGACGCCGGAGGTCAATGGTTGCAAAGCAAATAAAATATCCTAATAATCGTCTTTCAGTAATAGAGGACTTTGAGGATGCTGACATTTATATTGCAATGTAAGAAAAACAAATTTAGCTATAAATTGTTTTTTCGTATAAAAGTTATTAGTATTATTTGAAACTAAAAAAACATTTTTATCATCGACTGCTTTTCCAAATGTCATTTTGAGATACTAAAGCCTCATTTAGACGGAGAAATAATTGCTAGCAATCATAGTATGTAATTATTTGAACCAATAGTTTTTTTATATGTCCATTAAACATCGTAGACATCATCGTGGACGAGGATCGCGTTCTGTAACAGATGGGGTAATTTTTATACAGGCGATTTCAATGAACAATCCCAATTTCAATATTCAATCCAGTTCCGAGAATGAACCAATCATGATAACTCATTTGTAAGCATGTCAAAGAAACCTTTGTTCTGATTGGTCCATTTTTGATATTGATCGAAAAAAGCGACTGGGATCATTTATTGTAAATGGCGGTTAAGTAATAATTGCGAACAATATTTCTATTCGTGTTTTCATCTCGAGACGACCACCGCACGAGGTCAAGGATGCCAACGAGGAAGCAACAGAACAGAGGAAACAATATACAATCAATAATGCAATAGAAATTATCATTTCAATGGCATCGGGTTTTGTAATATTATAACGTTGAGAATTAATACAAAGCAAGTTTTGTGGATTCTTTACTTCTTTTTTGTCGATGTCTTCATACAGCTCTCTTTTATTTAATATCATGTGGGTAAATTATTGATGGAGGGCGGAGGGTGAAATCAATCTACCAGGTATTATCTCGTGGGAAATTTCTATCTCTTCATCTGATAGTTTTCACGAGCGAAGGAGTTTTTTTTATTCTAGATGAAACATTGGAAACGTCGAACAAGTCTGTGAAGGTTTTACTTTCACCTATTTATTATATAATATCGCCTTAAACGTGATAGCCTAGTCGGTATTTCGGTATGGAACGGGCTGCATAAACGAGGTCCGCAGCTTCAAAAACTCAAAGCACTTCTGACTTTTCGAAATTAAATGTAATTTTGAAGGTATGTGTAGTCTGCCAACGCGATGGTGGTAAGCTTTGAGTTTTCGGATGACTAACACCTCAGTCTCCCCTGTGATCATGAAGGCTGTAAAGGCTGCCTGTCTTCGAAACGTTGGCAGAAAATCATAATATAAAAAAACGCGATAAAATCCGAAAAATAGTTTTATTTCAGTGGTGGACAAAGGTCTATTCCCTCTCGTTAGAGGATGACTGTGCTCAGCAGTAGGTAGTATATAATACAGGTCTGGTATTATTATATTATTTATTAGCTTTTGCTGTGTGTATGCTTTTGAAAGAGTTTTTCTGGGATAAAGTGTCGCTATATATTTTTCCGGGATAAAAACTACTCTCTTTCCTTTCCAGCGTCTCAAACTATGTCTAAATTTCAATGAAATCCGTTCAGTAGTTTTTAAGTTATTACGTTCGTCTGAACATAATAATTTAAAGACTACGTCTGTCTAAACGCTGCGAGGGATTTGTTTTATAGGTAAAGGTATTTTGCCTTAGGTAACTCTATATTTATTTATTTAAAATAAAATTTCATCAACAGATTTTACGTAGAAGTAAATATGGGCTGAGTACAAAGTTAGTTAAATAACTTTATTTGTAAGTCATTCGAAATTATTAGAAACTATCCTTTCGTTGTGTTTTAGCACCATCTAGTAGCGAGAAGCGAAATAAGTAAAATAAATTCGATATAATTATCTGTGGGTGTGATGACTGTCGACGTGAGATCAATATTATTATACTGACTATATTTGTGTACATAGTGTGGTATTAATATATTAGTAATTAAAGTGTAAAATCTAATAAAAAACGCCTACTCACCCTTTACAGCAATGTTTCTTTGTGGCGTCTCGCGCGTCGGTGACGATCATGCTTTGAATCGTCATTTCTGTAGAAGCTGCAACAATTTTTATATTATTGTATAAGTCTTTATAATTTACATAGTAATTGAATAACTAAAACAACTATAAATTATGAATAAATTTGTATGAGACTAATACAACATTATTGAACCAATTCTAAATAAAAGTTTAAGTCCCATACTATTTTTAATACCAGAAAATATTTCCAAGAGATATAATTAGATTAAATTATAGATTTATTATATTAGATAAGATTATAAAGAGTAGCAAACGATTTATCTTTTTTATACAAGTTAAAAACGAGTTATGAAACCTGTTCGAATGATGCACATGATAGTATAGACTCTACCTACCTATAAAGAATATTCTTTATAGATAGGTAGAGTGACTATCAACATGAGCCACGATTTTAATTGAAAAGTATTACAATAACTAAATAGTACACCATAGAATTTAGAAGCCGGATAATAACAAATTCAAATCCCAAGAGCACTCACCTCGGGACTTTTCTAAATTATGTATGACTTGTATTCTTTGTGAATGATCGCTTGCTTTAACGTTGAAGAAAGACATCCTGAGGAAACCTACACCTGGAAACCTACCTGAGAAATTATTTATAGGAATTTTGAGGGTATGTAAAGTCTACCAATCCGCACCAGGTCAGCGTGGTAGATTAAGGCCTAATCCCTCTCAGAAATAGAGGAGGCCCGTCCTCAGCAGTGGGACAGTATATAATAGTGAGCTGATTTTATTATTTATTTATTGTAATACCAAATTAACCAGGTACATAACGATGCTTGCTCAATGTTACTTATTTGCATATCCTAGACAAAACATTTATACTTATAAAAGATTCCTATCAGTTATCTTAAATGCCATCAGGTAAAAAAATTTAATGTTGTAATTATAACTATATACATGTATGACTTAAAAATAAGATACGTTTGAATCTTATACAAAAAGGAACAATTCTCATTCTATTTAATTTGGAGATGTTCTCTGCTGCATCTTAGAAGTGCACACTTAGTTAGCAATATTCTTAATATGGTATGCTGAAGCTATACCGAATCTAACACGAGAAGAATCATCAAAATCCTATTTTATTTTCAAGAGCTTCCCTCTGCATTTTTAAACTCCAAAAACACATACAAATAAAATTAAAATAGGAATATTTCGAAGCTATAAGAAATCCAATGCAGGAACGTTAAAATCGGCCCCCGGGATAAAAATATTTTAAAATATTATAACTCCTGTTGAAGTCGGTTAAAAATGTAATTCAAACGAAAGTACCGTTGTAACTTTTGAAATGAGTTCAACAATTCCACTTCAATTAACGAATAAAGTAGTTTAGAGTTTAATAGCCAATAAATTGTCAATAAACTGAACGCTCCTTCACTAAAATCGCTTATCAACTCTACTTGAGTAATTACATACAGGGGTCATTGTTTGATGACTGAAGAGAAAGCGAATGTATACAAATATATCGACGGTTAAAAGTCTAAATGACTTAAGTGACATTATTTTTTCGAAAAAAATTAACTAAGTATTTAAAAAAAACATAGAAAAAAGTGCTGATTTCATTTGAAATCAGCATTTTTTTTTTCACTTTTTTTTCGTAAAAAATGTCGGTTAAGTCAATTAGGCTTTCAACCGTCGATATAAATCTAAAGAGTTTATTTGTTTGAACGCGTTAATCTCAGAAACTACTAAATCAATTTTGTTCACTAATATGAAGCTATATTAATCCCGATTGCTAGAGGCAAATTTTTATTCCAGCAAAATATTTAGTTCAGAATGTTGAAGTTAAGTACTCCGTACATAAGTCTATGTCGGTACAGCTATAGAAGTAGGTAGAGAGTAAAGTAGAGTAATTAACGACCAATGGTTTTATTCAGTTCAATGAAACGTGACGACATACCCGAAAAGACCATAGTTCCATTCCTCGAATAAGTTTTTTTTTTGTTCAAACTTCATTATCTACAATTTTAACTGCTGTATCTAGCAAACCAAATACAAGACCACTTAAATTTTACAGCTTAGGTAAAATATGTCGTCACAAGAATACTGAGGCTATATTGAAAATAGTGGATAGTATGAAGTAAATTAATGATGCGTTTGTAAGTTAGGGCTATTGATTGTAAATGTCGACTCGTGAACAATGTAGTAGTGGCGAAAAGATTAATGACGCATTGACGTGAAATGCGAATGAAAAAAATCTCAATGCCCTTTTTTGTATTCCTTAACTAGAGGTAGATTATAACTTAGGCGCAAGGCGCAATATCGAAGGAATTATAGTAGCATAGTGTAAGAATAACACCATAATGTAAAACAGCAGACTTTGTCCTCTAGCGAAGCAATTATCACGCAAATATCATACAATCTTAATGAATGTATAACGATGCAGCGTCGCCTACACGGGCAACAATTTAAATCGCATAGAAATATTTATTGTTATTGGGATGACTTGCAATACGAAGCACCTATTTTTAAGTCGACAATTGATGTGGTGTGAGTGATGTAATATAATCGTAATGTACAATCACACACATAAATAGCTGAACAAACTCAAAATTTAAAATCGCCTTAACACTATTGTGTTCTTGCAAAAAAAAAAAAACACCATAAAACCAAAGGAATTCATCTCTTCACACAACGAAAAAGAATGTTTCAATTAAACTTGAGGTATAGGCGGTTTGAAGTTTTAATTTTTCTCATATACGTTTGAGGCTGACTGTACAATTCGATGAATGTTTTATATAAGGCTATTTTGTTTTTTTTTTATTGTTTTAAAAGGTAGAGCTAGTATTCTGCTTGACGCATGCGGCCATTGCCGCTTTTAGACATGGGCAATGCCAAGGACAACAGCTAGGCTGCAACCTATTGTATTTTATAACAGTCACACACTAGACATTCATAGGATATTTATGGGCTTACATTTAAACAGTAATAATGAAGTGAAGAAAATAGTAATATTATTGGAGAAATAAAAACAAAATAGCCTCCCTCTATCATTTTTTGAGCATGTTTCTCAGATCTGTACATCTAAATATCGAAATCGAAAAGAACCCGGCAATCGAATTCAAACCATCAGCACATTCTGACGTCTAAACGAAGCATTACATCTTGGTATCACAGCATGCTCTCTGCTAATTGCTACGGCAAAAAACGTAAGAGTGCATTGTTAGTAAAATTTCAAACTATACCTGTTAGATTTCTGCTTGGTTAGTTTTACGTCGTAAATGCTCAACAATCGAACGTTAACGATGTCACATTTTATTACAATGTCAGCAGAGTCTAAAACGGAATTTTTATGCCCTTTTTATGGCGAATGTTAACAATTTACGTTCAGCACTATTCAATAGTTTTGTTTAGAAATTTATAAAAAAGTATGATTTACAGTAATTTTCCATATTGATCCAAATCTTCATATTCAATCCGATATCGAGAATGAACCAATCAAATAGTTTCAAATAGTTTAGTTTCAAATTACGTACGTAATGAGAGTACAAAAAAAAGTATTATGAACCTTATAAACACACGTCCTGATGACGTTGCAATGGACATTGCTTAACATTGAATTTCTTAACATTTTTGCTTATAACTTTTTTATTTATAGTTCTACGACAAAAGTTACTGGACCAAAGTTGTAGAGCATTTAATTTGCAACAAAAAATGTTTATACATATTTTTTGTCAGATAAATAGTTTAAGAGATACATCGTAAAAACATTTCAACCCCTTTTTCAAGATGGCGGCCGTGGGACAAGGGTGGCGACCCCACAAACTTGGTTTTAGCTTTACACTGACCCCCCCCTACACTTCAAAAAAATAAAATTGCGTCCTCTAAAAAACTCAACCCCAAATGTAACTTTTCAATGGACTAGGTGTATTATTAACACGGCTAACTTATTGTTTAAAATATATTGTTTTGGATCGATTAACGATTTTTTAAATATTTATTTAATAACTTGGAAATTCTTTTATTTATAAATATCGTAAAAAAGATAACGGTTTTGTTAAAGTTAAAAGCACAAATCAATATCACAAATATAGTTCATATTTCACAAATTATACTTGACAATTTTTGTGACGTCACGAATAAAGCGACATGGCGGTTAGCATTTTCGCGCTAAAACATAAATAATAATAAAATTTCTAGCGACGACCATATAAAGTTCAAAATAAGACACATTTAAAGGTAAAACACACTATTATAGACTCATCAAACAAAACCATTACTTCACTTGTTTAACTATTGTATTTATAACTTTTTATCTCCTCTTTACACGTCTATGCTTTTTATGCACATACGTCAATAATCGTAATGGTCGTTTAAAATAAATACGACGTTGCGTTGAAAAACTGTTAAATTACGATCGCGGTTAACGTTAGGATTTTGACAAAATATTTTAGTTTTAACTTTAGTTGTCTGTATCCAAACTGGAAAAAAAAATTAAGTAACTCCCTATTCCCACATGTGTAGTTTACGATAATTTTTGTTTTCGAAAAGAACGTCAGTTTATGCTAATTATATCATTCGATATATCTATGGTTTTATAAATATTCAGCCATTGCAAACTAGGCCAGCGTGGTGGACTTACACCTAATTCTTCTCAGTAGTAGAAGAGGCCAGTGCCCAGCGTGGGACAGTATGCACAAGACTGATATTATTTTAAAAAAATGTTCAGAAATATTGCATAAATAACTAAATGTCGTTAGGGGACTACTGCTTCTCACAAATACTTTTACTTTTATTGGAATAAAAACCGACATTTGTGTTTTATTAGCATAAAACGAAATTTCATTAGTAATTACTTTCACCTTCATGCAAAACTAGACTCTATTTACGAAATAAGAATTAAGTAGGCACTGCCACTTTTTTATTACTTTTTCCTTATGTGAGTTCGTTACGAGTGGAATAATTAATTCAATTAAAACTGGTTACATATTAACGTCTTATTATGTAATCAGAAATATTGAAGATTCTTACGAGTTTTATGATGAACACCAGAGGATGGATAATAGGTAATTAAATCAACAAAAAATAATACTACAATTAGTAGGTTTGGTACAGCATCAAAACATGAAGATTATCTAAATACAAACATGATATTACAACTATTTACAAGTCCTATTGCGGAAAGAAAAATTTATCATGTTAATACTTTATGTAAAAAACTGACATATTTCTTTACTACATTACTGTATATAGGTATATTATTTTCCTATAAAAAGCCTTTTGTGATAGTGCATTACAAAAAAAATTAAATCAAAAAACATACGTTTTCCTTATCACTCGAGTCGGTCGTTGCGTTCCAATCAATGCAAAGGCAGTTCACACACAAATTTCACTCAGAGCATAACCTTGACTGCACGAGACGATTTAATTTACGATTGAAAAGGCTACAATACTTTCATTCTATGTATTTTTCGATTTATTTTTAGTACTGGCTGGTCGAATTGTTATGCGTTTTATTTTTAAATTTATTCTTTTTCCGAAATTTATATTTCAAATCGAACGTCACGCGTCGGAGCGATTACAAACCGGCGTCCGCGCAAGCGATGAGTCGGAACGGTACAGCGTCCAACTACAAACCCGTAGCTAAACCTTTTTTATAGACACATCCTTTTTAGGGTTCAACGGGATGCGAGAAGACAATTATAAATCTTCTCGGCGCAATATCAAGTGTTTTTATGAATATAGAGCGTTTGATATTTTTTATGTGCGCGTTGTCATAATATAATATGAAATTGTTTTTTTAATTTATAATAGACACTTATGTGGGAAGAAATAATTAACGGGTTATATCTATGTAATTTTGTTCAGACATGCGAAATTCGATTTTATTTGTCCGCAAAATGTGGTTATAAATAATAAGCGCCGAACAATCCTCAAACTGTTTTTAAAAGCTTTATCTCATGAATTTAAAATAAAAAAAACAAAAACTACTGAACTAAAATATTTTCACGTTGACGCTAGGTAGGTCAGTTTGTTTATTCTACAACCATTGTTCGAGACCATTGTGAGAATCAGCGCGTTTTATCGGTGATCAGTTCGTGGTAACGTGGGTTAGGCCTTAATTATGTTAATGTCAAATGAATATCTAATGCCTAGTGTTAAAGTTGAATTTTAGTTTTAATGGTTGGATAAGAAACTTTACATCATGAATTACCCAGCTCGACTGGGGTAATTATCAAAGAAAATGAACACAAAATTTTAACGACAGCTTGCTTTGCAGTGCAGTGCAATATTTGTCAACTATTATTTGGATACCAGAGCAACCTTTACCTCTTCCACATCTGTCTATCCAATCTTTAAGACCATAATTATTTTGAAACTATTGGGTCTTATTATTATAATGTCAAATTTTGAAGTAGGTACTACGCTAACTTCATTATCATTCCATTTTGTATAGCACACTGTAGATTGTAAATGTTATGCACACCAAAATTGCCATGCAAATCTGCAAATAAAATATATGTGCCTTAGTTTAAACTTAGCTATAAGATAATATATGTCGTGTGGAAGTGCTATATAATAAAATTAATTAAATAAATAAACTATTGATGGGCAGTGAAGATCAGTTTCCCTCGCTATAATTGAAGTTCCTCCCTGATGATGCAAAAATAACTGGAACTAAGCCTGCCTGCTATAAGCTGCCTCAATTATAACTTATGTGATACAGTCACTTATTTTCCAGACTATTCTGAACACAATCAAGTTTTTCCCGTTGTCATTATTAAATTATTGTTAATAAATTCTCGAATATCGTAATCGAATCCTTTATTACGCAGAAATAAATCCGATCCCCGGAAAAATGGACGAGGGTATTCCCACTACGAAAAAAATTATAATGTTCCAAGATATCTTATATGACATCCTATTTGAGCTAGATAATGAAAAAATCCTATATAATATAATGTTTTAAACATAGCAGGCAATTTGTCGATACTTAACAAGTAAGGTTTGTATAATGATTTGTATTATATTGTATAATGATTAGACATAGAAACGAAACATTTTTTCTGGATTTTCTTGCGGTTGTTT
The DNA here is from genome assembly GCF_014839805.1 of Manduca sexta. Lineage (NCBI taxonomy): Eukaryota > Metazoa > Arthropoda > Insecta > Lepidoptera > Sphingidae > Manduca > Manduca sexta. The sequence continues at coordinate 9,681,975 of NC_051128.1, forward strand.
ATATTATAATTACATTATAAATAACTAGTAAGATGATTATAATAATTTATATTAATCACTCACAGCTCGAATATAATTATTCAGAAGCTACGGAACCAGCTGCTCAATAGATCACAATTTAAAAACACAGTCTTAAATAATACAAAGCTAAAATGAAACCGCAGTAACCAATCAATAAAAAAAAAAGATAAAATAAATACTTACAGGTTTCATCGTCACCATCCATGCCGTACAACTATTTATAATGAAATAAATTAGATATGTAAATCAACAATAGAATAAATTGCATCAGCCACATGGTGTTGTGTTTCAATAGAATAGTAATTTTGCAACTAACGAACAAAGTTAAATGACCTGTTCTAATAAGGTCCAGTTTTATTGCCATCAGAACGGCGCGGCGTCATGGTATCGCGGGTAAATTACTACTCCATAAACTTTTTTTGTCTAAAATCACATTTATTCTTATTATTATAATAGATGTGTTTGTCTTATTAACTTATTAATATTATAAATGAGAAATTCTGACGATGTTGATAAGTTTTACAAGAAAACAAGGAAACCTCTGAACGGATATAGATAAATTTTAACATACAGATAGACCATGTCCTGAATTATATAGCCTAATTTACTCAAGGAAACGTATTATGGGAATTTTATCCCTGGAGAGGTCAATCACGCGGGAGGAGCCGCGTGCGCGCGTGCATATTACTCTTGAAAGCCAATCATGTGTAAGGGACAAAATACCGAAAATGAGTTATTTACGTGAGAATTAAGAGTTATCTACGTCGTTCTATCTAGGTTTTGTACACCTAGGTCAATTTTTATACTATTGGAATATTTTTTTATAAAGTAAGGTCAGGGGGTCCTATTCTAGGATAGGGGCGAATCCGTCTTTTTGCAATTACGGGTTTTCTATTCAAAAGACAGCTTTGTACCCGTAAAGGTAAAAGACTCAAAAAATCATCTATTAAATTAAAAAGGCAAATAAACTCCCGTAGACAGAATAGGACCTCCTGACCTTAAATAGTTTAATTGTTTTGAAGTTTCTTATTAAAATCCTAAACTTTTAATCGCTTTATTCAAAAGTATGATGATTGCTGCTAAGATATGATTGCAAGAGTCGAAATAGTTTTGAATAATAGTGACATTGACACAAATAGAATAAAACAGAACATTCAAAGTGCACAATATACCAAGGAATTTAAACCACGGAAATTGACATCAGTTTAAGCTGTAACTCCTTCTGCATGCGACAGCTCTTATAATCAGCAAACACGTCATCATGATGAGAATTTTACTGTCTCGTGATTATAAGTTTTATCGGAAAATAGAAAGATGGAGTGAGGAAAGAATAAGCGAACAAATGCGTAGACGCAAAGGTAAACATTTGTATTGACAGATAAAGGAGAAAATCAACACGGGTTTTTCTTTAAATTTAGTCGTTGTTGCTGGCGGGTTTGCCCCTGTCAAAGCCTTCCTAGGTATACAATTCTCATTGTATATTTGCCCACAATAAAATGTGACAAAAAGATAGTGATTCGAACTCGGGACCTCAGAGCGGACTTCGTACTGCACACGCAATACAACTACGCCACCGAGGCAGTCGAGGATAAAATGTAGCCTATAACCTTGGACATAGGCTATGCAAAAAACACCCAACTTTGTTTATTCCTAACAACACATAAACATCCAAAATTCCATACATTTTCACAGAGTTTTGCAATTACAATTATAGTATTTGCCGGTGGTAGGATATATTTTAAATTCCCTCGGATATCGACCACCGACCGGATAGCGTACACAAGGTGTTAAAACCCGCCGCAGTGGTTCTTGTAAGCGTGTCGCGTTCCGGGACCAGCCTGTATATCCGTTTCCAAACGGCCGGCATAATTTTAATTGTGTCGGCCGAGGGGCAATCATCTCTCCTCAGTCGACTTTCTATTGGACCCTACTCTACTTGCCATCAGGCACTGAGGGGTCACTTTGCAGTCTCCTTATAAAAAAAATAAACAAAATGATGATACGGACCCCACTAGCACAATATCAGATACAGTTGCGTTATCGGCCTACGCAGCGAAAGATTGCATTATAAAAAAAACAAATCCGTATGCATTTCTGCCGACTATGTCACTTCCAAAATGCAATGACGCGGAGGTGCTGAGCAGAGGTGTCAATAAGCAGGTCCTTAAACGGCATTTATACTAATAAAATGAAAGTGTGTTTGTTGATTTATTTTTGACAGAGCAAAGGAACATTGGACGTCAAGATTTTTTGCAAAAAGATTCTGAAGAGAAATTTAAACTATTTCTATTCTGAACAATTGATGGTTCCTAAGTATACTATCGTATCTGGAATAATAGTGATATTCACTTTTAAGCGTTTCGTTACCAAGGTACTGTTTACTATCAAACCCATGTAATTCAAAAGTAAATAAACGAAAAAAACTTCATTAAAAACATTTACTTCCTTTTTTTAAATGGATCTTATAGTAAACAATACCTAGATAACAAAACTTTAAAAAAGGGAATGTTGCTATTTTTTTCATATACGATAGTTTTTATTTTAATAAAATTAAGACGCAAAACTGATTACAATCAAATTTAAAGCTAATTATAAAATATACAAGCATAAAAACTAGATTGTATTCCTAAACAGTTTATTTCGGAGCCATCGAAATGTTGTTACAGAGGCGGACCCGCCAGCAAAAGCTGGTAATTTACAAAAAGGTAACTGCATAATAATTTGTCCTCGCTTACGTGGCAAAGGTAAGCCTTGAATGACGCGTATTGAAAACCTGATAGTTTTAAGAATGCATTACTCAGACATTAAACAAATATATCGGATAAGGAAAAAGGCTACAAATAATGCAGCTTGATAAAACTTTGAATAAATTCTATATAGTTCTATAGATATACAGTTATATTACTAATTACTTGCAATTGTTCCTTTCATGCACGCGTAACATTAGATCGAGATGTGTGTGATTTTTTTTATTGTTAAATATTAATTTCATCCATTAATGAACTACCGTTTGCTCGCGGCTACACCCGCGTGAAGGATTTTTTAGGGATAAATGTTTTTCTGACTTACTTGTTATGTATAGTTACGTTATGACCAAATTACACAAAATCATTATAAATTGTAGCCTATGCGTTATTCTGATCTATAACCAATATTACTGTAAAGTTTCATGCAAATCCGTTTAGTAGTTTTTTCCTGAAAGAAGAACAAACATACATCTATACATCCATCCTCACAAAATTTCGCATTTATAATATTAGTAGGATTAAATGAATGGATGCCCTAATTGTTTATAGTAAGAAAACTAGTTTTAGATATTATCAATACTTATTCTATGTTTCCTAGTTATTACATATTAATTTTTCAAAGCTCGTCTAGGACGCACGTTAAACGATGGCAAATCATTATAATTATGGTATTTCAGCGTCAAAGTAGAATGTAGAAATAGTAATAAACTTTCTTTAAGAGCATTCTGATATTCCAGCATGAAACTCGTTTATTCGAAGTTTCAAATCTCTTCATGTAACGACGAAAGGCTGAAACAGATTTATTTTATCTGGTTTATCGCATTTTTGAGCCTCAGTTATACCAGGTCTATAGTTCGCGGCGCGATGGACTGTTTGTTATGACATAATATTTCATTATCAGCCTCGAGTTGTTCATTATTGAACAAGGCCTCTGTCAAAGATTTTGAACCGACCTGTAGAAAGCGGCCTGCATTCACTACTTCCTCCAACTCTTACTAGATCGTCTATCCACCTTGTGTGGTCGACTTCCACTCCGCCTCCTCCGCTTCTCTTCAATTCGCGATATTTTTTTAATAGCTCATCGTTAAAACAACGCATTACAGTGTTATTTTTAGCTTCTCGCTCACTAATTTATTTAATCAGGCTCTGATTTGAAAAATGTCATTAAGCCGACAGTATTGTATGCCGGACGTGCAATGTAGGTGTCACGGCCATTCTAATTTTGCGAGCCGCATGCGACCAGCGTGTCTGTAATTGTGACGCTCACGGCTCTTAGAGCACGCAGTCTTAGCACTAAAGCAACAACGGATGATACATTATATAATACTTATGAAGTATACATATATAGTACAAATAATAGACAGGTAATACATTTGTCTGAAGTTTTTTTTATACGTGCAAAGTGACCCCAATGCATCTGATGGTAAGAGGAGTGGAAACCAATAAAATGTCAACTGACGAGAGATGATTACCCTTCGGCAGTTGAACAATTAAGCCGGCTTGTGGGATCCGGATATACACAGGCTGATCCCAAAACGCGACACTTAAATTGGCAATTATGGCGGGTTTAAACCTTGTGTACGGTGGTCGCTATCCGGGCGGATATAAAATATATCCTACCACCAGCATGATGTATCCAATGATATGTTAGCATACAAAAGATAGCAAACTGTTACCTTCGTGCGGCAGCGATGTAACACCAGCTTTTCAACTTTAGCTGCCAATTACAATTTTATATCAAGAAGAACTGCGATAACTCTTCTTGGCTACGAATGGAGGTAATTGCTTTAGTTTAAAACCAGTAATCCAACAAGTTTGTGGTACAAGCGAGTTAAACTAGTGGAACATAGTAACACAACTTCGTAGTTTACTGTAGGATTTTTGTAGATTATGGGTTGGATTTTTAATATGATGTTGTTGGTTTATTTTATGATTTTATTTACAGCTGTTTTAAATAAATTATGTTAAAAGATTAGTTGCGCTTCATCAGTAGACTTGTATATTTGGACAACGGTAAAGAAACCATCTCCCGGTGGCCGACTTAACTTTAAATATGTTAATCAGACGTTAAGTGAGTGGAGTCAAGATTTTAAAAAAAGCTTAGGCAGAGGCGCAAGTGCTGTACCCACTTTCCGTTGTGTGTATTCCGTCCCACCATGTCATAAGGGGATCCCATCATGGGATCTTTGGGGGAGACCTATGTGTGGACTTTATGTGGCTGCCGATGATGTGATAAGGAGCGAGTCTATTGCTATAGCGGGCACATATTCCAGACTCCAAGCTGATATGTGGTCGAAAAACACAAATTTTTCCGATCTAGAAATTTGAACCCAAGCCAGCAACTCCGAGACAGCGATCATTTTTCAAGAATTATCTTTATAATAACATTCTATAGACCCGTGACCTTGAAACAAAACGCATGAGATAATATCTGCCGCTTGCATCAATTGAGCATCTGACCACGGTAATTGCCGAGTCATTATCTGGCTGCGGGCCGACGACCTAATACCCTCGAATATTAGTCTAATAAACTAAATCTTATTGAATCTCACTGCCCCACAACACAAATCGCTAAAGTCCTGATGCGTGACGTTTAAGTAAATTCTTCTCGTTAATTTAAGACATACATAAACACATTTTTGAATATGCTCTTAATTGATTGATAAGCATATGAGTACTATCTGTTTCATTAGAGTTTCTGGTGGATAATAATTACCTTCAAATCATCAAAAGGCCATAATTATTTACTTTTCTATGTCGATATTCTAGTAGTGAACCATAAATACTAACACGTTGTTAACAATATTTTGTTAAACAAACAAGCGAATATCGTAACAAATAATTATTTTGTATTCTTAATAGATTGACTTTAATTGGCAATAAACGTCGTAAGTTTGACCCTGTGAAATTGAAGCACAAATTATGAACATATCTAGTGGCTGAGGTAGTCATATATTGAACACATACATGGAGAATAGAATCTTTAATTTATATTTTTATTTTCGGAAGTAATTAATAATCATAATTCAAACGTAAATTTTTAGTTTTACGACCTACTGTTTTCTCAAATCCGCCTATTCAAATATTGGAAAGGGTTCATTGATTTGAGCCCGACCGTATATAACGGTATCTCTAGCAAATTCTTCTGTCAGACATGTGACTGAGCATTAATTTCGGGAAAGCTGGGAATTAGAAATCCCTGATAAAGAAAATTAAATTACAGTTTATAATAATAATAGATTTCTGTAATTTTTTTAAACATCGGCTCAACTTTACGCAAATTAGATACTACCACCACCTTAGGCGAGTGAAATTTCTAATTGCGGAACCTCGCTCCCTCCCCCCCCGTCATTCGAATTATGAAATGAAAGTTATAATGATTTTATATATATTTTTTGTATGAAAATATATGTATAAGTTTGTGAACCCTAAAAAAAGACACTACCACCACCGCAGCGATGAGTCGACACGAATTATTGTATCGATGTCTCAGAAAATACATTATGCAATATAGTTGTAGGTATCAAGTCGATTATGATTGACAAATTCCAAAAATGATTGAAATGATATGAATGAGTGAGATTAGAGGCGATTGGAGCAGACGACATTCAAAAGCTTTTACACGTCGAATCTTACATTGTTAATTTTGATACATCAGGAATTATGTAGGATGCAGAACTATGCCGATTGTCAAGGGATAAACTAACATCCTGTGGTGGTCAACATTTTTTTTGGGCTTAATATTTTTATGCGGTCACGGCAAAGTAACCTGCACCTAATGGTATGATGAATAGGGTTCAAATAGTGTTTGAACCCTCGCCGCTGTATGAATCCGGGTATACACAGGTTGATCTCTAAACGCAACACCCTTACATAGACCACCATGGGGGGCTTTAAACCTTGTGTACCATGGTCGTGATCCGGGTGGATACAAATATCCTACCACAAACATTTAATGTTAGGCGCAGTGACGTCACCACATTTTTTATACGAAAAAATTACAATTAACATACCTGGTAGTATCTAACAATTAAAACACGACGTCCTGGAAGGCGTACCGAGCGATAAACCGGTTGTGGGTGAAGATGCCGAGATTCGATCCACGAACTGAGCAAATGATGTTTATTTGATCCTTGGAAATTTCAGATCGGGGTCAGAATGTCTCTCGGAGTTTCTGACATGACTATATTTGTATCTGAGTGTGCGGTCAGAACTCTATGTTTTACGGAATTGATTCATTATTTTAAAAAAGTCCAAAAAAATCTGATGCCTAAGGAAACTAAAGCAAATGGGTATGTTAAAATAAATATAAACATTCTATTCCACCCAGAAATGGAAGCCACGAAATTAATTTATTAAATTCGATTATAAAACAACAAATACAGGATTTACACAATAATCATGAGGAAATTTTATTTGATACGATAGGCAGCAATTAACAAAATTTTCGTTAATATTTTACGTTTGAGGCATAATATGGCGTACTGTTATTAAATCGCCCTGTTTCAATTTGTACTATGAATATGAAATCAAAGTCAGTAAATAGAGCCCACCTACATAATATAATATTCGTTTCTGTAATTACCGATAAATATTTAATTAAAGCGTTCCGTTTCATATTTTATACGTTTTATACAGTAATTTATAACTTAAATTCTATTTCATGGTTACATTAATCATTATCATCCAAGTCATAGCATTTTTACAAGGCTACGGAATCATTGACGGCCCACTAAATTTTAAAATCTTCGTAAAATGTTCCATGAATAAAGGTAAAGAAAAGTCTTTCTTTAAATTGCAACATATCGCCACATATTATAAAATTTAATAAGAACTAGTAATAAATCATTGTAAGTTTTTGCATTAAAACACAAAAAAGGGATGGTAGGTCATGTTAGGAATCGAGCTACTTATGGTGACGCTATCTTATTAATAGCTATAGTATATTTTTTTAATATTGCGCCTTAGGCTCCATGTCTTGTAGATCTACGCTCAGGAATGTAACATACATAATAATAAAATAAAAAAAAATATATACACACTTACAAATTTATATTTCAGTTAATTTAAACCAATTTCCATCGCTACAATATAATTTTACTAATTTTTTTCAGATCTGGCAACCCTATTTAGTTAAATATTTTTCATTCATCTATCGTACAAAACGTTGTCCAAAACTTGGCCCTCGCGAGCCCAGGGTAGGCACCCGGTCTCCTCCTCCATGAGAACGTGGCCGATCTTGAGGATCTTGGAGACGATCACACTGGACAGTAAGGCACCGTTGATCGTTCTGTTGTAGTTTCCTTCATCTGACTCGTCGAAAGGTACTTGCAGTAATTGGTAACTAGTGGATTTCGTTACATTACCTGGACAAAAAATTTGGACTCAATGTTAATGCACTTTTCGATGTAAACATTGCTTGTATGATGATTTCTTATATATACACAAATGTCAGACTTGTGAGCTCATTCTGCGTAGATCCGACCGTCATCAGTTAATAAAAAAAAAACGTATAAATATTGTAACGTTGACTTTTCGGGCGACCTAAACTTCAGTCACTCACAGTCATAACTTCAGACCATGAAAACTGCAAAGTCTTCGAAACATGGTGAGAAAGTTAAAATACAAATTGATAAAATCCGAATACAAGTTTTATGACTATTGTATGATTTTTTACCTTTTCTTGAACACAGATGATGTAATTTTGCATGCCAACCTGATATGGATATATCTAATTAAAGGTGACAAATTGGACAATAAAGTGGACTCCATTTTATTCCATCCAGTCAGTAATCTTAAATCTAGCGCACAACAGTACATCCTGTCCATATAAGGAGTGGAAAGTACCTGTCCTGATTGCGGTCCGATGCTCGATGTAGCAGTATGTGTACCCGATGAATACGCCGATCGAGACAGCTGACACGGTTATCATTAAGATCCCGGTAGTGAACACCAGACAGGTCACCCATCGCGGCTTGCTGGTAAAAAAAATGTGAGTGTGGATATTTGCTGTCTCCGATGTAGGTGATTTATTGAACGGTAGTGACACGAGGTTTTTTTCAAACATTTCTAGGACGGCATAATTGTGGCGACTGGCGAGAGGCAATAATATTTTTTCGTGGATCGAGACTATCTGGACCCCATTCCGCTTACCACCTGCATTGGGTTCACTTTGCCGTGCCCTTATAAAAGTAAGTTTTTAAGTAACTGAAGTATGAATTGATGTTTTTCTTCGAATTTCAGTTTTGGTTTCACACCAATTAGTTTTATAATAAGCTATCTATGATGTAGTATTTTATAAAGTTTTATTTTTATATGTTTTTTTTTTGTTGTAACTAATAGGAGGGGATGGTTCGACGACCCGCTTAATGCGATTGTAATTATTATCAAATAAGTTATTGGATATGAATGTTCTTGTTGGTGAGTTGTATACGTATTTACGTATGTCGTACGAAAATAAAAAAAAAAAACATTTTTAGTCAAAATTGCGATAAAAGGCGTATTGTCAGAGATTTCATGGCAAGAAGAGCAAAACAGTTTTTCCATTATATAATCTTATTTGTTCACGCATTGGTCTTAATGCATTAATATTGTGTGTATATATTCTCATTACATTGAATTTAAATGTAATCTGACTTCGTTTTAAGCTGCGAAGTCAACTGTGTATTATTTGCAAGTTTTTTCCTACCTACCTGGATATTCTTAAGGTGCAAAATTCTGAGTCATGTCCAGATATCATGGATTGCATTTGTGTATAATTTTTACTATTAGACAAAATAAAATTGTAGGGTACTGTCATGGATATTGTCTTTTACCCATATTGTGATTTCCCTGTATTTTAGTGCCTACTTTTAATAAATGCTACAATTTACAAATGAATTCATTTGTGACTGTTTCCATTGTGTTTAAACCACAAAACATACAAACTAAATTCTTGTGTTTTGTTATTCAAACCATATCGAATCGGTATTATGTTTTCAGTCAGGGCCTATCTGTTTTCCTCCTAAAATACCGTCATGCTTTTGCCTAAGAACACAGTAATTTGTTTAGACTGAAATTGTGTAATAAAATACTAGAAAGATATTTATAAGTTTGATTAAACTAACTATAATTGTGATATTATAATAATAATAATATCAGCCCTGTATTATATACTTGCCCACTGCTGAGCACGGGCCTCCTCTACTACTGAGAGGGATTAGGCCTTAGTCCATTACGCTGGCCTAGTGCGGATTGGTAGACTTCACACACCTTCGAAATTCCTATAGAAAACTACTCAGATGTGCTGGTTTCCTCGCGATGTTTTCCTTCACCGTTAAAGCGAACGATAAATTCACAAAGAATACACACATGATTTTTAGAAAAGTCAGAGGTGTGTGCCCTTGGGATTTGAACCTGCTGACATTGGTCTTGGCAGTCCGTTCCACACCCAACTAGGCTAAGGCCGCTTTTGGTTGTGATATTAGTATCATAAAATATTTAACTTTTATGAGTTATTCATTTTGAACCGGAATGAATTAAAAAAACATAGCTGCTAGTTTATTATAGTGACTTAGGAGGATGACTATGCATGAAGATAAAAATTTGCTTCACTTAGTGATTTTTTGCGTTTTAGTAGTTCTTACAATGAGCCGACAAAGTATTTATATTGCACAGGCGTCGCGGGAAGACCCTTATACAGATATCTGTGACATGCTAAGCGTAAGATGAGGAGTGTAATTTATCAAGTATATACTAATAGTTATTAATCGTCTGGGTTTCCTTCTTACCAGGGACGCAAAATGTTAAAAATATTGTAAAATAGGCCATTGAAGATAAACTTACTTCTTAAGAACCTCGGGCAATTTGTCAGTTTCGAGAATCGTGTATCCCATACTTCCCTCCAATAAACGTTGTAAAAAAGTAAAATATATAAATTAAATGATAATATAAAATAATAATATGTATTGAGAAAATTAATGATTTTTATAACATGGAGAATAAATTGCCAGATATTTTTTTTATATTTTCTCAAAGAGTATGTATGTAACCACTACGTTATAATTCTCTATGACATTTTTTTATTAAATCAGATAAAATGAATAAAGTACTGTTGTGATAGGATGGAATATTGAAAAATTGATTCGTTTTTACCTTTTTTCTGATTTTATTAAGAACTAAGGCATAGCACAGAATCTCTTCTCTGCCAATTTCTTTACCACAGAATAATAACTATTGTTTAAATATATGTATGTTACTTTTTATTCCGGTGATTTACTTCCTTGGAAAATAATATATTTTTTAAATCTTGAAATTGTTTTGACACACACCTGAAGGTAAGTGGAGTGGTGTCCAATAGAATTTCGACTGACGAGAGATGATTACCCCTCGGCAGTCGACACGATTATGTCAGCCTATTGTAACCGGATACACAGACTGATCCTGGAACGCGGCACACTGGGTCACTATGACGGGTTTTAACACCTTGTGTACGGTGGTTGCTATCCGGGCAGATGTAAAATATATCCTATCACCTGCAAAAATAGACAAGCTGGCGTCGTATTTGTAGCACTATAAATTACTACAGTATTTTAGGGATCTCTGCGGCAGGAAGGGCTTTTCACGCGGGCGAAGCCGCGAACATCAGCTAGTTTTTAATAAAAGCCATTTCAAGATTAGAATATTATAATAAACGTAAAATCGTTAACCGTGCTCGCTTTGCAGTAGTCGGATAAAAAAAATAATATTATTGTTAACACTCAGCTTAACACTTTATTCGCTTTGATGGTGCTATATGTCATGTCGTATTGATATGACATAATCAATTTTATTTTATATACTTTTACACGTTTATAGATTTTTTTTATTTATAATTTTTTTATTGATAGAAAAATGGGTTGCACTTGCTCCGAACCTTGCTTTGCTATAGGAACTGTGACCTATATACTAGAAAGGTAATTTTTTTGATATTATACTTTTGAGAATTTTGTGACGATGAGGATTCAAATAACAGCTTTCAAAAATACTAGTAATGATGATTTCTGATTTATTAGAAAGTTGGTAAATGTGGTTGCCGATAAGGATACGAACATGGATTACTTCCTTGTAGTTACTTGCCTATGAAACTGATCTGTGATCACCATCTACACCTCTATCCAGTTTTTGTGTAAAATTATATCAAAGAAGTAGGTTATTTGATGCAATTGACCTTTGCTTAACCATTTAAACTAAAGGAACTGTGGGAGGGTCAATATATTGGTTGTAAATATTTCCATATTTTTCAGGATAGCTTCGTGTTGCGCCATGACAGCTGTGATATCGTGTATCGTCACCACGCTCACGATTATGCTCGGCGTGGGCATCGGGCTTGGTTACAACTACTGCTTCGTTGATATGAAGCTAGCTAGTAAATATAAACCTCATTAAAACTATTTAGATTTGTGTAGTTATGTTCTTATAACAAATAATAGTTTTTTTAATTATACGAGCAATGTCTATAAATATTTGTGATATCACAATAAAGTGATATTGCTAAGCGGTAAATAAGTATAGTGCTAACTAATGCTCCTACCACGAAATAATTCAAACATTGACGTGTTAAGGATAAATTTATAATAAAATGGCATAGCAAGCGACTATCACACCTGATGTTATACTTATGAATTCAGAGAAAAATGTCGACCAGTAGAGGATGTTGTATTCCTCGATGGAATGGTTCCTCGAATGAATATTCCGGTCTCCCTATTTGTTTTATCACATTCCAGGTTATCCCACAACAACATTTCTTCCACTCAGAAGGATGATGGACGACGATAACCCATTTGATGGACCGATTCAACCTGAACAAGATCTGTACAAATTGCGTCATAGAACACCCAAACAACCAGTAAAACCAACTATGATAATACCTCTTAACAAGGGTGAAGATATTCCACTGCTATTGGCAAAACTACGAGGATACAAGAAAAACGTCACACTTGAATTAGTAGCGTGAACCGTCAACAGAATTTTGGAACTGTAATCATTTCTAATCAGAAATATAGTGTTTAAGTTGGTGGACATAGATGTTTGTTTTATTAATGTTACTGATTTATGTAACTGACTTTATTTCATAGCGTTTCGAGTCACGTTTTCATTTAGCATTCTGTGTTGTCCTTGATGATAAAATCGTAATCGAATACTCGTAAATCCTTGTTTCAAGTCTGACATGCGTTTAGTTTATATTTATGTCTTTTGCCGTACATTTTTCAATTTGTAAAACATACTTTTTTTATACAGCATTATATTCTACATCTGTTAGGCTATAAACATACTCCCTTTTTCATATAAGTCTAAAAAACATTACAATACTACGAAAATTCTAGTTTCATTGTGCCTTTTCATCTTGTTATTATGAAGGGGTTTGGAATATGTATATTGGTTGCATAATATGGTTGGTCACAAGAACCATTAGAGGCAGGTGGTTATGTCCGATAGACGTTACTTACACTCAAATACCTATTTAGATATTTTAGAGAATCATAGAAAATGCTATCATGAATCGTCGCGAACCATCATGGTAAGAAAATCAACCAACAACATAACTAGCAACCTTTTAAAATTTGATACAAGTTTATCTTTGATCTAGATGTCAAATCAATTTGCAAATCAATTATCCGTCAAATATTTCCTGTACAAAGGTGCAAAGTTGTATTATGCTATTTGTGCAAATAACATCCTAAAATGGGCATGGTTTTAAGTGTTGTATCTAATTTATTATATTTTTCTGAAAAGTAAGTATATTTAATTACATATTAAGAAATCATCAAAGTTTTGGTGACTAAGAAACTAACTAAGCATTGGTATTACCTCAAAAAGTAAAAGTCTTCGCAATACATATTGTATGAAAGGGTTATTTCGTAATTTATAAACCTGTTGTAATAAGATTTGAGTGATACTATTATATTTAATTTCTACATCACAATGTCTAATTTAATGTCCTATTATTAGCCATTTGACATAGAAAGAACATTCAAGTCCAAAGTTCGGCTGCTTTCCATTTACTCCTGTTCAGTTTGTTTAATGTTTTCCAATGATTTCAGGATTACGGTATGCCTCGCATTAACTGCATTAGTGTGCTGCATCATATTAACTATAATCTTAGTGCTGGGATTCGGTATCGGTTTAGGTTAGAATTATTGTTATGTCAATCACCAACCGAGCTACAGAGACATGATGTATTGTAAGGAATATAGTCTTTATTATAACATATTTTTAAAAGAAGATAAAAGTGTGGAAAGACTTTTATATGGACGTTATTTTAAAAGCAAGCTTAAGTTGTATTTAGTATTTAATTTACGTCTCAATGCAATGAGTTCCTGTTTCTAATCACTGGCAATAGGAGAGCTATCTTCGGGAGTAGCATGAAGGTAATTTTTTATACTTAAAAATTTTGTAACCAAAAAATGTAACATTTTTGCAGTGCCAGCTCGCTCAGTAAGATCAGAATGGCCAGGCTCTGATCGACGTCGTAAAACGGAGTTCAAAGGATTTGATTATGAAATGTTTAGAAGACCTAATAATTCAATGGAGGTTTCTTCAACATATACTATTCCTGAAGTTACGGAATCAACAATTGCGACAGAATCTACGAATTCTACAACCTTACCTACGAATTCCTCTTCTACCATTACAATCCTATCAAAGCAAGAATATGGGCCACCCACAATGATCATACCAATAAATGGACTTGATCTTATTGCGCTGCTGTCGCGTCTTAGGGCGGAAAACAGAAACTATTCATTGCAAATTGTGACCTCATAATTTTACTTAATGTTTAAGAAGTTTCTAGTAATTTATTTTATATTGAGATATTTTGTTTCCATTATAGTTTTTAATAAACTGTTTTTAATGGTCTTTTGTTTCGTAAAGTTCTTTAATAGGATCCGTTTTCGTGAATTATATTCAATGCTGTTTATAGTGTTGAACAAATTATACCACTGAATTGAAAACATTTTAATTTAAGAAACAACAACTTTGTAACTTCACGAAATACTTACACTAACTCCGAATAAAGTTAAGATGTGATTACAACGGCTGTTTCGCCACTAAAATACTAAGAGCCCAAACATTCTGCATAATTAAGGGTACCCAGGGAATTTGATTTTACCGTCTTCTTGGATCACTGGCAGTATAAAATGTGAAATAATACATATGTGAATAAGGTACTTTATAGACATAATAAAGTAGGACCGTATTAATAAATTCATCTTATCTCTGAGTGAGATCTCAAGTCGACATTTAATGTATTGAACCATTTAATAAACCAAGCTTAAATTATCGAACGGTCGAAACCTAAGTAATTATGGTATTTTAATAAAACATCAGGAAATTTTGTAACTCAAAAAACTATGAAAGCAAACTACATACTTTATATCACTTTGTATTCTAGGCATTGACGATTCTATTTTGCATTCTAGGGGATCTAAGATTTTATGTCACGGTTTAGACGATGTTAACGAAAAAGATTTCTAATGGAATCAAAAAGACGTTTGCTCCATTCGTTTCCTTGATAGAAGTCTATGGTTTCTGATTGCTATCAATATGACAAATCAGCATGGCCACCGTCACAACACTTGCAGTATAATATAAAACTATCTTACAATATAAACAAATGGTAAATTCTTGCATTCAAGCTTCCACGGACATGCCTTCAGGAAACGCTGTCCTGTGGTCATCTTTCATTAAATTATGTGGTATGTTATTATGAACATTGTAGCAACAATAAGTGATCGAATAATTATTATTTTACACCTAGTGCTCCAATAATTAATTGGTATTACTAAACTTGGATAGGAAATAATTATCTTAGTAATATTTTGCTTCATCTATCCAAGTTACTAAAACTGTTCCTAAGGATATTTGCCTTTAAAGTTGTTCATTAGATTGCTTCAGGGTTTGAAGTAATTACTTTACCGCAGTGATAATCATACTTGATGGTTTTATAAGATTTTGTTAAGGGACCTCATTAAAGATTTATCAAATGACCTAGTATAAAATACATATAATTTATGATTCTTTTCCTTCTTTTAACCAAATTCGTTTCCACTGTAATGTGCACTGATCTTACCTTAAGATAATTCTATGAGCCATGAATAACTGCGATTTGCAGTTCACTAATTAGAGCTATATCTATACCTATAGGATTCTCTTCCAGTTTTCGTAATGTGGTGATAGGTAGCGGTGGTGGTGGTTTTTGTTGCATACCGTGCGAGTGTTGTTGCCAATGCTGTTGTCAGATGATCTGCAAGTTGATGTGCTGCGTCATTACCATTGGTGGAGTGCTCGTAGCGCTTTTCTTTCTTGCTGAAGCGTTTCTTTGTAAGTTGTATAGGAAAGTAGACGTTAATATTACCAATTATGATTTATATTAGTTTGTTGCGAGATCAATAATTATTTATATTTATATCATGTATCGGGAAAAAGACTTAATTCTTTGACTTAATTATATCAATTTTGAAACACATTCAATCTCGGAAATTGACTTTTATCTGTTAATTTAGAATTTTAAACAATGGCTGTATTGTTAAAAATCCTAAATTTTTAAACGTCTTTTCATAGTTAGTTTCGTAATTCCGATTAATTTCCATGATATTGATTACTAAATTTGTTTCAATTTTGTCCGTATTTAATCGTTACTTATATTTTTATTACCAGGTTCAGAAGATGAAAAGTAGTCTATTCTGAGACGTAAGTATATAATCCCACCTCTTTACATAATGATTACAGTGTGAAAAAAGATATTTCAAAATAACCTATATGAAATGTCAAGTGCAAAATTAATTAAAAATGTGATAATTTGAAATTGGGAATGTGGTACGTAGTTATTTTAATTGTATTAATCAAAGGACTATAACCTAGTAATGGCAAGTTAGATTCATTACCTAAACAAAACTATTGGTTTCTTAGATAAAGTTTACACAGCATGGCTGCATAAGTCTGCTAGTGCTAAAGTAATAAGGCACACTCTTATATCAATAATAAGAATTGATGTAAAGGCACACTGTAGCAGTGGCGATGGGTGAAATTTTCCCAAAGGGAACCCGACACAACATAATATATAAATAATAAATAATAATATAGATACTAGTATGCATGAATAGGGTTTATAAATCGTTTTAATGCCAGTTAGATTTTACATAAATTTTGAAAGGGACGCCGGTAGTGAATACAGTGCAGTGATACCCCTCGTCACTGCACTGTAGTTGTAGTAATTCATGCAAGACCACTTTGACAACAGAGTTTGTCTTATTCTTAACACTTTTTTCGCGAATACGATCTCTTATATCATGATATATTAGCACATATAGTTTTTGATACGCAAAGAAACACATGGATGCAAATAAATCTGTAAAAGAAAATCCCGGCTTTGTTACCGTGTGTTTGTTCCGCGATTGTATGTATGCCTTTGCGATGGGTATACGATCTTTTTGTTATCCATAAAATCCTTTTTCAAACGAATTTGTCCGACTCGCTTGTTTGATTGAATTAAATATGTATAAATCGTGAAAATCGAGGCTCAACGGAATTGTATGTGAGTTGTTAGATATCTGTGCAATCTTTTGTGTAAATGAAATGCCGGGAGTAGCAGCAACCCGCCTTGTGGAGGTGGGGCGTTTGGAATGTCGTAAGAGGCGACTAATAGGGGCTATTGGGAGGTCGTTGGTGGGCGGCAGGAGACTGTCTGCCATTAAGATACTGCAGCGTTCAAAGTAGGCTTTACGCTGTCATTGACGCCAACGAAGGCATCATTCGTTGCGCGGGAGCTTTTGAGTCCCCCCCACAACAGAAGACGGACTGCTTTAAGCGGCATCGCGCAGGGGCGGTTGAGGACGATATTATAATTAGCGACTCGGCCCGACAGTCGTTTAACGTTTAACAACTATCAGGGCGGCTCAACGTAGGGTCGTAAGGTACGGTGAACTCAACATACCATAAAAAGAGGTAGCAGCTACAATGTACTTAAATTATAAAATATTATGCAGAGTGTAATTCTGACCTTTTCTTTCATAATACGGGCACAGCAAAGTGAACCCACTAGCTACACCTAGTAGTACTAGTAAGCAGAATGGGGTTCAGATAGATGGTGTCGAGTGTCGATTAACGAGATATGATTATCTCTCGCCAGTTAACACAATTATGTCGGCCTATTTAAAAGGCATATACACAGGTTCATCCCGGTACGCGATACACATTAACATGGGCGGCTATGGTGGGTTTTAACACTTGGTGTACAATGGTCGCTATCCAGACGGATACAAAATATATCCTGCTACCAGCAATCTTTATCTGCTTGTACCACAAATGAATACATAGGTTTTTATATAATTTCATGACGAAATCTGCAAGTCGTTAGACGGATGGGAAAGTTTACGACCATCAATAAGCATTAGTAGCAACACCCAAACGCATAAAATGCGTGATTGTGCATTGCGGTTACCCTGATACATTACATGTTTAACCTCATAATATCAGAATTTCTGTACTGTAATTATTTCTAAAAGTTTATTATGAAAATCAGTACTGAGTCGTGTCTCTTATCACTACATAGTATAAAACAAAGTCGCTTTCTCTGTCCCTATGTATGCTTAAATCTTTAAAACTACGCAACGGATTTTTTAATAGATAGAGTGATTCAAGAGGAATGTTTATATGTATAATAATAACATCCATTAAATAGTGGAGAAACACTGTTATTTTGTTATGTTATACCCGTGCGAAGCCAGAGCGGGCCGCTATGTTTTTATATCCAACATTCACAGTTTTTCTGTAGTGTATTTAGTATCAGCATTGCACCCGTGCGAAGCCGGGGCGGGTCGCTAGTTGTTAATATAATAATTATTTTATAAAGTTAGGAACTCCGTATTTTATCTTCTAAACCCATTTTCTTTTCTCAGTTACCATAACGTGTTTGTAAGTACAGACGCATTGAACATCGGCGCACAAATTATTCTATGGATTGTGTTGTGTATTGTTGGAGTCGTCGTGGTACTTTTTGTTCTCTCTTCGTCTGATGAATCCATGTGTAAGTGAATCTTCGGTAAGGCAACGAGAATTATTGATGTAAATTTTTTTTTTCAAACTTTTTCATACGACTTATTGTAGGTATAATGGTTGTGGCCTGCGCACTAAATAATGTTAGTATATGGCATCTCCGACCTCTTAACAAATGGCTGAATAATTTAAAAAATTTATAAAACCGACAAGTTTAATTTCTTAATCGAGTTTGACGTATTTATTGATTATTTTGAGGAAAACTTTGTAGATTTGTAGGAGCTACTGGAACTACTGAACAGATTTTGGAAATTCTTTCAATAATGGGAAGCTACATTACTCATGGGTGCTATAGATTTTTTATCCCTGGTAAATATCTATCCGGGAAATCTTTTTTACATTAGCGTTGACGCGGGCACAAACTAGTAATACTAAAGGAATATCTTAAATTAATAAAAACATCATTTTCGTCACATTAAGCAAATGAATCTGTTACAGAACACCATGACCACTAAAAGGAGGAGTGAATTTTCAATGAAAATATTAACAAATAAAAACAATGAGGTGTTAAAAACAATGGAACGAATAAAAAACTATATATTCCATTCCTGTACGTGCGTGTTAGAAAATGAAGTGGAGTTACGTGATTGTAAAAAACAATGTGTGTATCGAACAACTCGTTGTCTATTCAAAACAATAAACAAGTTTTTGCAACAGAGTTCTCAATGTATTTTTTTATTTGTGTTCATTTTAAATTGGTTTAAAAATTGTCTATTTGTATTTTGTAGATAAATGCCGGGTTTATCTACAAAATACAATAGGGTTATAAGAGAAATCATCTTTTGTAATCATAAAATCTGTCTTTAGATGTAAATCTTAAGCCTGGGCAGTGTGTTTTTAAATAAAACTTTAAATTTTATATTGCCCGACCTAAAATAGAATTCATAAGGTCACTCAGTTCACACATAACGTACGCACAATGCTGCTATACCGACAAGTTTTTTTTTTATTTATAATTTTCGTCCGAAAAAAGAGTGCCGAGTAAAAAATGAAACGTCTTTAATGATTCTCTTGGGTAGTCAGAAACTTTGTATACTTTAGTACATCTTTCGTCATTAGAGATTCAAATTATACCAAGGTTAAAAGTAAAAATTCACACATATAATGTTAATTTTATTTACACTTCTTGAAATGTGAGTAAATTAAAGTAAAAAGCTTTGACATTAATTTAAAATTAATTACAGCTCTATTTGTATTTTGTCTAGTAGTTTCGTAAAGTTCTAAGTTAACAATAATATTTTGCTAATTGTAACTATAATATTATTGTTGGTAATATCTAAGCTCATCTTAGATTGAGGATGCACCTTCATTTTACACTGCGTACTTTTAGAAGACTGATTTTACGTATCGTAAACTTTGACATTGAATCGTAAGAGAATTACTCACTAACAGCAATTTTTCCGCAAATGAAATAAGTCATTGATAAAATCTCCTTCCAAAATTATTTTATGATTTGCAATTGACAGAAAATATGATCTGCTTATGTTTATGGTCATTCCATGGCGACAGTAAAGATGACAAATGGAACCAATTGTAATGCACTTTAAATGTAACTCAAAAAACTATGCAAACCAGTCTACGATGTAAACATTTATAAATATTGATCGAGTGCGCATTTAGCCTACAGAAATGTGGTAAACCATTTAATTATATTGATCAAAGAAAGCAACCCGTTAACCTAGTTGTTTGGTGTATTATTAGGAAACAAAAATAAAAAATCGTTTTCCTACTCCCTTTAAGAAGACATTAGGTACCTATACATTGTATTGTAAGAGAAGCTTCCACATAAATATTAATGATGTTTTTAATTATGTAATTCTTTGAGGAACGGGAATAATTTTTCTTTATTGACAACATCACATTGGCGACATATTAATTATTACTTTGTGACTTTATTTGAAGCTATAGAGCCCTTTTCAGACTAAAATAATAAAACAGCAGACAACAAGCGCAATTCGGAAATTTATACACATTTATTAAGGGCAAAGTGTATTGACTCTGAAGCCAAATAGGGTTAAATATTTGCAAATAATTTTCCAGCTTATGCATGTGTAATCTAAGTAAACTGCTGTGTTTTCTTATACCATTGGTCCTTGTGGTGATGGTCGGTATCATGCTGTATAATCTACTGAAGAAGAACGTACACGGATTGCCTTAAACTCCAAACTGCACTCGAGGTTACTACTATCTTTCTAATGGTCCCTTGTTAGGTTACAGGGAATGGTAGCGCTTTTATTTTTATTTGGACAAGAACTTGCTTAAGAGATGTGTGTTTATTTTAATGTTTTTTTTTGTGTACTTAAAATTAGTTTTTATTTAGAAATCATATAAATTAAGACCTATAATCATAGAAGGATAAACAGAAGGATAGTAAATGTAGTGTGCTAAAATAACAGTAGATTCGTTAAGTTTTATGAATATTTAAATGCATACCCAAAAACGGTAATATTTTACTCTGACTTGTAATAACAACTGAATTTAATGTAATAGCTACTTTGCAATTGTAAATATTACTTATAACTCAATAATTCATTATACATTTAAAAGGCCTGGTTGACACAGGTAGTGTAAACTTTAGAGACAACTAACATACTATTCTATCAAGTCTGTTACATGGCATAGTTACTACTGAACTACTATGCCAGTTACTCTAACCGTGTACAGCGGGTTAATTGTTCTTTAAAAATCATTTTTAATGTTTCATTATTAATAATACTACTATTTACCATCTGAATACTGTTTCCTTAACATCTATGTTATTGACAACATATTAATTATTAATTTGTGACTTTATTTGTAGAAGCTATAGAGTCCTTTTTAGACGAATATTAATAAAAAAAAGACAACAAACGCAATTCGGAAATTTATGATACTCTAGTACCGCCTTAGATTCGTGTTACTAAAATAAAATCCCCGAAGAAACATATTGTCCATATCTTTTATAGTTGTTAAATGGATCTCGCTGGCAGCCGGATAGTAAGTGGCATTCGACTACAGACACTTGACTAGACTATTTCACATTATTACTTTATAAAACGAATTACTTTTATTTAAAAATATTTAAATTCTTCATTTTACCATTTTTTATCATGTTTACAATATGATCACATTGAAAACATCACATAATAAGCATTGAAATAATCACACAGATTTGTTTGCAATGCTATGATCTGAATCAGTCATCGAGCATTAGTTGACGTAGTGTACACATCATATCTTATGTAATATATTAGTATGTGTATTTCAAAATCAACTCTAATTTTATAGTTATTACAAACCCTTATGCATTCTTGCAATCTATCTAAAGGAAGCCGAAGAAAAGTCTTTGTGTTTTATGAAAATTGTCATACATATTTCAGATTGTCGACATCTACATAGTAACGTTTATAATTCATAAGTGAAGAATAAGTACCGCAGAGATACATCATAACGTAAGCATGAAATGTGGGACTCTGCGCTTGGGAAATGGATTTTATAACTAGTTTTATTATAGTTGTTATGGATGTTATATAAGTTTTATACTTAAATTTGTTTTATTTTCATAGAAATATTGTTCGCATAGGAACATAAATATATTGAGTGATGAGGTCTTAGGCACGTGATATATAATTTAAAACATAGGAATCTTTGGGTAATAGATATATTCTTATTTCTTTATTTTACAAATTATGAAATCAAGTACTTTGCTAATAATAGTGTGCCTCGTTTTAAAATATTTAGTAGGAAACTCGTCAATTGGACGTCGAAACATCTTGGCATTAAGGTATCTGGGTAAAATTTTCTATCTGGTGGGAGGTCTCGTATGTGAGAATCCGCCTATGTACGTACCACCGCAATATCTATTTCTGCCGCCAAGCAGCAGTGTGTAGTCAGTGTTGTGTTCCGGTTTGAAGGACATTGAAGCCAGTGTAACTACTGGACATAATAAGACATCTCATGTCTGAGGATGGCGACTGCAGTGGAATATCAAACAAAACTTTGTAATTCAAGGTGTTGGATAATGTTACTACTGTTTATGAGCGGTCGTATCGCTTACCATCAGGCGAACGACAAGTTCGTCCGATCAATCAAGGTAACAAAAAAAAAACAATGAATTAATTTTACTTGAGCTTTGCCAATCGTACACAGGCATGATTATTCAGTGTAATATTTATTTTTTCAGACTCCAATAGTAGCCTTACCTACGTACAACTTCAGCTCAGGCCCTTAGAATCCAATATGACGTATTTGTCGGACGTAAGCTGTTTACGCGCCGTCGCTTCGCCTCGTAATTTCTGTACGCAACCGAGGTCTCTTTTTCGGTAATGTAATCATAGAATAAATAAGCCCAGTCAAAGGAAGGACATTCGTATATAATATTGCGTACGAATTATTTTTGTTTACACAAAAAATATGATGTTTTTTCATGATGGAGTTGCGTGGGTTTATTCCGATGTTGGATCAATGCATTGGGCTATTGGCTTAGCGGTGAAACTGTGGGTTTTGGGTTTGCAGGACACGCAAAAATATCTGAATATTAGAGAAGTAACGAATAACTCGAGGTTGATTCATGAAATAGCGATTCTATCACATGATAGATGGGATTCCTATGCCATTGTGTTGTCTGAATTTGCCCGAGATGCATTTCTGACGACGGAACTCTAGGACTTGATGTCGTACGTACCAGTGTTGATCCTGTCTTACCAAAGTTTTAGTGGGTGGTATGATGAGATAGTCTCTCTGGTAATATTAAAACTTTTCTGCAATACATACGTTGACCACACAATACGAGATAATAGCAGGAAGCGATGATGCACGAGGGGTCCATAGCTCAATTGGTCGCGTTACGTAAACGCGCGTTCCCACGTACATTATTTGATCCGTTGAATACATTTTACGTAACTGAGTGAGGAGGTCGTACAAGATGAGAAAATTCCTTAATTTACTCACAAGCACAAGATGACTGCTTTTTGTTTTTTTTTACTCTAGAAATTACCTGTAACTGTCCCGTCGACCCATGTATAATTTTTTTTAAATTTGTAACCAAAATGTTTATGGCGACATGCTCGCCCCCTATCACAGCATAGGATAGAACACACGAAAAGTGGGCGCCCTGGTTGTGCCTTAGCATACGACTTCGGGGATACATTCGTGATGTGTATGTGTATGCGTAAAATGTTTGTTAAAGCTCAATTTTTACCTAACAAATTATGGTCACTTGACCTCCAATCAAACGACTACAATTTGTAACGCGCCGCTATCCTAGCTGATGACATCGGGCGTTTCCGGAAGTATTCGGCTGCGCGGGCAGGCTGGCAGAAGAGAAAATAATATGCTCAGAATAATGTCACGCGGCGACTATTCTATTTATTCTCTCTGGTTGGACGTTGTCAAAAAATGTCTGAAATTGTATTCTGTAATTATTTTGCTAATATAATGTTTACTGCAAAAAAAGCGTTTAACAAATTGTTTGTTCTGTTTTAAACTCAAAAATACAGTAAGATATGTGCAAGCTGCACCTCCTAAGATATATTAACACACTCTGGTTCAACCATAGCGCCTAAGCATAATACATAGCAATATGCGTGAGTGTCACTAAAATTTTATGGAGAACAAAAAGTAAAAGGGCACCACGACATTAGCATATAGACGAGGCGACTACGGGGCGTGTATGGTTGTAATTAGCACTTTAATTGCGTTGTTTATATAAATTAGGCATTATACCGCAGCTTTGGGTTTTTGAAACGCGAGGAAGTTTAAGGATAATTAATGTTTAACGTCGAGATATGATGGTGTAGAGTTATGAAAAATCGCGGTTTGATTCTCGCATAGGAATACAAAATATTTGATTTTTATGTCCATCGTATGACACGACGTCCATGGACGTAATTAGTTAGTTTTTTAAAATATTTTATTATTTATTTAGGACCAACAAAGATTACAAAATAAAATAAACATAAATATACATACAGTTTCATTTATGTATCTCCCATAAAGCTCTGTAGTGTCTATATATTACGTCACGCTAAGTGACTACTGATCAGTTAATCATAATAATAATATTTTCCTTTATTTTTTGGAACGCGATGTACCTTAGTAATGCTCACATTCTCAATTTATGGAAAAAAAAAAGTACTAACCCTATTCAGGAAAAAATATCCCTAAATCATGGACAAAGTACCGCTAATTCGGTATAAGGAAGTATTAAATGAGTTTTATAAGCCGGTTTATACCAGTGCTTCAATATTTTATAGCTCGCATTACAAATGTATCCATTATTCATGCTTTATGGCGAATCCGCTGCGAACTGACGTTGTCACGTATTCAAATGTACTACATGTAACTCTTCAGAAATTATAATTATTTTTCTTAATACACATGCAAGAAACGATAAATGCCAATAGACGAGCCCAATCGCTTTTTTACATCTATCTAAAATCTAAAATTGTTCAATCAGATTTTTTTTATAATGCTTGCAAATGAGTCATTTTGATTAATTCATCTCGGAAACGGATTGAAGATAGAGATCGTTTATGGAAAATGGCTGTTAATGATGAAAAATCGATTAAATTACTTTTTGGAGACAGCAAACATTAACATTTTAGTTTAACTTTTGTATGTAATGAAAGAGATTATCTACAGTAATTAATCAGGAAAATCTGAAACAACATTTTTGTACATTTTTTTTTAGCCTACCTATAAATAGTAAACCTATAGAAAAAAAGTATATATTAGGAAGGAATACTGACGATGCCAAAGAAAATAAATTATTAATTAAAATTCCGCCAAGGTTTTCAGCGATCAATAAAATTGTCAGATTTTTCCAATGCTTTATATAATTCAAAGGTCAATCCACAAATAATTCTCGGGTCATCCGCGAAGTGTTTGCCGTAGGGATTTGTTGAAGACGGCATGCTCTCCGAAAACTAATAAACTCGTGTCACTACGCGAGTAATATGCCGGTGTTATTTTTCCTACTTGCTTTGAAAATAAAGAGACGTATTCATCTTACCAGATGCTTCTAGGTCTTCGTAATATGTATAATATATTACATAATTTTTTGAAGTAAACGTTTTTTTACCTATAGTAACTATTTTCCTCACATACAATTATTGAATTGCAAAATTTTCCACGAAGTTAGCTTTTGAACGAATTTCATGTAATTATGGCCTTTTATTCATTATTATATTATCTGTCTTACTTCTGAAGATTTCGCAATGCTATACTTAGTTAAACACAAATTTACTCGATAAGCTGTAAGTCAAAACCTAACATCTTGCCTCTTAATAAGGTTTAAACTAGGAAACCGGTGAAGTTTTTGACAGTTATTTAAGCAATTCTTAATCACCTCTTAGCGCTAAAACAAGTAAAACTGTAAGCATGATGTGTATATTTTTTTAAATAAACCTGGTTGAAAGTATGTTTCAAATTATTTTAAGAAGATGCCCACTTTAGAAGTACGTACACAGATTTAGATAACAATTGTTTTATTACGTATTTTTCATTTATTCAGTAATATTGTCACTTTGGAGATATTATGAAGGTTACCGTAGCAATATCACACACTCCACACCACTCCACACAATATTGATACTTAGAATCCTCTAGGATTGGTTCCTAATAAACTTGCCAGCGTAGGTAATATAACTCAAATAGTTATGACTGTTGCAGACCACGAAATGAATGTATTAATAAATCTTATGTGTTATTTCTCACTAATAATATTATGGATGAGACAGTCTGAAGATGTTCGGATGTTTGTTAGAAGAAAAAGCAAAAACGGCTCAAGAGATTTGTATGAAATTAAGCGAACAGACAGGTATATGAGTGTGTATTATAATATTAATTAAATAATAAAGGATATCGACTATCTTTGGACAAACCATCTAATAAAGGTCGCCGGAATTCGTTAGATGCAGGCTGCTTCTATCAGGTCGGTCTAGAAATTTTTAGGTGACGACTCTGTTTAGCAATGGACTTCTTGTAGCCGATGATAATGAAAGGTCTGTCACGTGGATGTAGCAAGCAACACCTCCTAAGTGTATATTTTACTAGCTTTTGCTCGCAGCTCAGCCAGCGTGAAAAAGATTCTAAGATAAAAAGCCCGCTTTATGTTTTCCCGGGATAAGAAGTAGCATATAGCAGTCATCAGCAATGTAGGTTTCTATTAAAAAAAAATAAAAATCGGTTTTATAGTTTCTGAGATTATCGCGTTCAAAGATATGAACAAACTCTTCAGCTTTATATATTAGTATAGATTAAAACTTCACCAACTCTTAAATGGCACCACATTTTCGAAAACACCTAGTAACTTTTGGAAGTTTGTACGCATTTAGTAATTCATTCATCAAGTTGGTTAATAAAATATCGTCCATTAGGAAAGCAGTAAAAGCCGACACTTCACTTTTTATGGACTTTTTTTTGGCTATTACTAGGTACAGTTGGCGGCTTTGCCCGTATTAAAGTCCTTTCCTGGTATATATCCTATTTAATTTTGCAAAATAAAAAATTGCCTTTATCCCACTTATAAATGCGAAAGTTACTACCATGACATATATGTATGTAGGCTTCACCGATTTTTTTAAGAGCCACAATTATATACATCTTTATTAACGGGTTTCGAAACAACAGTTAGTAGATTATAATATCTACAATACCAAGGTGCATTGAAATATTATAATATAATATTAATATTTATAATATTCTATTGGATATATTACGTCTAATTAAACTTTGAAATCCGTGACATGAAAGAAACACGGAAGAGTTTGAAAAGCATTTCTTTCGAGTTCCAGCAGCGTATAATTTCCGCTCTTATTGTGTAGGTTGTTGGGCTTCGAGTCGCCCTTGCAGAGTAAGTGTGGAAAGTAAACCAGGTTTTCCGTCGAATAGGAACTTATATTTTCAATAGAGTGAACACATTTGACAACCGTATTAGACTAGCACACATTGCTTAGTAACAGTACATTGTTATTTCATTCCAAATACAATAATTCAAAAGATACATACTGTTACACGGCCAGTTTACATAACATTATTAAAAGGCTTTGTATTTGGCTATGCAAACCTCAACACGCCCCCTCAAATACAAAGTCTTCAATTAAAATTAAATGAAACAAATAAATAAATCCTGCAAGTATAAAAATCTTAACAAGATTTAAGACCTATACCGTCTATACATTTATAATGTTTAATGCTAGGCAGCGGTTTTGTTAATACATCTGCTATCATATCGGTAGTGGCTACATGTCCCAAACTTATACTTTTATTATCTTTTAGAACCCTCCTAACAAAATGATATTTAATATCGATGTGTTTGCTCCTAGCATGAAACACAGGATCTTGGGCCAGGAAAATCGCAGATCTACTATCGGCATTAAGGGATATGGACGCATACCTTTCAAGCCCCAATTCGTTGAGTAAACTTTGTAGGTACAATCCTTCCTTAACAGCTTCCGCAAGACTGACATACTCCGCCTCGCAGCTGGATGTTGCAACAGTTCGTTGTTTACGCGACATCCACGTGATGCCAGCACCAGCTAAAGTAAAAACATATCCCGAAAATGACCGTCTGTCTATAGAACAACTACCCCAATCTGCATCGCAGTATCCTTTCACGAACTCACCAGTTTTCTTATACACCAGTCCGTAGTTTATTGTTCCTTTCAAATAGCGTAAAATCCGTTTTGCCACTTTCCAGTCTTCTTGCTTAGGATTGTTACAGAATTGTGCCAGTTTTACCACAGAGTTTGTGATATCAGGCCTCGTTGCAACACTTAGATACATCAATGAGCCTATCAATTCTCGATATGGCCAATTCTTAGCCTTTTCATCATCACATCGTTCTATTTTTCTACCATTACTAATTTCCATAGGTGTTTTAATATTATTCGCATCTTGCATGTTATATTTTGTTAATAATTGTTTACAATATTCTTCTTGCGACAATGTAATGACGTTGTCAGTTCGTCGGATGTCAATTCCTAAAAATATTTTGCTTGACCGTAATCTTTTAAGTCAAACTCCTTCCTTAGTTCATTTTTAAAACGAGTTATGCGCTCTCCTTTTTCCGACGCTATAAGAATATCATCTGTAAATACAAGTACAAATAAATGTTCGTTACCTTGTTTTCTAAAATATAAACAGGGTTCATTTAGACTTTGTGTTAAACCCATTTCCTTTAACTTCTTATCGAGTCTTATATTCCATTGCCGACCAGCTTGTTTTAATCCATATAAGGATTTTTTTAGCAAGCATACGTCGCCACCAGTGTTCAAACTTTCAAGCATTTCTTTAGCTCGTTTAATTACAAAAGGTTTCTCGCCCTCATTGTATATCAGTTTTATTAACGACTCCTTCAACAATTTTGGAACTTGCATATAAATTTCTTCGTCTAGATATCCATTTAAGTAAGCCGTATTAATGTCTACCTGATGAATCTCAAGATTCATCTCAACAGATAAAGCCATCAATAGTCTAACGGTATCCAACCTTGCTACGGGCGCAAACGTTTTATCGTAATCAACTCCGAATCGTTGACTGAATCCTTGAGCAACTAGTCTTGCTTTTTTCACAGTTGATTTATCCACATTTGTCTTGGTTGTCAAAACGTATCGACAACCAACAATATTTCTATTTGACGGTCTACTAACGACATCCCAGGTGTCTTTTGTATCAGACTCCTTATTTCAGATAGAATGGCCTCTTTCCAAGCTGACCGTTCGTCTCCTTGAAGAGCCTCTTTTAGCGATATTTCCACAGAACCTGCAAAATCCATGCAGTCTCCAAAAGTTTCTTCAGCTTCATTTTCTATTGACTGTTCTGGTTCTTCTACTTGTATTGGTTCCGTTTCTACAATACTTTCCGGCTGTTCTATTTGCACCGATTGATAAACTTTTCTGGGACGGCCTACTCGGCCAGTATGTAGCACTTTGGGTCTCCCGGGACCTCTGTTCAGTACTACACCTCTTGTTTGAGTATCACATTCAAGCGTTTTCGAGCTTATACCTATTTCTTCCGGATCTCCTTCCTCAATTGACTCTAGTCTTTCGGTGATCATTTCCGGTTCCATAGATGTTATATTCTCGGGCATTGCAAAGTTATCCGTACTCTGTATTGCCTCAGACTTTTGATCAAAAATGATATCAATGAATTTCTTGTCATTGTAGTCCATATTTTTAATATCATTAGTGATATTTGATCCGTCTTGTAGCATTTCATTTTCAATTTCTTCAGTCTCATAGAATTTTATATCTCTAGAAATCATGAACTTTCTCTGTTCCGGTATCCACACCCTAAATCCTTTTGATGTTCTAGGATACCCTACAAACATTCCTAATATTCCGCGAGCAGCGAACTTATCCTTACTTGGATTCTTATCAAGTACATATACTTTTGCACCAAACTTTCGTAGATAATGAATTTTGACTGGTTTGTTGAACCATTTTTCATAAGGGATTTCGCCACATAAACTCCTAGTGGGGCAACGGTTCCTTATGTAACATGCTGTATCTACGGCTTCAGCCCAAAAGCTCATAGGTAACTTGCAATCCAGAAGCATGCATCTAGCCATCTCGACCAGCGTTCGGTTCAACCTTTCAGCAACTCCATTTTGCTGTGGTGTCCGAGCTACAGTTAATCTCCTCATGATCCCTTCTGATTGCAGAAACTCTTCAAATTCGGCGTTACAGTATTCACCGCCGTTATCGGATTGAAAATATTTAATCTTCGATCCTGTTAAATTTTCAACATAACTCTTGTACAGTTTGAATGCATCTAGAGCTTTATTTTTAGATTTCAGAATATATATCTCGCACCAGCGGGTACTATCGTCGATAAAAGTTATAAAATATTTACCACCCGTCTTTGATTCACATCTCATTGGGCCTACAATGTCAGAGTAAACGATTCGCAATTTTTCATTGCATGGACCATTAGATTCACCAAATGGTAATGCAGACATTTTTCCTTTAGCACAAATCCCGCAGTCACGTATCATGCTAATGTCGTTTACATTCACATTTTCACCTAATTTTCCTAATAGTTTGACAACATCCTTTCCATTCAGATGTCCCAAACGTTTATGCCAAGATTGTAGATTTACATTGCGCTCAATTATGGCATTAGCAGCTTCAAATTCTTCAAGACAATATAAGTTACCCTGACGATATGCCGTCAACTTAACTTGACCATTTTATCAATTACCCACGCTAAGTCGCGAGTGAATTTGACATCGTAACCATTATCAGTAATTTTGGCTACAGAAACCAAATTGGTTCTTAAATCCGGAACATAGAGTGTGTCCTTAAACTCGATTGTGCCTACGGAATTGTCACTTAATGCCGATAGTCTAACTACGCCCTTACCTCGGACTTCTGCGCTCATGTTAGTAGCTAGCTTCAATTTACCTCTGCTTTCTAGTAAGTTACCACCAAATTTGTGTACATCATTGCATAAATGGGACGTGCAACCAGAGTCCAATACCCATCGCTGCTTTTGAGAATCAACAACATTACATTCATCTAAATCTGAAACATTTAAAGATGTTAGTTCCTCATCTACATTATAACTAAAATGTTGTGGTTTTGATTGACATTCCGAAGCTTTATGCCCTGGACGATTACAACGATAACAGCACAATACTCTCCTTTCATTTTCCTTTGTTTTATATTTTATAGACGTATTTGTTATGTTACTCCTTTCATTCGATTTGCCACTTGTGGTCGGCTTAACAGACTTTACACTTCTTTTATTCCTTTGAGTATACATAACGCTGTCCTGTATCTGATGATTAGTACTTCTACATTCATATTCCTCTAGAATCTTGACTTTGAGTATCTCGGACTTTGGCAGCTCATCTCTAGTCTCAATCGCACAGCGAAAACTATCGAAACTTGCTGGTAAACTATATAATAAAATAATAGCCAACAAATCGTCATGGATTTTGACATCCATACCATCTAGTTTATCTACTGCATCAAAAAATTTGCCCATTTCTTCTCGGATATCTCCCGACTCACTCATCTTATGAGTTAAGAGTCTTTTTAGTAGTGTCGCCTTTTTGGCAGGACCACGCGACGCATAAACCGACTCCAGTCGTAACCATACTTCTCTGGAAGTATTGCAACCTCGAATATGTCGCAATTCTGATGCGCTTATTGCAAGAATGATGTCTGCCTTCGCTCTTGCGTCTTCGACCTCCCCATTTTAATAAGTCAGCCTCACCAGTGGGCTTTGTTAGCTTACCGCTTACGAATTTCCATCCGTCACTCTTTATCAAAATAGCTTCAGCCTGAATTCGCCAACTCTCATAATTGTCCTTGTTTAAGGGCTCGATGCGGATTGCCGAGACATTATTCATTTTTATTTTACTTGAATAATTCGTATGACACTAGAAATGTCAGACAAAATTTTCACTCCCTAGTTACTGGTTTTCTGGGTGAACTGGGCCCATAACCATTGTTGGGCTTCGAGTCGCCCTTGCAGAGTAAGTGTGGAAAGTAAACCAGGTTTTCCGTCGAATAGGAACTTATATTTTCAATAGAGTGAACACATTTGACAACCGTATTAGACTAGCACACATTGCTTAGTAACAGTACATTGTTATTTCATTCCAAATACAATAATTCAAAAGATACATACTGTTACACGGCCAGTTTACATAACATTATTAAAAAGGCTTTGTATTTGGCTATGCAAACCTCAACATAGGTTGTCAAATTCGCCTAACAAAGTCACTCTTTGCACGTTGACATACCCTCTTGTAAAAAAGGTTTACGGGCATCATTATTTATTATAAAGTTCAAATTGTTCTATAAATAAATACATAAATATGAGCAGAAGGAAGAAATGAGTCCCAAATTAGCGTTATTGCACGCTGTTTCCAGTCTCTTAAAATACGTCCATTTTCAATCGAGGTCTACAGATCTTTGGCCATGTCTCTAGCATAGCCGACAGTGACGAAGGCTCTATATAAAGTATAAACTGATCCTGCCGACTTCCCTTTCGTAATTTATGTAAATTCTAAGTATGATTAGAACGGTTTGCAAACCGCATTTATTCATATTATTAGTAGGTACTTATATGTTGTATCTGGTTCCCTTTCGAAAAATTTCCCCCTTAGCCACTTACAGCCGATGTTTATCGACAACGGTAACCAGGTATGAACAGGTGGGCAATAAAAAAAAATCTATTGCGTTACGAAATTCGACTTCTTTTACTTTAATAAATTATCTTCAGTTATACTCGTATTAGTGGAAAGGTTTAAGGAAAGAATGCCGAGGTAAATATTTTCAAGAAAATTTGATTGTCATTACGTCAGTTTGTAATGACTTACGGACCTCAGTGGTGAAATGGTTTTCACGGTTTTCGTCGCTAAATCAATGAAGGCCGTTGAGTTTTTTATTATTTTTGGTGTTAGCATTTATAATGAGTATTTGTTGGTTAACTAATTAAACTTATAAACCCCGCAAAAATAATTAATAAAGAAGAAGAACCAACTAACCAGAAATCCTAATCGTACAAAGGCATATAATCAGTGTTTAAAATATTTTTAATCGATAGCGTAGTTCTATTGTGGTACGACTGCAGTCATCGCTGCAGTGCTGCGGTCACCGGTTTGATTTCCGAGTCGGGCAAAGTGATATTGGGTTCTTCTACTCAGAATCAGCCCGGAGTCTGGAATTCGTGCGGATTTTGAATTTCTGGAATTGGGATTATTGGTGTACTAGTTGCCCCTCTGCCTACCTCTTCGCAGACAAAGAGCTTGAGAGTGTTTATAATACCCAATTTGCGAGATGACGTTGCCAAACAACTATAAATGTTTGGTCATGTTAAAAAAACATAACTATATATAAAGCTGCGTAATTAAAAATAACTGTAATCAAAATGCAACTTTATGGCAAAACTTTAAGAAATTGAATTTTGAAAACGTCCCCTGCACCCTTTTATCTTCGCTTGACGCAAACTAACTGTATAATTAACTCGATATTAAAATATTATCTTTCTCTCGTATCCCTAAAGATGTTTTAATGTCTCTTGGGTCGTAAAACAATACCAGTCTAAGATTGCGAAAGCATAATGAGATTTTTTATAAGTCTTATTTTAATTTTTTGCCCTTCGAGTACCTTCTCTAGTTAAAATATATTATTATCATAAGGTAAAAATGCTTCACAGTTCATACATCAACTGATGTTCCTTAACCATTGCAAATCTTATTGAGAATTTATATTACCATCTATTAATAACCAAGTAACCAAATATTATAAATTTAAAAACGTGCCATTCATTAGGCGATTACAACAGGACCACGAATACGTATTCAGCGTAAAGTCGAGTCGGAATACCGTCTCAGGTGAAAAACTGTTGTAATCAACGTTAGCGTGTCGCGATCCACGATCAGCAATCTCAGCACAACGATTCCAATCAATACCCAACCCTTAAGGTCGGTGATATCGCACTCATAAAATTCAATGTAGATGAAATCGATGTAGCAATTGAACAGTTGTTTACTCCAGCTTCGTTCAAATTGAAAACGCTATTGCAATGTCAAATAAGTTGGTTTTTATGTGTACCCGATAAACGAAGGAAACAGTATTGCGAAGTTTTACGTGTAATTTTCCTTTTAAAGTGAAGTGCATATCCATGCTTTCAAGAACTTGGTTGTCCAAGGAATGTGTAAACAATTTTTAAGACAATATTTCAAGTATAGGTAAAGAGGAAAACTTTTTTAAATTATTGTTTTTGGGTTAATAATGCAACGCAATTTTAAACACAAAGTCGTATTCACCGCAAATATATAAATTGAATTAAATTTTCCCATTATCGCGGTACGGCGCGGCGTGGTATGGAATTGTCATTTTGGTTATGCAGTCGGCTTTTATATCGGTAATTATCTGCTGCTGCTGCTACGAATGCATTATCTAAACAGAAGCTTTAGTTTTTATGTCGCGAGCATTTTTTTTAGCAAGGTTTAGTGAGTATTTTTAGATAAAACCTATCTAGCCAACTTAAGTTTCAAGTGCGCCACTTAAAATGCTAAAAAACTTATAACTTCGGCTAATTGGCATAATTATTGAGTTTATCTTTATAAATGCGATCGAGGAGAACCTATCAGCAATTGTTAGTACAACCACGTTCATACTTACGCTGTCTTCTCGGGTTGATATTTTTTTATAATCAGGGATTAAGGCGTTTATAATAAAAAGGAAAATACAAAAAGAAGGAAATTACAAAAAAGGTTACAAGGAAAATACAATCAAAGAAAGGTTAAGATTGCCTTTACATCAACCATCAATTTGAATTCAAATATGGAACGAAAGCCCTCCTTGTTTGCCGCATCACTCTAGATATTCAAAGCACTGCGATTCCGTCCTTTTTTAAAACAAAGCTAACACCAATCTTCCTTCTTGCATAATTTTGATACATTACTCGTATGCATATCAACCTGGATATTGGACATGTTCCGTATGGCAGAATGATTTAATTCCATATTTGAAAACAATAAAAGTGCAAATACATGAATATGGAGCGATAAAAGAAATATTCATCACATTAGTTGAACGTGACATTTACCTACATTGGTGACTACGCAAATTACATAGAGTATTTGCCTTGGACGTTATTGATAATACTATTGAAATTATATTTATTTAGTCACTCTATATGTATAATACATTTGACCATTGGAATGAGGGAAATAAAACAGTTTTAGGATAAAATAATGGTGGCTTGATGACATGTCGAAACTACACTATCCAATTTCGTGAAAGAGGGCTAAGGCGACAGTTAACAGTCACTTAACTGGTGTAACTCCAAATACTTGCTCCCAAACGTACAAGTTAGAAAAGGGCTCGCCGTTAACCCTCAAACTCGTGTTACAAGCTTCGAGTTCAGAATTATTATGGCCGACAAAAGGGCCATTGGGACCCTTACGATATTAGGTACGTAAGTAGGTAGGAAATTATTTTGTAAAAACATTTATGATTCGTTTAAAATGAAAATAAGGGCGTTGCTTTTTCCTACTCTACGTCCTTGCCAGACCGTCCAAGACGTCCGTCCGATTTATAATCCGTTACTTACCAATCTACTGTTTAATTTTTATTAGTTTGCTATAAGTTGAACCTTTATTGCTAATTGTTAGAAAATAAGAATACTTAACGAAAATATTAATTGTATATAACTGTCAGCGATTGACAGAAAGCGTGCTGCAAATTCATGGGTAAGACGGGATAACGTCTGTCGGGTCAGCTAGTAAGAATAAATATATTGTTTTCTAAATAAATAAATAGACTTTTATCAATTTCTTTGCGTTACATAATATATTGTTTAATAGCCTCCCTATAAATTTAATCTGAACGCCATTTATAATATAATTAGAAAATTATTTTAATTAAGAGAAATTTCTCGTAATAACTAATTTTACGACGTCATTATACCTCGGCCAACTTTGATGTTAAATTGCGAACATCTATTATAGGTGCAATTTAGTTCGTTCAACAATTTGATTTATGCACACCTTAATTTGTATTAACAGCTATTTCTTAGAATATGCCTTGAAACACGGGAATAGTTGTCTCAGTTTCATTAGATTTTGGCTACAAATTTTACTAAATCTGCTCTGCCCTGTTGCTTTAAACTTCGTCACGTGCATTTAAATATTGGCTGAGATTGAGAGAGATGAGATTATACCCTGATAAATGAAATATTTTATTGTATTCATGGGCGAAGTAGTTGTTTGTGTCTCTTTATTTAACCATGGTTACAATAAAGAGTATTTGTATTTGTAATTCAAATTATTTGTTATAGCGTTACTGTTTACATGTTTTACTAGGTAAACCATTTCTTGTACATGAGAGTCCGTCTAGAAAGGTTATTATTTTTACTAGTGATCTTCCAGTGACATTTCTAATGTAGAAAGGTCGTAATTCGTCCGTCAAATTTAATATATTTGCAACACATATTACAAGTAAATAAATTTGATTTTTCTGCTCTCGTTTTCTATATGAAATCTAATTATATCAAATCTCACTCTTCCGTGTGCGCCATGTAGTAAGTATATAAACAGCGGTACAAAGTTTTTTCTTCACGTATTATGCTATATGCGCCGCTGCCTACCTCTTCGGGTAAAAAGGTGTGATGGTTAGAAAAAAAAAACATATTTTACGATTGTGTCGTTTAATTAATTACTTACATATTTTAAATTAACACAGACAATAAAACAACAGCTCATTGACTAGAATAACAATTCGTATTACATCTGCTTAAACATTTATTATAGAATAACGACATTAAAATCTTTTTTATTTACTTTCAAATAATTTTACTTACTACGTCCAACCTACTTTATACTAAAAGCTTACTTATAACATAGCGACAGAGGATTTTCAAAAAGAAATCATTGTACGCCACATCTGGCAATAAAAGTTTCTGAAACTAATTCTGCATGAAGAATGAAAAATTCTATTTGCGGTCGACAGCAAGCCTGGCAAAATATATTCGGCGAAATGTAAATTCAACGCAATCCAAAACCGACGGCGACGAATAAGGGACAGAGACCAGTCATTAATCGCAATCGTTGTGGCGGCCTACAAACTAGCTTTATAGCAGCAGATAAATGTTTAAATTAGGTAATAAAAATAATGTGGGCATACAGTCTCTTGAAGGCATCTCATTATGTATTTTGTTGCTGTATTCATAATGACTTAACTGCTAACAAATCAATAATGACTGCCTCGGTGGCATAGTTGTACCTCTGCATGCGCGGTACGGCAGCGCTCTGAAGTCTTGGATTCGAATTCCGGGTAGAGCAACGTGATATTTGGGTTTTTTTGCTCAGTATCAGCCCGGAGTCTAGAATTAGTGCCCGATATGGCGATAGGCTCACCCCCTATCACATCATGGGACGGAACACACTCGGCGAAAAATGAGTGATGTGTTTGTGTGTAAATAATTGCTGTTAATTTAATTTGTATTTAACACCAGAATGCTCAGCTTTTTAAAGGCATTTTAATAGATTTTGCTTTAAACTCTTGATTCTGTCGCTCTGTTCAAAATAAGCTTTATACATCGCAAAAACAAAATGCAGCCACCATTTTCTAATTTTTAAAGAAATCATTTTACTGGCAATTAAATTGTGACAAATATTTAAACTGCGAGTTTCGCAATATATATATCAAGAAATTCAGGAAAAAATACTTTATTCTCTGTAACAGAAGGGCTATTATTGTGCTTGGCACTGACCTTCGAAATTACTAAAGAACTAAGCAGAATATAATACAAATAGTGGAATGTATCAAAGCTATTTTATCGATAAACATGGTAACACTAAGCTAAAATGAGTAGGATAGCGGTGAACGATTCGTCCAAGTTCCATTTTAGATAAATTCTGGAGTGACACCCGTAATTAAGAATATTATTACATCGCACGAAAACTGAAGTACCATTTCAAAACAGAACAAATATACGATACAAACTTATTTATATTTCATTGGTTTCAAAATGTTTCATCACCCAAACGGGAAGGTGATGTATGTTTAACATACGTTGCAGTAACTATTAGGCCCTTTTTAGACTGGCTTCCATACACTTTGATAAATCATGTTAAAATCTCTTATATGTTGTTCCCAAACCTCTAAATTGAACAAGGGACTGTTACATGGCCCATAGGACCACTAACTATAAAATACAATAGACATATATTTACAAATAATAATAAAAAGAATATAACAGTAAACAATTAAGTTTCGAACAATTTAACAACATTAAATTTTCATTATCGCTTTGGCTACAATTTGATACATTTCACTAATCATTGTAAAATAGCTGTAATTCTGGACGGCTGTAAAGTGAAAAAGCGTCTGGCGTTGTACAAATAACATCTATACCTTAAATTAGACTAACTGCGTGCAAACACTTTTGCAAACATCGTGAGACTAGAAGAATCATGCTTTTATACATATGTATATTTACGTATCCATTCATTTACTCATTGGAAACATCATTCGTCAGTTGCAGAAACTCAGGAACTTTAATGAAGCATTTAAATTAATTTAAATGTCTAACATTCGCGTAAACTTAAGAAATCATTATTTAATGAAGCAGTCGCTATTAGAATTAAAAGCGTATCTCATTCTAAAATTGAGAGGTAAAAGAACTCCTGGCGTGCCATAAAATACCTCACAGGGCTTTGTGGGATGCTGTCAAAGGAATTAATGTATAAAAGAATACATAAATGCATGAAATTTGGCTTTGTCGCAGCACAAACACATTTTAATGTAAGCGGCCTGGCTTCTACAAATGCCAAATGCAGTTTCCATGCTCTGTTATGTATAAAGAACTTTCAACATTATACACTTATTAACAAGTATCATAATTAATAGGAAAATAACAATTCTTAAAATACAAACCAAACAAAAATATAATCTCTTCGTAAACCTATGGAATTTATTGGAAATTTTACGATACACTAAAGTAATACTTCAGTAGGTAAAGCTAACGATATGGAGGAACCCTGTAGGAGAATCGTAACGCCTACATTACAGTAAATGTTCATAGGAAACTTTCTATTTGGTCACCATTCGGCAAAAAAGGTCGAGTAGAGACGGCTATACAAAGCGATTAAAAAATAACATTATTCATAAACACCGAAGCTGACTCGACTCCGAACCGCACACTCATTTATTGTCTTTATATGCACATCTATCAAAGACTACTCTAAATTACTATTACCCGTTTTATAAAACGTCGTGTTTCTCGTTGGGCTTGCGTTGCGGCCACGAGAGAAGGAGTTGCTCATCTGCGGGATTATCTAAATGCATGTGTTCAGATATGACTGGTGAATAGTTTAGGCCGCCGAGGAGAGCGCCACTAGAGCGAGATTGCTGCCTGCATAAGGGACGACGAGTCGGCGACTCGCTCTCGTCTGACATCGCCCTAGTCACGGTGATACGAGGTGACTGACGTCGCCGACGGTCTCTAGTCCCATTCTCTTCTAGACCGAGCGCTCTTCCTAATACTACGTGCGGTGGAGCACGAATTAATGGTATAGCAGAAGTTCGAGGTCGCGGAACCTCTTCTTCTTGTGGGTCTTGTAGCATGTTGCATGAAGCCGCACGTTGTGCAGGCCTCTCCGATCCACGCGAACCTATAGCTGCTGCATCAGATAGTCTTCTCGTCGTAGGTGGTCGTATACATCCCGAACCAGCCGACAAAGATGGCCGCCGTGATCCGCATGCGCTAGGCGTCCTTGCTTGTATCTCCTGCGTCACCTCACTTTTCGTCAATCTTTTCCGTCTGTAGTTCCGAAGTGAATCTCGAAGTGCTCGACTTCTGATGCCGTACAAAATGCCGTTAACAGGTGGTGCTGCGGCTAGCAGAGCTGCGGCCAGTGCCGCCAGGGGTTGCGGGGGGACTGCTACAGCCGGCCATATTAAAATACAGTAGTACGGGAAATACAAAATGGCCAATGATCCGAGAGGTTGCAGTACCGCTGAAAGAGCTCGTCGACGAGGCGGCGGCGGTGGTGAAAATGGATTTCTTTGGTGAGTCACAGTAACTTGTGCTGATAGCGTTACCTCGTAAATGGCTGCCGCGATCCTATGCCGATGATACCGAGCGATTCGAAGAATCTTCAGACTACACAATAATACCAATGCGGCAGGTATCAGTAGCGTTATTAGAGCATACAATAAACAGAATCCCAAAGCAGTTGGTCCCGCGCCGCAGTCCGGTGCACAGCCTCCGAGCCCGGGACTGTAAGCTAGCGGTGGTTGAGCAGCGACGAGGGGCGCGAGCAGCGCTGCTGTTGCCACCCAACCACTCGCTACGCAAATCATGACCTGAAAGTAACAAATAACAGACTGTTTAAATTATATCTTTAACTTTAGATAAGTCAATTTAGTAAAAATATATTTTTATTTATTTAGTACCTAATGGCACCTTTATTTCATAAGAATTTACAAAGTTATGAGCATCCGCTATTTAACTCGCCTTCCTCGCAGATACAATCGCAGCGTAATGCAGAGGGGCTGCGATGGCCGCGGCCCTGTCAGCATGCAGTCCGCATACAGTCCATAGCTGCAAAGGATGTAGGGCGTGGAGCAAGGCTCCACACGCGCACGCGCCGCCTCCACCGCACAGCGCCGCCCCGCTGGCCAGCGCACCCACAGCTCCGAGGTGCACCAACAAAACCGACGATGCTGACGCTGGCTGCAAATAAGAAAGTAGTTATTATACTGTATAATAAATGGCTTTATAAATATTTGTGTCAGTCGTGTATCATTTACAAGCGCTCCTAATGAAAAGCAATGTTACCCAAGTGAGTTTATTAAGTCACACCAGATCCCGTTACGCTCAATAATATGTAATAAGTTTTAGTTATTTTCTATGTTCTGAGTTTGTGATTAATATTTATTTTTATTAAGTTTATATACTGTCACATCGCCGGACAAGGGCCCTCTATATTAACTAGAAGGGGTTAGACCTCTTGTATACTACGCATTACATTAGATTGCGGACTTCGTGGAAGTCGAAAGCTACTAGCAAAACTGTCGCAAACAAATATTTGGTCCGAATATACGTTCCAATAAGTCATTAAATCTAAATATATATTGTTTTATAATTCTATTTAATTATGAAGTTTGTAGTAGCGTCTCACGCTACCACAAATTTGCTCTATAATGTTCATTGAATTATGAGAAACTATGATTAAGTTTGAACTTCCTTAATTGTTACGGTAAACAGAGTTTGTGTGCAATAACACGAATAAGAACAAAACATTAATTAGTTTTCTAGATTTCTAGTATCTTATTAAAACGTGTATAAATGTGTTGGGGCATTACACACTGAATCACAGCAAACAATTAGTTATTATAGGATTGTAAAATTCGATTGGCAGATAATAATTTATTTTATTAAAAGATTACAGAACCACTGATAGCCCTCGTAATTTTTAAATTTTCATAACATATTATTGTGGAAAAATATAAAAAAAATCTTTTGACCAAATTGCAACACATCACCACATATTATAAATTTAAAATAAAAGATATAACAAAAAATCTTAGCACCCATGTTTTACAATACAACACAAAAAAGCAATGATATGGATGGTGGGCCTTTAGGAACCTGGTTTCTTTGATCGCACTACCTTTAACATCAGCTAGTACCTATAACATTTCCCGAAATAAACATTTTTCCGCATTATGAATTCCTCCTAGCTGAATTTCGGCCACGGCAGCCAATCTCAACGGAGATCAACCAGGTTCCCCGGAGATATTTACTTGCCAAGTGTGTGCGCATTACAAACGTGAACTCTCTGTTCCTAAACCCTTACCGTCTTATTACAAAAAGCGAAATAAACCTTAGCTTAAACGAACAAAACCAGCTTTATCTGGGAAACCATGGTTTAAATTTGTCCGTATTACAAAACTCATAAAAACCGTAGACTTCTTAGTACCGCCATTTGAACCATGGCCTATATATAAACCACAGATAAATACAAACAACATTCGTTCAATACGACATCATTTAATCGCAACGTTCCATATACCCAAAAAAGAAAACGTTTTTCATACAATGTTAATGATTAAATAATGTTTAGGAGTATTAAAAATATTAAGATTTGGTTGTTTTGCTCCAAAATCAACAATAGATGTATTAGCTGGTAATACATCAAAATGCGTGATACGAAACGTAAGCTTCCCGCGCGTTATGTGCAACCATAACATTAAACTAAACTATTGCGGTAACTATTGCAAATAGCTTTGAAATTGATTATCAGTGTCTTATTGTATAGAACAATTGACTCTTTGTAATATTGTGATGGATCAACGAAAGAAAAAAGATCTGAAAATTGGAGTACTGAGTCGAGTCTATTGGGTCGGCGTGGCGTTTCCAGTAGCTCAAAGGCTTCAATATCCTCAATATCGACTGAATCTACCATGTTAATATCCATTTTTGATAAAAAATAACACAAGACAACGAAACAGACGCCAATTTAAGAGATAATCTGACAAATGATTTGAAATTTGATTCGACATTTACGATTTAGACCATCGTCAAACCAGGGGTCGCCGAGGTTTAGCATTAGACCATCAAATAGTCCATGGTTTATCGTTAAACCACTTTTTGTAATACCATTTTTATATAAACTGTACTTTGCATAGGTTTAAACCTGAGTTTTTAGTTAAACCTCGTTTTGTAATAAGACGGTTGTAGTTCGATGAGACGGCAATCCGACATGACCGGAGAGAGATCAGGCGCAGGAGAAAACGGTCCGGTTACGGAGGTATCACACTGCCAATTTTCTAACTCCGAGCTGCGACTGAGTAATTTTTAAGATGGAAAAACCCAGTCCCCTTTATTTTTGGCTAGGGATTCGAACCCAGGACTTCAGCGCTGCGGTCGTACTCGTACCGCGTACACTACGCCACCGAAGCAGCCAAATCATAATATACTACTACGTCGATAAAACATCGACATGCCTTTATTCTTGAATTTTCATATTGTAATCTAGATTAATGGTTTACAAAGGGTGCTGGGACATATACTGAAGCCTTTGCCAATAACAAGTTATTCTATTATTTTCTTAATACATTTTTTTGTAGCACAAAATGGTAATGATACTTATCGTTTCTTCTATAGTATTGAAATAAC
The DNA here is from genome assembly GCF_014839805.1 of Manduca sexta. Taxonomy (NCBI): domain Eukaryota; kingdom Metazoa; phylum Arthropoda; class Insecta; order Lepidoptera; family Sphingidae; genus Manduca; species Manduca sexta. Next base: position 9,725,447 of record NC_051128.1, read on the forward strand.
CTACGTAATATATATTTCATAGAAGTTATGATTACCTGATTAAGAAAATGTTGATCAAGTTATTATAGGTACTTAAATATAGGCTCAAAGCACCTCTCCAAGCAAACCTGAGCGATTCGTTCCAAGTTTCGTGGCGTACAAGTTATAGGCGAGTATGTGTAGAGATTTATTAATAATTTATTTAAAAAATAAATATATAAGATTATGGTGCAAATTATAAATTTCAACTACCAAAATATTCAAATTAAATTGTTTATCTACTAGTGGTCCAAAAAAAAATGAGGTATACTTTAGGACGAGATTCACTGAATCGACACAAATTAATGAAACAATATTTAATAAAATCAATAACAATAAATTTAACAAAATGTATAATGCATTAGTTCACTAATAACAATTCCTGACAAATAATAACGATATTCCTTTGAACTTACAAATTCCAATTTATAAACTTTCTAACTTTGAATTATTATCTCGCGACTTAAATAAGAGCAAATAAATAACTCTTTTCTGTTATAAGTTACTCGGGATCAACTGTTGTTAAGAATCAATCATCCTTTTGTTTATCTTCTCAAACTAGAATTAACACCATGAGTTTGTTTTTCTAAATTCCATTTTTATTTATATTGAAAACAAAATGGGATAAGGCTCTTTGTTGTTTTGAAGTGGTATATTAAATTTTGTTGCTAGCGTATAAGTTAGTTAATAGTACATTGCGATAATAAGATTAGAGTTTCAATATGAAAAACTATGAATTGTTGTTATATTTTTCTTTCGCCTCCTCATAAGCACGAATAAATGTAAAACTATATAAAATTTATAGTACACTGTGTTCAAATAATAAATGTCATTAAAATTATTCGAAATTAGATTATTTTATCTACAAATTACTTTAAGCTAGGAACCATATAAGAATGTTTTCAGTAAGTAAGAACGACTATTAAAATCCATCTAGGATTAATCTTTATCTATGCGTAAATAATTGAATTGAAGTAAACAGAACTAGTCCATTGAAATGTTACATTTTTTAGGCCTTACCTTGCGTTTTTTAGAGGACGCAATTTTATTTTTTTGAAGTGTAGGGGGGGTCAGTCTAAAGCTAAAACTAAGTTTGTGGGGTCGCTACCCTTGTCCCACGGCCGCCATCTTGAAAATAGGGGTTGAAATGGTTTTTACAATGTATCTCTTAAACTATTTATCTGACAAAAAAAAATTATAAACATTTTTTGTTGGAAATTAAATTCTCTACAACTTTGGTCTAGTAACTTTTGTCGTAGAACTATAAATAAAAAAGTTATGAGCGAAAATGTTAAGAAATTCAATGTTAAGCAATGTCCATTGCAACGTCATCAGAACGTGTGTTTATAAGGTTCATAATACTTTTTTTGTACTCTCATTAATACCCAAATACCCAAGGGACCATTAGGGAACAAAAGAACATCTGCCTGCTATTATTATTATTATTTCTAACCTCTGTTGTTGTAAGAATAGCTGATAATATTATGTTGAAGTTGTCGTTCAACTTATATCTTTTAGTTGTGCTACATATTTCTGTACGTGCGGATGTATTTTTATTCTGTTTTTAATTGTGAAGACGATTTCGAATGATTTTAGATACGATTTTAACTTTAGTGAAAACTACTTTTTATTAGCATTTTGACTTTTAAAAGACTTTTAAAAGTCAAAATGCTAATAAATAACTTACTTACTACAACTTCAAAAAAATAAAATTGCGTCCTCTAAAAAACGCAACCCCAAATGTAACTTTTCAATGGACTAAACGAATTCTAGAACAGTGTAAATGTCAACAGACACGTTTGTATATTGTCCACAGCTTTCCAAAGATCGATACGAAAAGAAAATAAAAGGTGTTTTATGACAACTAAATACAAACACTTCTTAGAAAACAAAGTCGAAGCAAATCATCCAATTGGCTGAGTGCAAGAAAATAGTAACAACTTGCATTTTTCGTTCAGCATAGCAAATATCACTTACTTGAGACCAAGAGGATGATTCTCGAAAATCGAAATTTATATTTGACTAGGTGTTGTTCACGGCTTTGCCCGCGCGAAAAACCTTTCGCGATATATCCTTCACATCGATCTTACGTAGACTTTTGGAAGCTGAATAGTCAGCAGTAGTCATAGTAGTCAGCCATAGAAATAGCCGAACAGATTCAAAACTTTAATTACAGTACAGGTAAAGGAATTTTTTTTCTTTGAATGAAATATAGTGAATACGTCTATTTATTTTTGTGACAAAACTATGTATTTTTAGGACTAAGAAAGTGCTCAGCGGGACTTTTATTGCATAAGAGAACTTCCACGTGGATTTAACTACTAGAAAATCTATTTTTAACTAGATTTTGCTTGCGGTTTCGCCGGCGTGAAAATGTATATAATTATCCGTAAATGTAGCGATCCTTAACATGATATGTACGACGCCACGTTATCTACTTAAAAATTACCTTTTTTTCCCAGGGGAGCACATTCCCGTGATAAAAAGTAACCTATGTGCTAATCTAGGGCTAGGTCTACTTGTGTGCTAAGTTTCATCCAAATCCGTTCAGCTGTTTCTGTGTTTATTTCTACCAAACATCCAAAGGTTAAAGCATCTAAACATTTTCCCAAAAATTCCAATTTATATGATTAGTAAGACTTAAAAGTGAGATACTAACACCTATTATAAAATTGCAATATTATGAGAAATATTAAATGAAATTTTCTAACTGGTTTAAGTAATCTTACATTGTTTAAAATAAAGTATTTAATAAAAAACCTGAGGTAAACTGCTAAAGAAAATGAAAACAGTCAATTTGCTAAAGTTCCATCTGAATTGAGGCAACCAACGAGGCACGTCGACCAATCAGCTTTCACTGACAGCTAACGTTTCAGTCATAGACGAGTGGACAAAGGAGCAATCAATACCCTTATGAAATGACCCACTAACAAGTAACAGTAATCTAACTAAAATGCTCCAATATGCTTTCAGGTCAATGGTGGTTGGGGTAACAAAGTTGTAAGTGTAGCAAAATTAGGCTAGGGTCTATTTACTTATCTAAACGACGTTAGTTTCTGAGCGATTACTCTACATTTTCGTATACCTACTTTATTATACAAAACAAACAAATACACATCACGCGTTCCTCCCTGAAGGGGTAGGCAAAGATGCAAACAGGGCGCCCACTTTCTGTCATGTGTTTTGCATCACGATGTTAAGGGGACGAACCTCTACATATTGTGCAAAAATTCCAGATTTCGGGCTCGGACTTCCAATATGACACCTCAGACCTTTGTTATAATATTTAAAATTTGTATACAGTTAAGGCGATACCTCAAGGTTCATTTTCATACATTTTGTTTCACCTTTAATCTGGGTAACTAAACAAGTATTGGCAAGTAAAGAATTTAAATTCACGTCTAGTTAGTGATTAGTTCTCGCAGTTGAAAGAAAAATGTAAAAATAATTAATAATCATGGATATTTCTGCCTTTAAAATTTCGTCATATTAAATTTTAAAGGCCGAAATATCCATGATATTTCGGCCTTAAAAATTATTAATTATTTTTACGTTTTTCTTTCAACTGCGAGAACTAATCACTAACTAGACGTGAATTTAAATTCTTTACTTGCCAATACTTGTTTAGTTACCCAGATTAAAGGTGAAACAAAATGTATGAAAATGGACCTTGAGGTATCGCCTTAACTGGGTTTAATGTCTTATAATCCAGATAATTTAAGTCTTGTAAAAACACACTACAAAATCAATTTGTAAAAATCAAAGTTTAATTGTGTATGTATTAAGAACAAAACTAAAAAAATATATTGTATACGGATGTATACGATAGGTCGGTACGCACTATGTACAATATTTTTCTCCTTGGATTCACGTGGGCGGAAACTAGTCTATCGAACGGGACCGTTGCCTGCGCAGTTATATAATTCAGCAAAATTTTATTCCACGAAATGCATTCAATGTATCCCTACATATAAGAAACAAACAACTCTTATATCCGAAAAGTTTTATTCAACGAAATGCATACAACGTATCCCTAAATACAAAACAACCGACGCGTATATCCGTCAACGTAATAATTAATTATTTGCATAATCATCTCCAGTCTCATAACAACTTGAAACCCGACCTCACTTTACCCTCAATATTAGGCACGCTATAATTATAAATTGATGAATTAAAGCAACGTTTTGTTCGCGTGCGGATATGGCGTCGGGCGCAGTTTCCGCTAACCCCACGCCTTGTCGGGTACTTCCGGTGCAAAGTTAGCAACAAGTGGAACGAAAGGAACGGTTTCCTTTTCACACTGAGACTGGTTACGTGGCCTCGATGCGAATGCTCTTATGAAGAGTTGTAAAGGTGTTTGTACATTTTCTTGGAGATTTATTTTCCTCCGTCTATATATAACCGATAATGTATTAAGTACGATACTGAAATATAATAATTCGTACTATATAATACGTTCATGAAAATGTTCGAATTGTTAATAACAAAAATAACAACTACTCGATCGTATTTAATGAAGTTTGGAACATAGACTTAATAATGGATTAATATACGGTTTTATATTATTGTTATAGATACCTCAGGTCTATGTAGCAATAAAAAAAAATACAGAAGTGGGATTCGAACCATAAGTACGATACTGAAATAGCGCGAGCCCTTAGTTTGATACATAATATAGTGTAGGCCATATTTTGGTTCTCTTTTGTATTCACGATAATTTATTGAGAATGCACGAACATCGCTACTTAGAATATCCTTTATTAGATACAAATAATAATATTATATCCACCAGTAATAAATTCAACATAGTTGTCTAAGTATACTGGAATAAGTTACTATTTACCTTCCATACAAATGAATATGCAATTTCGAAGAGAAATGTATAATAACAAATAACGAAAAAATTTCTATAATTTTTTTTTTTTTTGCAAATTTAACCCAAATTCTAAGCCAAAAATATTTCTTTTTTACACTATGTACCTAGTTCAAACAATTTCCATTTCCTAAACTTTTGACATTTTCGGACATGTGCCCATTTCGAAATTCCATATTCAAATAAATAAATCAGATATGTAACTACTATTAATACGGTTAAATGCGCTGTATGTGAAGGCTTCTTTACACAGGACGTGAAGCGTCACGTTGAGGTCAATAGTGTGACGCAACGCTGTAATAGAATGGTTCCTTTCAGCATAAAACATTGCCTGATGGTTTTAATAATAAATATTGCATACAAAACGTGTAGTGGGCCTCTAGTTAGAAGTTTAGTTCCGGTCGGGAAGAAGCATCATAACAGTTTTCGCTACATCTAATTGCCAATGCGTAAGCAGAAATGTGTTATGTTTTGGTTTATAGAACACTAACTTTTCCTCGCAGCTTCGTCCGCGAGTAAGATTTTTTCTTTGAAAAATACTGCTATATATTTTCCTAGAAAAAAACGAGTGTCCTTCCCGAAGTCTCAAACTATATACATATACAATGTAATTGAAATTCGTTTGGCAATTTTGAGTTTATAATTTTCTGGCAGACAAACACGGCGACAGATTTTTGTTTAATAATATGTTTGTGGTTTCCGTAGAATTGTAATGCTCTTTGGTTTATGGCTTATAATTATTTTCGGGAGCGTGTAGACTTGTATTTTTCCCTATAAGTAGATAAGTACATTATAAGCATTTCTATTCACCCCTTGAACATTGAAAACAAATAAGTCTGCATTACTTCACTTCTTACATAGGATTCCGCTTAAAAAGTATACAAAACTGCAAGTTTATATTAACCCACCAGAAGTAGGTTGAAATAGGCCACTTTAACACAGCTACATAAATAACATTGGTATTAAAAATTACATTTGAATATTGCTACTGCCGCAATACATTTTCCAACGCAGTAAAACTGTGGCAATTCAAGTGAATTTTAACCTTACGTAAACACATATAAAGCTCATTCGTGCGACTAGCAATTTTAATCCGGGAGTTAGGGTGGCTGATGGCTTATCCGTCATTTAACGTAGCACTTAGTTGGAACTGAAACCAAAGTATTTAGCAATAACGATATCCGCGACTTCGTTAGTAAGGATTTTGTACAAATTAGCGCATGGGCGTAAAGGTTGGCGTTGACTAAAGCAAAATCGAAGCGAACCGAATAGAATTTAATGGTCGCTTTTTTATTATTGCTTTAAATGACGAATCGAGCTTGCCGTTCGCCTGACGGTAAGCGACACGACCGCCGCTAAACAGTAGAAACACCATCCAACACATTGAATTACAAAGTATTATTTGGCATTCCACTGCGCTCGCCTGAGACGTGAAATGTCAAGTCTCATTATATCCAGTAGTTACAGTGCAATGTCCTTCAAACCGGAATACAACAGTGACTAAACACTGCTGCTTGGCGGCAGAAATAGGCATTGCGGTGGTACTTACCCAGGCGGACTCTCACATATGAGAGAACTACCACCAGTAAGCTTTACATTTCATAGTTAATGTATAGCAGGCGAATTAATGCAAATTCTACGCACTGAAGGTTGTTGACATTCGCTATAATATATAGAATGAACACTTTCTAGAAAGGCTGCATTTGCAAATAACAAGAATTGTGACTGCAGTATATTTGCGTAACACGGACGTTAGGTGACCGATCGTAAGATTTAAGCGAAATCCTATTTGAAACACACTTTAAAATTGTGTTAAATATTTTATATTAAAACACTAACAAATGAACTATTTTGTCACAGTTTCACAAGTTGTATTATAGCACAATTTTATGTGATATTCAGCGCTAGGACTTACGGATTAGAATTTACATTTATATGTATCCTTACTAGGCGTCATACAGTCTTCCATACAGTTCTGCATATTGCCGATGTATTGGCATTTGGCAGTCTGCGCGGCGTTTTGCCACGCATCGTGCATCTGTAAAGCACATTGCATAGAACAGATAGATAGGTGTGGTGCATACAATTTTGTACTCTAATGTTATAGGAATACGGTTGTCTATTGTCAGTTAATTACCATTGCCTTTGGAGGATCTGCAGGTTTTAAAGTTAATTGCTCTATTGTTTACTAGAGGTAGATACAGACAATTTTAAAACAAAATATTGATATTTTATGGACAAGTTTTGTAAGTGTGTGTATACTTAGCTAAAAGTATATTGTATAAATTGCATATTCTATAGAAACCATTATTCAATATTTTTTTGGTAAATGTCCACCAATATTTGCCATCTTTTTAGTCCGTATTCGAAAGGCAAATTAATGAGGCAAAAATGTTTACAAAAAGTTATCACAGCACACTTCTTTTTTCATTTACGCTGTCATGTGGACAACGTCAGAAATTGTGTGATGAAATTCTCGTGAAATATCCCTTTGTATTTTGGTATGTGTTTACGGCACAGATGTAGAATGAGGAGAGAGTCGACGTAACATCTGTTCGACTCCCACTCCATTACGTGAACACACGTAAGCATTTATATCAATTATAATTAATAACACTATGAATTCCACAATGAATTTGTGTTCCCCGGGCGTAGTTTCCAGTATTAGAATCTATGCTTGATATGGCGTTAGCCTTGTGGTTCATACTCCATCATGACCATATCTTGGAAAAGCATGGGTACAAACATGGGAAACATTTGTTTCTCCTCAAGCATAAAAAGATCAAAAAAGAAATCTTATGCTTCAGAGACTTGTCATATAATGGTTATGGTTTAATATTTACTATAGTTTTTAACGTCTTTAGGTTTAATCAATAACACTTAAAAAAATAGTTTGATTAATGTATTGATTAGAAAAGATTATGTTGAGTCTTTCTATTTATAATAAATAGCCAATATAGAGACCCTAATTATTTTATCATATACTTACTAATATTACCTATAAAATAATATTATAAAAAAAAAGGGGCGATACTCTGGCTAAGAGTGGAACTGACTGCCAAAACGAGTGTCTGCAGGTTTAAAACGCACCTTTGACTTTTCTAAAGTTATATGTATATATATTATCGCTTGCTTTAACGGTGAAGTAAAACATCATGAGGAAACATGCAAACCGATAAGAATTTTTAGAGTATTTGAAGTATGCTGATATGCTCAAGACCTAGACTAGGCAATGGGACAGTGTATAATACAGCTCTGATATTATGATTATATTATATTATTAAACCATAAAAATGCGCATTTATTGAAATACGTGTGATAATAACAAGCCTTTTAACACATATTACTAAGTATACGTATGCCAAAAATCCAGAATCAATAACAAAGAATAATTTGACAATGTTGACTTTACTTTCAATTCAACCCTAATAAAATATGCAGTTGGAAAGCAATCCGCCATTGCGTGGGGCTTATAGCCCATTGAGTCCTCATACAAAATGTATGAACGGAAGAAAATCAAGAGTATTTTTGCACTCAACTGAACCCATCTCGGCAGGCGTGGGGCTACTTTTATTCTGTATTTTTTTAAATGTTCTATGCTTTTCCATCTCGCGAAATTAATTAGGAAGCTTGCATGAAAGCAGAGCAATTATGAAACATTTGTATAAAATAAACATGTTCATCAGTGTAAGTATACGTGGCAGAATGCCATGTATAATGAAATAGTACCACGACATCTCAGAATATTGTATTCTGAGTTGGACATAATATCTATGTATGACATAAAAAAGTAACTTAGTCGATTCAATAACCAATGTTGATATTGGTACACCAAAGACCAAAAGTTAATTTTTCTTGGATTTCATTTTAAATAAATACACGAGGAACATCTACTTACATTAATATTATAAATTATAAATATTATGTTATTATCATTTTGCGCACAAAGAGACCATTTTATTTGAATTTTAATAATAATAGCAGTGTTTAAAATGTTTCATTTTTAATGTAATAATCGTTTAAACATGTTTTAGGTTATACATTTAGAGCAAGTCGATTTCGTGAGAAAACATACCTGCGAAATTGAGACACTGATAATATATCAAAAAATATTTTTTTATTTCTACCGTCATTCGAATAAAGAATTCCCGATGGCTTTCGATATCCCGCTTTCCATTTCTAATCAAGAGAAAGACATAAAAGTCTTCCAATGGGAAAAGAATCGGAGACAATACATTCGTGTGACAAATATACTCAGGGAATATAAGTCCCTGTTCACCTTTATCAGAGAGAGACCACTCGGCCCCTCTCGTACTGCGGGCACTTGAAGTGTACAGGAGTGCTTGTTGTGCTCACGGCTTTAGCACACAATCAACTTAAAATCGTGCAGATTTTTGTAGTTTTCTAATTAAAGACGTCATATAGTAGTGCCTGTTAATAGATTTTTTTACATTTTATTTGGGTTTCACACTAGGCAATATAATAACCTATATTGCATAAAATACGTCAGGTTTGTCATGTTTTAAATTCAAATCGAGCTTGTTTTATCGATGCAGATTTACCAAAGTGTTATATTTCTTTACCTAACAAAACGCATAAAATATTAAATTATTTTTCAATTAGATTAAAAGCTATAATGTTTTTGAAAAGTACTAAATAAAAAAAAAAAAAAAAAAAAGCAAGATCACTTCCTACAATAAGCCTTATCGGACACGACAAATTGCCGTAAGTGTGCGCAAGTACTTACACAATTATTGTGTACATTGTCTGTTCCAGCCTTGGATTCTGTTCGTAAATGGGATTGTTAGTAAATCACAATGTGTTGCATCTTCACTTGTTGCGGATGGGTGATCGATCTTGTTCAAAGGTAATTACGTACTTTCATACACATAATCAAATATTGTTAAATTATGTCAAATATTGTTTAATTGTGTATTGTTATATTCATTAAATTCTCTAAAAATATTATGCCTATCAATTATCTAGCATTATTTGCATAAATATTATTGACATTATATTTAGTTTTAAATCTATAGATAAGTTCGTAGATATTTACTTTCTAACTGACCAAATTTTAATTAGTTTGCTTCTATAAAAATTTCACGAATAACCAAGGAAATAAACGACTTGAAACCGCTAACTACCGTTTAATATTCAAGTACTATTTACTCGAAAGCGCTGCTTCATAGAGATTAATAAATGAGGCTCTTGAGAACTCTTCGCGTAAACGCCAAAACGCGGTCTCTCATCTTGACAATCAAAATTTAAATATGTAATAGTACTTAGAAGTGCAACAGTCGGTTTTAAAAACTTAATTATTCCAATAAACTTCTATTGTAACAAGCCTTCTTATTAAGAGCGCTTGTACATAACGTTGAGTGCTCTTCGTTTAAAAAATCGAGCCATTGTTGGCTTCGATATAAAATCATTTCAAGTAAAGTCCTTTTTCAAGTATCTGTATCTTTATCTGTATATTAATGCTATATTAGAGACATATCTTCCGTTATATATATATACTTGCTTGTTGTGATAACAAATTAAATATTATAGTTGTAATAAGGAAGCCATTGGACCCAGATTTATCCCTGACTTAATCCCATTTAGGATCAGTTTATTGCTCCTGCCTAATCCAGATTAGCGGCTAAAACCCGAACAATGTTCATAGATCGTTTATTAAACCCATTCTGTCGCAGATTATGGACGTTCACGATGTCGTGCTGCATCAGCTCGGCAGTGTGCTGCTCTTTTGTGACAGCCTCTATGTCGGGGATAGCACTTGGATATAATTACTCTCTAGCCGAGTATATTGATTTGAAAGGTAATTCCAATTTTAGGTTGGTATCTTCTTAGGTTTCATCATCAAAAATTCATTTATCAGAGACAAATCAACAAGCTGCTCTCCTTGAGATTATCCAGCTCCAGATTACCCATCTGTAATTTTTGTAAGCTAGAACCGACAGCTGCAGGCATTTTATAAATTAATTGATGAAGTTGCTCCCTTATCCGATACGATTGCTCATAAAAGTACAAACAGCAGCCACTTTGAATTATAAATCACTTTGTTGCACTATACTAACTCTCATAATGCTATATGTATATTCATTTTTTTATCAATCGATTCGTTTTTCAGAGACCAACGTGTCCGTGTACATAAAGCGTGGTGTGTTCGACGACGAGATCGCTGACGATATGGACTGGCGACGTAGTGGACATCTGCCTATCGCTGGACACATCGGAGAAAAAAACCGTATGAATATTTTGTCTTCTATCGCAATATACTTTAAGAGGTTCAATAATTTAGAACTAGAATTAATTGCGTTGAAAATTTTAAAGTTTAATATATCTACCATAATAAAACAGCAACGTGGAATCCATGTGGATAAGTAGGTTAAGGTGACGATGTCGAAAGAGATTATTTTGTGAAATGTATAACAATTAATGTATATGTAAATACAGCTATAAGCCACCAGATATAAACGAGATGCTATCCCAAATAATGTTATTAATATTTTAGTTATGACGGCGGCGCCGGCGGAAGACGATGCAGCTGCGTTACGATCCGGTCGGAGATTAGATGACTCCATGTTCGAATCAGACGATCAGAATAAATTCGAAGGCTCCCTCATGAAGCTCACAGCTAAAGTGCCCTACGCTACTACAACGACGAAGGAAGTCACAAGCGATCAGGAGATGTCTGATGTGAGAAACAATTTATAATTAAGTTATGTGCAAATTACCCTTTAAATCAAAAAAATAGGCTCGGTTAATTGAGCGATGAACTGGAGATCCAAAAGAATTTAACCAACCTAAGATGCCATTGTATATTATTAACTTGATTTCATGTAAATCTCATCTTGGTGTTATCGAACCGAGAACGCCAAGTAGTTCTACATAACCATAACACAATATTTCTATCTTCTTTAAATCGAAGAGCTAGAAACACTGAAGAAATAATGTTAGCTAAGTTTTATTACATTTTATGACAGACATTTTTGTATAATATTCCTATTTACATTTGCAATCTGGAAAGATTATTTGAGATTTTTTTTTATTAATTTTATTATTAGTATCATCCCAAAATTTTAATGACTAGTAGCGATCGATGGTCTAATATGCTATAAGGATTAGCCTATGCTAATCCTCTTATTAAGTATGAGCTGCAATAGCTGAATCAGTTGTACAGAAATTTTCAAAACAATTACTGATGTCAACATGCAAAATTTGAAACACACAACTTTTGTTAAAGACAATATACCCCTATCACAACATGCAATTATATTTTTATTTCAATCTTCATACCGTCCCAGCAAGTTGTTATCTCAATTCCATTTTATAAGAATAACATTAACAAAATTGCCTTTCAGATAATTTCGAAATACCCACTTGGCTCTATCGATCAACTGAAAGCAATCCAGAGCCTCATTAACATGAGAAAGTCGGGGGATGCACGTGACACCACTGCCAAGGATGTGCCCAAGGTACAAATGGCTTTAAGTATTAATACAACTGGTTGTAGTGAAAATTTTAGATAAAAATAGAAATCTGAAAATGAAAGTGCTTTTGGGTTACGTGATTTGGAAAGATTATTGAAAATTTATTTGTTGATAGTTTTTACATTTTGAAAACTATTTAAAATTCGAGTATACATTTATGCTTTTTAATAAAAATATTTTTATTAATTACAATCTATACTATTATATAAAGCTGAAGAGTTTGTTTGTTTGTTTGAACGCGCTAATCTCAGGAACTACCGGTCCAATCCGAAAAAATATTTTTGCATTGGATAGCCCCTTGTTCGTGGAGTGCTATAGGCTATATATCATCACGCTATACCCAATAGGAGAGGAGCAGTAATGGCTAATCTCAGGAACTACCGGTCCAAACTGAAAAATTCTTTTTGCGTTGGATAGTACTTGGTTCGTGAAGTGCTACAGGCTATATATCATCACGCTATACCCAATAGAAGCGGAGCAGTAATGGCTAATCTCAGGAACTACCGGTCCAAACTGAAAAATTCTTTTTGCGTTGGATAACCCTTTGTTCGTGGAGTGCTATAGGCTATATATCATCACGCTATACCCAATAGGAGCGGAGCAGTAATGGCTAATCTCAGGAACTACCGGTTCAAACTGAAAAATTCTTTTTGCGTTGGATAACCCTTTGTTCGTGGAGTGCTATAGGCTATATATCAGCACGCTATACCCAATAGGAGTGGAGCAGTAATGGCTAATCTCAGGAACAACCGATTCGAACTGAAAAAATCTTTTTATGTTGAATTGTCCTTTATTTGTGGAGTGCTCAAAGTTATATATCATCACGCTATGACCAATAGGAGCGGAGTAGTAATGGCTAATCTCAGGAACTAACAGTTTCAACTGAAAAATTCGTTTTGTGTTGGATAGCCCTTAATTTGTTGACCGCTATAGGCTATATATCATCACGCTATGACCAATAGGAGCGGAGCAGTAATGGCTAATCTCAGGAACAACCGATTCGAACTGAAAAAATCTTTTTGTGTTGAATTGTCCTTTATTTGTGGAGTGCTCAAAGTTATATATCATCACGCTATGGCCAATAGGAGCGGAGTAGTAATGGCTAATCTCAGGAACTAACAGTTTCAACTGAAAAATTCGTTTTGTGTTGGATAGCCCTTAATTTGTGGACCGCTATAGGCTATATATCATCACGCTATGACCAATAGGAGCGGAGCAGTAATGGCTAATCTCAGAAACTACCTGTTTGAACTGAAAAAATCTTTTTGTGTTGGATAGCCCTTTGTTTTTGGAGTGCTATAGGCTATATATCATCACTTTATGACCAATAGGAGCGGAGCAGTAATGGCTAATCTCAGAAACTACCTGTTTGAACTGAAAAAATCTTTTTGTGTTGGATAGCCCTTTGTTTTTGGAGTGCTATAGGCTATATATCATCACGTTATGACCAATAGGAGCGGAGCAGTAATGAAACATGTTGCAAAAACGGGGAAAATTATTAGTTTTGAGAGCTTCTGTTGCCTTCGCTGCGTAAACGGTTAAAGTTATGCAACAATGATGTATGACGGGATTGTTCCACTTAAAAAGTTCTAAAAACATATTATAAAACAAAGTCCCCCGCTGCATCTGTCTGCCTGAACGTGTTAAACTCAAAAACTACCCAACGTATTAAGTTGAAATTTGGTATGTAGACAGTCTGAGACCCTGGGAAGAACATAGGCTCCCGGGAAACTACTACTTTTATAACGGAAAACTTTAGTCTGAAAAACTTTATAACGCGGGTATAATGTATAAATCTAAAGAGGTTAGGCGGTCCGGTAAATGAGTATTAGTCCAGACTGAAATTTTTACCCGATATGGAAAAGATCCGTTGCCTATGATATTATGGGACGAAATACGCACGGCGAGGGGTGTGTGCACCAGTTGCGCTTCTACCTACCTCTTCGGGCACAAAACGACGAGCCTTCTATACTACTTAGAGTAATGAAACTATACTAGAATAGACTAATGTAGGCCCGCAAACTTCACGTAGCTTTAAAATTATTGTCTAAATCTTCTCAGGTATGCCGGTTTCCTAATATCTGAGAAGTTTTCCTTTACCGTTAAAGCAATTAATTTTTGTGCATACGTAATATTCTAAAAACTTTATTATTTTCAGTCTTCCACCTACGGATTCGACGAACGGTATCTACCACACTTTCCTGCCTTCCCAGACCCAATGGCAGGTGGGAGGCGTAGAATGCCCGAGAATGTCATAGTAGGTCCTCCATCGACTCCGAATTCAGCGCGATACGCCGTACCAGACAACTCCATAAATGAACCAGCTAAATGGTTTTATCCCAAACTGCCTCCCGAGGATATGAACAAGGCCATGTATGGAGATTACGACAAGAGTTACACCTACCCGCCTCCGGTGACTCCAAGAGCTGGACCATTGAGACCGCCTAAACCAACGCCGACAGTGTTCAGAGCCAGGCCAACACAAACCACAAAGAAGGTGGAGACGACTCGGAGGCAAATAGATGTGGCCGTGCCGAAATCTATCGATCGAGACCTTGATGCGTTTAAAGAGAGGCTAACTTTGGACAAATATGAAGGTCCCGGGTAAATATTTATTTTTTCTTTACAAAAATGATTATTATTTATCAAGAAGCAGCATGTTTAATTTTTTTTATTTAGGTAGTGTGAAATGGATGAATTGTTATTTTAACAACGTCATTCATGATCAATTTTTTATTTACTTATTTTTGTTTAGAGTGAAAGATGAAGATCTAAGAATGCCGAAACAACGTCCAGTTAAAACAGATGAAGATTACGACGAAGATATCAAAGGTCTTCCAGTAAGAAGACGACGTCATGTCAGTGTACAAAATATTCATAAAGATAAAACAATGGCAGCAATAAAGGAAGAGGGTTTGAATCAAAAAGAAACTACGCAACAAAGACAGAAAGATTTTAAAAATACTTTGATAAACAAATTTCTTATAATATCAAGTAAAGTAGCACAAATGTCGATAGATGTAACAACATCAAAAAATATTTTAAATTCAAGACAAGAACCTTATGCTGATCAAAATATAATTTTAAATGACATCAAGTTACGGACATTACTGTCGCCAAAAAATCGTATCTTGAATTTATTGCAAGTAACAATAGCGTAAAGTGAATGTCTGAGTGTGGTCTATTTGTGATATTCTTCTGTCTTGTTTATTTGTAGTGATTTGTTGAATAAAACTTAATTTTAAGTGCATCAGAAGTTTTAAAAACTCATTCACTTTTAACAGTTTATGTCTGAGTAAGACAGAGTCGAAAAGAAAGGAAAGTAAGATAAATAGACTACAAGGTAATGGCACCACGGCTTTTAAAGGCCTATTACCACTTTCTAATATTGGTGTCATTATGGTCTGGGTATGGGTGATACCAAGTCATAATATTATTATGAATATTACTGCCTATTTTCTGGTAGCACGAAAGTTCAGGCGATTCCATAAAATCGTCTACGTAATGTTATCATATTCATCATTTGGTCTCTCCCACAACGTTCAGCCTAACCACAATGATATTACGTGTT
This sequence comes from Manduca sexta, assembly GCF_014839805.1. Lineage (NCBI taxonomy): Eukaryota > Metazoa > Arthropoda > Insecta > Lepidoptera > Sphingidae > Manduca > Manduca sexta. The sequence continues at coordinate 9,741,405 of NC_051128.1, forward strand.
AATAAGACACAAAAAACATTCACAGAATAGGAAATAGTCGGTAAATGTTTTTTTAACACCCGCCCGTTCTGAGATCAGAAGGGGTGGGCAGAGGCGAACTAGGGTACTAATTTTTCGCCGGGTGTATTCCGTCCCAAGAGTTGATGGGGGCGAGTCTATCGCCAAGTCGAAAACAAATACCAGGCTCCGGACTAATACTGAATAACCCAATGTCACTTACAGTCCCGGGATTTGAATCCAACCTCAGCACGGAATCGTACGTACGCAATACTATTCCAACAAAGCAATTCTTCGACTTCACTCCGGACTAATACTAAATAACCCAATATCAATTTTGCAAACCAGGGATTTGAAGTTTGAACCCATTCTCAAAGCGGTAATCGTATGTACGTTATACTATTCTACCAAGGCAATTCTTCGACTTCACTCCGGACTAATACTGAATAACTCAATATCACTTTTGTAGACCCGGGATATGAATCCATCCTCATAGCGGTAATGGTACGTAGTACGTACGCAATACAACTATGCCACCAAGGCAATTCTTCGACACTTCCTATCACCGTTCAGTTGAAATTCGCTTGTTGCTCGTAAATCCAACGTTCCTTTCTAATTAAATTGCCAACAGGTGTGTCATCAGGGAATCCAAACATTATCATAAAATCCAATTATTACATTGTTTAAATTGGAAACGGTGGGATATTATTATCTGCTCACGGAGCAATTATTTTACCATTCTCCTCCTTGTTTTCAAATTCATTAAACTGCCGCAAAACTACGTTTGCTAAAATGACGTTGGATTTAAGGTCTTGTACTCGGTCAACTTCAGTTTACCAGTTTGGTAGCTATAGAATTAAATATTATCGATTTATAAGACGATATTTGAAGATAAAAACTGTACAAAGTATCATATTTATTTTATTGATCAAAGAAGTGTGTAAGGAACAGTCTTTAAGATGACCAGGTCGTTGCTAAATCAACCAACACAGAGCATCTTATTAACATTTTGATTAGATATCAATTCTAATTACAAACGAAAGTAAAAACATAAAACCAACTCGAACTTTCAATTGCATAAGTTTAGTTCCATTTAAATTACTCTGCCAACAAATGGAAACAGAAATGATAAAGTTGTCATTATCTGTAATTTCCAACCGCATATGGGTGTGGTGAACTGTTAAATATTCGCAATTATTGCCAGGACGATAAACTATCGATATTTTTAATTAAAAACCATTGTTCAATATTTATCTTTAGATATACCGACCTACTTTATAATGCCAATGAATACTCAGTTCATATTTTAAGGCATCCATTTCATGTGTGACACGACGATATCTGCTAATATTTGTTTTCGGTTTCAGTATTGTAAGCGCAAGAGCCTCTCCAAGCTCACAATGTTCAAACAAGACGTGTTTCTTAGTGAGAAACCGATTTTGAGAGCGAGTTGATGTTATTTCTAAGCGTTTTCACGGTTTTCTCATTCTTGGAAGTTATATTAATTTATTTACTGTTTTTTGCTGTTATTTCAATCCCTAATCGAGACCAGGAAAATGTAACATGTTTTAATAGACAGCAATGAAATCCACACATGATCGAAAAAATCACCACATGCATACAATCAGTGGCAAAGGGTCGTTTCTGCCGGCTTCTCTTTTTGTAGAATTTATGTAAAATCTAATTATCATTAGAACGATTTACAGACTGCATTATACCCGACACAATATAGGTACTAATATCATGTATATTCCGGGGTCGGGTTTCCCTTTCGGAAACTTTCACCTTTCACCACCGATGCAAATATGTACAAATTTTAATATGTCTCTTATTTGTACAACAGAACAAGTATGCCATTCTGTATCACATTTGCTAAAACAGCCATAATTAGCGTATGTAAATATGTGGAAAAGCAAATGCGCACGAAACTCATCAGCAAATAATCCCTACGCGAAATAAATGGTAAACTGAGCCTTAGTGTTTATTAGTGTTTTCGGTGTTGCTGTCGATTAAACGTTGCACATTTAGATTGCATTGTTTAGAATTTAGCAAACGCGATACATTAAAATGTTATGGAGCCGAATTATTGTTTTATAGAAGAGCGGTAAATGGTTGTTCTGTTTTATTAATGAGACTGGTTTCTTACATGCAAAAGAACATGTTTTTAATACTGTTCTTTTCACTTAAAGACATTTGATCCATTTTATTTGCTGGATATTATGAGACTTCAGTACTCGTACTTAAGAATTACAAGTCAGCAACAAAAAGAAGTGATATAGATGCGTGGTAGAGACGATAATCTATGAAGCCGAAGCTAAGTGTTATCTCTTTCTAAAAACAATTTGTACTATTTACTGCCGAGTACTTAACGTTAAGTTACTTATAACGTGGAATGTAATGAGCGCGGTGCAGTTTTAAGCAGTACTCATATTTTTAGAATTCTGTTCGGTATAACTCTTATTCATTACCAATAACTATGGCACAGAGTTGATACAACCCGATTCCTGCAGGCTTCCCTTTCTTAATTAATGTAAAATGTTATTTTCATTAATTAAGAAAGGCGTAGACTGCCTCGGTGGCTTAGTTGTACTGCATGCGCGGTACGGCAGCGCTCTGAGGTCCTGGGTTCGAATCCCAGGTCGGGCAAAGTGATATTTGGGTTTTTCTGCTCAGTATCAGCCCGGAGTCTGGAATTTGTGCCCGATATGGCGATAGGCTCGCCCCCTATCACATCATGGGACGGAACACACTTGGCGAAAACTGGGTGCCATGGTTGCGCCTCTGCATACCCCTTCGGGGATAAAATGCGTGATGTTGTGTGTGTGTGTGTGTGTTATTTTCATTACAACGATTTACAGACCGCATTCATAAATATTATTACTTATATTATATTGTGTCAGATTCCTTTACGGAAAATTACACCCTTCGCCACTAACTAATACTAGCTATAAACTCCTAAAACGAACGACAAGTACATACTCGTTTCGCCCCCCAATTTTATGTATTTATAATTGTTTCTAATGAGAAGCTTTAATATTAATTTAGCCTTTGGGATACGCTATAAAAAAACAATTATTTCTTACACCTAATAACATCACAATGTCTAGTTTTAGCCTAATTATTAATGCGGCAAAATGATTTCCACAGGAGATATATAAATAAAATGCTTTATTAGTATACTGAATTGAACATAAAACACAGCTCTATAGTACCATAATACCCTTGGGTAATACTGTTTTACTATCAAGTTTTTAATGATATTAAACAATTAAATAATAAAGAATTCAAGGGAATAAACTAAGTTAAACTTTTATAGCTTATTAAAGATTTAGATAGAGCAAGATGGAAGAAAATTTTAGAAATTACTTGCTCTCAGTTTAAATAACGGTGTATTTTAAGACAGTATTTTTAGATATTGTTACTATTTAAGTAAAATATTAAATACATATTTAAGTAATTCGTGTATTCTCTTGGTGACTCAAATAATTACAAAACGTTATTAAAAGTAAGTACCACTTACTTTAAACACTGAATAGTCATGGGCATTGTTAACTACCAAGTTTACATCGTTACCAATATAAAACATTTATAATATGATTGCGAATTTCGAGTCTAAAACTTTACCAAATGAAGATTAACCATCCCAACGATGTTACGCCATAACAAACGCAGTCGCCTGTAATAAAAAATCAACCATCTGCTGTGGTAATTACTAATAAATTACAGATTAAGTTTTGCTCTCGGCTTTGCCCGTGTGAAAGGCTTTTTCCAGGATAAAAGTCCCCCTTTTATTTTCTAGGGATAAAAAGTTGCCTATGTCTTTTCCTTTCTTAATATCTCCACACCAAATTACGTCAAAATCCGTTTGGTGCTTTTTGAGTTTATCGCGTTCAGACAGACAGACACGGCGGGGGACGTTGTTTTATAATATGAGGATAAAGACATAATGGGCTCGGAATTCAGAAATACAGCGCGCCGGATATAAGCATTCAACCGTTGAACATCCATCTAGTATATTGTAGTTTAGATAATATAAATTGAGTGTTTATAGTACGGTCTCTTGTTGAGGCATTATTTGGATTTGTTGACTATTGGCTTACAGAATTGTATTGGTATACAAGGGCGACAATTTTGGTTTTCGTAAATATACAATACGTAATAGTTATGAATATTACTTATTATCCCATTAAAACGAACTGGGGATTGAACAAGCATACATTTTATTAACCTATAATTAAGATTGGATAAATTCTATTGTCACAAACTTGTAAGTTTGTATTCCAAAATTTATAGGAATCAATAAACGCAAGAAAATACAGTTTCAGTCATGAATAAAACATAAGAAATTAGTATAAGTGAGATAAAAATAATTCCCCAACTATTTAAAATTCTGTAGGCATTCCACCTTATCAGATTATTACAGTCTTCAAATCCCAAAATCAGGGGTTATTAAGTCCCGTAGTAAAGCCACTAAGCCCCTAATTATACAAAATTTGCAGGATAAGTTAATTTAAATACAAGTAAATAAATAAGGTTTTTGTCTGGAGTGAAGACATTCCATTACGTAACATATTGGTGTCAATAAAGGAAAGATAAAATAATATTATAAGCTTGGTTTCAAAAAGTGGGTGACCTAGTTGCACCTCTACCTACCTACCTAGGCGTGATGTGTGTTTTTTTTTTCGAACGAAGATTTCCAGTTCAGAACTACAATAGATCATGTGAATCTTATTTAGTCTTCTAAAAATTGGCCTTGAAAAATAACAATAATCACACAGTATAGGGTGCGATGGCAAAATTACATTCGCAGAAATAACTTAGAACAAAAAAATATGAATATTTTTATACTGAATTTTAAAAAGTAAAATAAGGACTACCACAATTGTGTATATCTGAACTAGCTTTTGTCGCGGCTTCGCCCGCGTGAAGGAGTTTTACAGGATAAAAGTCCCGCTATATATTTTCCCGGGATAGAAAGTAGCATATAACCTTTCCAGAGTCTTAAACTCTCTCCATACCAAATATCATAAAAATCCGTTTATTAGATTTTGAGAAAATCGATAACAAACAGGCAGACAGCTTTTGATGACTTTATTTTATATAAATATAGATGTGAATATTATTATTTCAAATATACTCTGTAAATACAAGATTTTCAAAAACGGACAGCTTGGTTCTTAAAATTGAGTTCGATTGGTTAGGCATAGAGCAAGTTCTCTTTTGTATCAAAGAAACCGATTTGCTACGGATTATTGGAGCCGAACGTGTTTTGATTTAATCAAACGTTAAACATTGTGGTTCGGCGAAATGTTTATCTTTGACGGGATCATATGTATCGTATGACAGCGGTTGAAGAGGTTGAAACCGAATGTTCTTTTGTTATAATGGTTTATCTTTTGACAAAATGTGAAACGTTAACAAAATAGAATAGATGCTTACGTATTTCTTCTAAATGACAGTAGAAATATTAGAGGCGCTTTTTGATATTTGTGAGTCTTTGAGGATTTTTTTTCAATCCTTTTGCTTCAATATTTTCAGCAGTCTGTATAGTGTCATGCGCATTGATGGTTGGTTTATTTTATGTGTTAAGCTTATAAAATATATATATATATATATATATATATATATATATATATACAAACATCCTTCTACTCACTTCATTTTTCAAATGGTGTAGACGATTCTATTTTATATTCATTCTGTAAAAACGGAGCACCGCAATCGAATACAGAAATAATTAACAAAATCGACTGAAAAATAAATAAACAATGGGGTAGCCGTTAAATAATAGAAAATAAATGCACGTATTAAAAAATATAGAACATAGATTTCTAAGCAGAAAAAACACACATCACGCCTTTCCCCGAAGAATCAAGTAGAGATGTAACTAATGTCATCACTTTCGCCGTGTGTGTTCCGCCCATGATGTGACAGGGGGCGAACCATAGTGACCATTGAGACAAAAACCCAATACTACTTTGCACGACCCAAGATTCGAACACTAGACATTAAAGCGAAAGTCGTACTACGCACGGAATATAACTACTCTATTGTTAATGTTTGTCAACGGCGTCAACTCAAACTGTGCCTTCAGTGAAAACTGTTTGCCCAGGGAAACAAACTTGCAACACACAAGAATCAATCTCAGTCACTCAGAAGTTCTGTTTATCAAACTAAACTTGTAACCAAAGTTGTAAGTTGGAAAGACAAGTGGAGTAGTTTAAAGATTCTTCTTGAAGAGTGAATTAAAACTTCAATCACTTTTTAATACAACTTGTTGGAAATACGTAGTTCAGTAAAATACTAAAAAATATATTTGTTATGTTCTCGCGATTGCTTGATATCGAAATAAAACTACCAATAAAATAAAAGTACGGGGATTCCCCCTCGTGACCAAGAAGGCTGCACAGCCTGTCTTCGAAACGTTGGCGGTCAACTTAAACAATTCGAAAAAAACCGTAAAGTTGTTTTATTTCAATATTAAATAGTATAAAGTGTAAAAATTAGCTTAACATAGTTAAATTATACGATTTGAACACAATAAGCTGCTAAGTTTAAATATATACTGTCAGATTTTAAAATTTCCCTTTTGGAAAACCCATCGTCCAAAGAGATTTAGATTTTTTTTAAATTATGTACATTTCACCAGTATAGCACTAATATCTTTTCACTATAATTGTGTTCTGAGTTAGAAGCCGAATTGCAATCGCTAAAGCCTATTATGTTGAGTTCTGCGAACACCGCTCAACGGGTATTTCTGGAAAAGAGCTCGATATTAAGAACTCATCGAACTCATTGTGAAGAGAATACAATATTTGTGAACAAATGTAGATAGGATAACTAAGTTCTAATGAAAATAAATGCTCAATGAGAGCCAATAGATTATATTTTTCACTAGAGTAGCACCATACTTCCTTTTTTAATCGATAGACACTTTTATTTTCATTACTCAATACGCGGATACGAAGAAAACTGCAGACGTCATTGTGGTGTTAACCTCTCACATACTCTCTCTCTTACTCCATGTGACATCTGTTGTGGTTAAAATAATTTGCCTTCTTTGGTTTGCACATAGCAGACCACAAGACGCTAACAACATATCAGAAACATAAGAATAACCGTAATACGGTCTCAAATTATATTTAACATTCTCTAAAGATTGCTACAATATTTTAGCTAAACGATCTTGAAAATCGTTCATTAATAGCGGAGCTAAGGAATCGAAAACAATTGGTACTTGAGACGTACCAGAATCCACTCATGTTAATGGAAAAATTAAACGTTCCGGCGAACAAAGTGGAGATGAGATACTGTAACAATGTGAAACTATTATGAAACAGGATATTAAGTTCAATTTTGTACAAAAATAATTTCGATGCACTCTTATTACGTCACGTCGGTATGATTAGTTTAGATTAAAATTTGATAACCCATTTTAAAAAAGCGGTGATAGCCTAGTTGGTTGTGGAACGGACTGCCGAGGCGAATGTCTGCAGGTTCAAACCCAAGGGCACACACCTCTGACTTCTCTAAAAAAATATGTGTGTATTCTTTGTGAATTATCGCTTGCTTTAACGGTAAAGGAAAACATTGTGAAGAAAATTCTCTCTTAGGAATTTTCGAGGGTGTGTGAAGTCTACCAACCCGCACTGGGCCAGCGTGGTGGACTTAGGCCTATTCCCCCACATTGATAGAAGAGGCCCATGCCCAACAGTGGGACAGTATACAATACAGGGCTGATATTAGTATATTATTAACCCATTCTTAATTAGAAATGTTTCATTGAAACTATTGTAATCTCCCAATAGATAAACATTTTTATATAAAATCATCGTTTTATGTATAAACTACACTATAAACTACAAAAGTAGTAAACTAACTTACCAAGCTTTCAAATATTCTTTTGATAATTAAACATTTTATTTACATTATTGGATTCTACCAGAAAGGATTGAAGCCGCCCAAGCAAAATTTTAATGTTAAGAAAATTATAAGTGAAGACCTAGATGATATTATAAAAGATAACAAGCTCTGAAAAGAAATCAAGGTTAATACTAGCAGATGTGAAGAGATACGCTCGCAGAGTTGGCAAAGGCAGGTGAGCTCAAGTGTTCTGATGGCGTAGATACAACACGCTGGCTTATGACAATCTTCCTTGCAATATTGTGTGTTTAGCGACGTATCCATTCGATATCGCGATTTTAATGATATACAAAAAGTAAGTACGTTATGTTTTGTTATGTTTAACGAATACCTTCGACCCGAACTTGACCATTCTTGATCCGTCAAGCCGATCCGATCGATCGATCGATCTTGGCTGATCCGATCAGCCAAGTACGTAAGGGATATTATAGTGCTTAAGTGTGTCTGTAATACATAAGTGTTATCATTGTCATGATCCGGTGAGACGGCAATATGACATGACCGGAGAGAGATCAGGCGCAGGACCAACGGCTTTATGTGCTTTCCGAGGCACTAGGGTATACTAGTACTACACCACCAACTTCGTGACTCCGAGCTGCGATTGAGAATTTTTTAAGATGGGAAAACCAGTCACAATTAATTTTAGTCCGACTCGGGATTCGAACCCAGGACTTCAGCGCGATAGTCGTACTGTTGATAATAGTCATTTAATACCTAAGAGGAATAAGGACTTAAACAGATTACACATCAATACCAACTAATCAGCTCTTGCTCGCTATTCGTAGAAATATTTGGCAACTTTATTATATCTAACATAACATTTTCTATTTTATCATTACCATCTATAAAAACTTTTTCATACTTATATATAATATAATAACAAACATAATTACGGAATACAAACAAACCAACGTTCCTTGACCGGTAAAAATCAAATAGAAACTAGACTCGTTCCAGACAAAGAAAATACTGAACCGTATGTAGCTATACAACAGTAATATGAAAATTAAACAAAGGCATAATTAAAGTCCAGTCCGGCAAAACGGCTCGCTAACCATGTTTTATGTAGTTTTAAGGGTATCTAAATATTTAAAATTTATAACACACAGAATAAAGATCACAACACGTTTCTGTAATGTTATCTTTACTTTGGTTGTTTTTTTTAATGTGGATTTGTTTCATCAATTTCAATGAAAATACCGCCAAAAAAAAATATTCTATATATCTTTTCCTACACTACACACATACACACCATTTAATATGCAACCATATTAGATGGACAATTTTATAAGGAATATTCTGGAAGTTAACAATATTCAAAGCGGCCGAAACTATTTTTTTAATTTTCTTTGCATATTCCTGGCCGTAATTCGTGCATTGCTTAGAAAGGGACGAATGCTCAAAGCCATTTGCTCAGAGAGGCGCCATCATACCAAAATTTTGTATTTTCTATGCGAGTATCAAAGTTGAGAAATCATAGTGAGTTTTAATTAAAATATTTTTTAAGCTTAATTTGCTTTAACTGAATATTTTTGCGCGAAACGAAATAACTTTGCATGCTTATTCCTAACGTACTTTTTAAATAGATTTAAAATTTAAATAGCACGTTTGTATCCAAAATGCAATTAAATTATAAAGTATCAATCCTTCAAAACTTCCTTCTAGTCATGATCTCACCGGTTTTCAATTGTTTTTAAAATTTCGATGACTAAGACCTTGAATTGTTCAACCTTCATACGCAGTAGCGTCCAAAACTTACTGAAACCCTTTAAAAACACAAATATAAATTAGGTGCTTGATAACCTTCCTTCAAGTGCCCTTCTGGTAGACATTTCACAAAACTAATTTAACTTCACAACTGCAGGATTCTTTTAATTAAAAAAGTACCAAACTCTAATGAAATGTAATTTCTGATTCAGTCCGTCTTTCACTGTAAAGGATTCTTAGAATTTTACATAACTTTCTGTACATTTGAATCGACGTTTTCAAATTTATGTTAGACTGGTGTTACGCAATCCACTTTAGTTACTAATTCAGTGCCCAATAGTCCAGTTAGTTTAGACATTGACCCATGGAAAAATTCCCAGAAAGATGAAAATTTGCATAGATGTTAGGGACACCATTGTTATGAAATTGTGAAAAGTCCCCATCGATCCCATGTCTGCAAAATTTTTTATTCAAGGTCAAAGGTTGCAAAAATGGGATTTTTTAATTTTTCAGCGAAACGGTTAGTTTTATGATGAAATATGTCAGACAAAAATTGTAGATCATGCAATTATCGACAAAAATTGTTCTTACACATTTCTTCATAGCACTAACCATTTTTGAGAAAAAACAATTACAAAATTTTCTTACGCTGTATTGTCTATAATATGTACACGTTTCCACACCACCTATGAGGTAGTGTACCTAGCGCGTTTTTTTTAATGTGGTTTCCCCGGTAGGTCTATTCCACGGTCTATTACAGTAAAATTTAATGAATGTTTAGTTATTCTTCTTCCTTTCAGTCGTTGTACTCTTGTCAGAGTGCTCGTTGTCCATCGGGTACAGCTCGAGCGACAAGTTACGTTATACTTGGTTATAAACATATTTTATTCATCATCATCGTCATTAATTATTTCTTCTTCTTCCCTTCCATTTTCTTCTTCTTCCTCCTCTTCTTAAGTTGACGTAAATTGTATTAACAGCGATACATCAGTTGTTTCGTCGTTGATGTGAAAATCTTCTTCTGTTGGAGATTCAACATTTGAACACGATTGGCCTTGACAAGTGGTGCACGCTAGTGAACAAAATAAGCCTACTTTTTTGCAGCCGCATCTTGAGTTACACCCCTTTTTGAGAGTTGATATCTTCAAAAGCTTGTGCACAAGTAATAAAATTTTCTTTTTCAAACAATTTAAAAATTGTTATTTTACCCCTTTGAAACATTGCTGATGTTGTATCATAGCCAGTCATTAACAACATCATATTTTCAGAATTATCGGTCAATAGGAATGTATTAGTCACGCAGACTTATAGTTTTACTTATATTACAAGCCCAATGATATCATAGGCAGCTTAGTCATGTTTATGAAGAATACAGCGTAAGAAAGTTCTGTAATTTTTTTTTCTCAAAAATGGTTAGTGTTATGAAAAAATGTGTAAGAACAATTTTTGTAGATAATTGCATGATCTACAATTTTTGTCTGACATATTTTTTCATAAAACTAACCGTTTCGCTGAAAAATTCGATAAACACATTTTTGCAACCTTTGACCTTGAATATTTTTTTTTGCAGACATGGGATCGATGGGGACTTTTCACAATTTCATAATAATGGTGTCCCTAACATCTATGTAAAGTTTCAGCTTTCTGGGAATTAATGCAAGGTTACCCCTATTTTTGGGCTAAATTGACCGCACAATGTAACAATTACTGATAAGAACGAAATGTCAAATGGTGCTTTTTTAAATTAGTTTTCTCATACTTAGTAAGTAGGACATGTTTTATTGGACAAATATAGTTTAGTTACTCAATATTGACGGCCATTCATTTGTAAATAAATGTGCTTCTAAACTTATAAGGGTTACGAACTAAAAAAAAATACAAAGACAAAAAAGTTTAAAATTTGTGTCCAAAATATATTACTATTACACTACTTGTAACAAGCCATTGTTGAATCTCGACTTACTCGGTTCATGTTTTATAACCAGTACTTATGTTATGATTGAAAACAATTCTAGGATATCAAATTATGAATTCATTTACAGCTTTAATAAATAACCGAGCTACAATGCCAACACCATGATTGTAATATAGAATTGTATTACCACAAAGCCGAGTATGCACGTACGATTTAATTAAGTCTAAGAAAATTAAACCACCAAATTAAAATGCAGCTTAAAGCAATGCGCAAATACAGTTTTAATAAAGTGAAGATCGCAAAGTTCGACTTTAAGGTTAATCCATTTAAAAAATTGATTTTAGGTAATCCGGTGTGTTCCGTTAAAATTACCAGGAGAATTTCTTGACTGATTAATTTAATGGATTTTTGCCAATATTCTAAATGAAGAGGCAATAAATTTATTAAATGTTATATCATAATTTAATACCTCAATCTGTTTTTAATATATTTGAGCCTTTTTACGACTTTTTCAAATGACGACGACGCACTTCAAACTTTACCAAACGCAGTGAAAACGAGGCAGCTTGGAACTACAATATATAAGTACATTTACACATATCAATGTGTGCCGAAAAGAAAGAGCGAAGAAGAAAATGTTTTACGTCGTCTTAAAACCGTCATACAGTTAGACTTAGATTTAAAACCCATAAAGAAATACCACTTCTTTATTTAAAGGTAAACAAACGGGAACACGTATCCGAAATAACCTAGATATTTCGTAAATATTCTCATATTTATGTCATCCGAAATGGGAATGAGCCAGCGATGACTCGCATGAATGAGGACACGTTGGCAACAGTCACTATTCAATAGCTAGTGTATAGCAGTAATTGTAAGCGCTTAGGGCTGAGTCAAAGATGTTGGATTGCCTGGATTTGAAGAGCTGGGGTGATTCCAAGTAGGCCAGATAACTAAAAAGGAAATATGTGAATTTTGACCTGCATTTAGGGGTATTCTCAGCTGACAATCACATGTGAAATAGATTAACTATATCGTTCACATAGCTATATAAATAGATTAATTATATCATTTCAGACAACTATAGTTAAACCGAGAACAAAAGTAAAAGTTGTTTATAAAAAATATCGGAAGAATTTTTATAAAGTAGCTCGAAAATCCTGAAATCAATCTCACATGAATAATTTCCGATTGAAAGACGTATTTGATGTCTATATTGAAAACAGAGTTTTTGTATATCAATAGATATCTTATCCGATTTGTTCCAATAACACAATCTCAATTCGTGTGGAAACAATAAAACATGAATACGTCAAAGACATCCTTGTATTTCGTAATGGAGCCTTTGTAATGATAATTCTTTTTTATGTTGAACATTGATAAAACAGTTCAAACTGTATAGTTCAACAGTGAACCTATCGTTACCAAGATATAATATAAAGGTAAGACATACTGTAGATCTAGGTTATAGACATAATTTAGTTGGAAACAATTACAAAAGTGTGGTAACTGATAAGTTTCAAGAGTGTTAAAACTTTTCCAATATGTACAATTATTTAATAACCTATTTACGGTTGGAATATTCCTTTGACCCTCTGTGCCAGATAATACGTTGTTAAAAATTAAAACAAACGTTCCAAAAGTATTTAAAGCCCATTACCATTAACGATCCATCATCATTTTAAAATCATCGGCGTCAGGTGCGAATATCGGGAGCACTTAAAATTTATTGACGACAAATGGCATGAAATCAATAGTGTTCATAATTTCGGTAGGGGATGGATTTTTGAGTAATGTTTTTTAGATACTGATATATGTGTACAGTACATTTGTAGACGTCTCACAATTACTACAATTTATTACAAACCCAGCAAACATAATATATTAATCAGAATGTAAACATCTAACTGTAAACTTTTTTTTATTTTATTCCTTTGAATGACGAGACGAGCTTGCCGTTCGACTGATGGTAAACGATACGACTGCCCATAAACAGTAGAAACACCATCCAACTCCTTCAATTACAAAGTATTGTTTTGGAATTCCACTGCGCTCGCCATACTGAGGAATGAGATGTTAAGTTTTATTATGTCCAGTAGTTACACTAGCTACAATGTCCTTCAAACCGGAACACAAGAGTGACTACACACTTCTGCTTGGCAGCAGAAATAGGTATTGTGGTGGTACCTCCCCTGGCGGACTCTCACGTATGAAAGACCTACCACCAGTATATATATTAATACAATATTATTAAACTTCATTTATCTATCCATTTTAGTTCTGACATTACATATACTATGTGCAAAACTCAAATATTAAAAAATCAGATGGCCATAATTTCATGATTCGCACTCAGATAATGGATTTTTCACCAATATGGAATGAAACAAAGTTTATATTCGCGTCTTTATTAGTTGTGGGATAACTGCACATTTTTCTAAATACAATATTTTAATCCTGTGCACTGTGCTGTAACATTGTTTCATAATCTGTGAAATTGCTCGAAAGACTCCTTACTTAGTAATTTGCTACTTTCACAATATCCTTTGTCCATTCATTCTATGATGAAACTCTCTACCTACCGTACAGTCACAACTCATTAAGGGTAAATTTCATAAAGGACATAAGACTAATTTTAATCCAAGTCATATAACATAATATGTCGCTTTTAACAACTGTATAAATTAAACCCGACTGGGAAATCGTAACGTAACATCATACTTTATGAGCGGAGCCAAATCCAAATTGCAATATGAATTATATAAAACGTAGCGACTGGTTGTAGGTACGTAATGTGCATAAGTCGGAACGTAAACCCATATCTGAATATACGCCAACGTAATGACAGCTTTACGCTCCTACAAATCGTTAAACAATGTTTATAGATATCGCGTTTATTGTAGTGAAGTGTTTTGTCACGGAAGTTATGTCTCGGCAGCGTACTTCCGGTTCCCTGATGAGTTTCTGGAATCGTAACAGACGCGGGATAAAGAAAATGTACACGTCAGATCACATAAACAATATTTAGGTTAACTTTTGTTTACGAGTATCTGTTTCCTCTAATTAACGCATGCGTGATTTTTACGTTTTCTTGTCTCATTTAATATTACTGGTAAATAACAATTACATTCAGGGGAATATGTCTGACCTATCTTAAGATTTTTTGTTGTTGCCCTGTTAAAGAAACTAGTACAAAAAAATACCCAGAATACAAGACGAAGAATCGAATATGATTACTAAATATAATCTAACCACTATCTAAAATGTTATAGTTGTCATCACCTATAGCTCTGTTCCAGATATGTGCTAAATCTAGACTTTCCACCCATCTCAGACACAATACCAACTTTTAACTAACGCTCATACATAACAAATGAGTCCCTGGACGTAGTACATGCAGAACAAGGCCTAGCACGAGCCTAATATATTGAAATCCAGAATATTCAGTCACTGGGGATTTGTACCAAGCTTTTAACAAGGTTAAGTAGATTGTTCGCTGTAGTGGCTACATGCCGTTTTACTGAATACCTAACTAGAATCAGAGCCTCTGAAAAGTGTAAATTATTTGCTTTTACTACATAATTGTACGTATTTATGATGTTTGTGCCTGATACTCAAGGTTTTTGAAGTGTGAAGTTCTAGAATGATTTTTGAAAATGCCTCCTTTAGGAAGTATATGTGTCTAAAAATTTCCATAAGTTGCGAAGTCAAAAATTCGTGAAGCAAAAAACCTGCTCAAAAATAAAACAGTATAGAGTTATGGACAACTATAAACAGCTATCTAACAGAATAATAGTTTACTCACGATTGAGTGTAGTTCGCTCTAAACAAAATGAAACTATTTATGCTAATAAATGAAAAGCTGCATTACATTAAGTGGAAAGAAGTACAGACAGCGAGTTTATTACCTCAAGTTATCTTTACACTCGCTTTTTTACTTCTAGTTGAAATGAAATAATTTATTTGAATCCGTAAAATGTTATACATTATTAGGATTCCGTCAATGTTGACTCTACCACCAGTTCGGAAAGCAGCTCTAACCAGAGAAGAACGGGCAAGAAACTCTGGTGTTGCTCTTTTCAAAAATCAGTTTAAAGTAAAGACTTACAGTACATGATAAGGAGAGAGAAAAAAAAAATTCAATTGGATTTTAAAAAAATATATATATATTTGTTCTTTTGTTTCTTTAGTAGATATTGCACAGTTATTTATATCTACTACGATGTTTGCTGGTGGTAGGATATATTTTATATCCACCCGAATAGCGACCACCGTACACGAGATGTTAAAACCCGCCATAGTGACCCATGTAAGTGTGTCACGTTCCGGCCTAGTATAACCAATTCGAGCAGGCCGGTATAATTGTGTCGCTTGCCAAGGGATAATCATATCTCGTTAATTGAAATTCATTTGGACCCCACTCCACTGACCATCACGTGCAGTGGAGACATTTTGACGTGGACGTATTAAAAAAAAATTACTGCGGAGTGCCGAGGAAATATAGTTAGTTATACTGCGGTGCGGCTATCACGTGGTGCCTCGACTTTGATCCGATTGAACGGCTTTTCTACTCATTATCAACCTGGAGTCAGGAATTTATGCGTGATTTCGCAATAGACTCTCTCCCTGTATCATTGGACAAAATAAATATAGCGGAAAGTACATAAGTCAGGGTGCATTAGTCTCTGCCTATACCTTGGGAATTAAAAAGGCGTGAATGTGTGCGATACTGTAGTATTATATTTGCTGAATGCCAACACTCAATATGTAATTATTTATACAAGATTCAGTAACCCACCTGTTTACTCACTCTTCCTGCATCACAATCAATTAGTGTTACATTCAGAATAATTTCTGTATGTCCTTCATACGCCAATTCATGAACAGAGCATCATTTAATATAATTCAAAATGAAACTAGCTTTTTCTGTCGTCTTTGCCCGATTAAAATGATCCAGTGACAAAAGGAATTGAATAAATTATAGCCTTGATTGGAACGTAGAATTCAAAGTGGAAGATTTTTTAAAACTTGTTCAAGATTTCTTATTATTAATCTCTATAAAGAACCTGACATATACAATGTTAGTGTAGATAACCGTGCTACTAGATTCAGTTTGCATACAAAGTAAATAACAATCAAATACAATACTTGAGTAGTGATTCAATATTGTAAATTGCTTCTATTCCGCCAGGTTTCGAAGCAAGGAAACGGTAATACATTTCTAATTAGCGACCAATATTCGACATAAGCGGATAGATGCCTTATTTACTTACAATGTTGTATTATAAGTGCTAACATTGGTCCTATTTTAAAAAACTGTCTTATTTGACTCCTATCGCCATTAAAGTCTTCGAGAATCTTCTATTAGACCAAATTAAGGGCACCAATAATATAAAACAATTTAAATATGTGAACGTTGTATGCACCTGTGCGATACGGCGAAATCTATACCGTCATACAGAATAGGCTCTGAATTTGATTAACAGCGATTTTAGATTAGAATTTGCTTAATAATGAGATTCTACGTCACCTAAATAACGCCTGTCTACATTTTGTCTAAATTGGCATTAATAACAACGCATAGAAGAATCCAGCTGTTGGTATTATGCTAATGTAAAATTCATCGGTTAAACTATTGTATCCTTTCTAATGGAACTTCAAATATTAATAACTAAGGATACGAACTTCTGCAGAACAGAATTGGATGTTTGAAAAAGGGCCGGACAATAATATGAAACTTTTTAACCCCCGATCTTAAAAGAAGGATGCTATAAGTTTACAGTGCGTATCTGTGTGTCTGTGTATTTGTATGTCTGTCTGTGGCATCATATAGGTATACTGAACGAATGAACTGATTTTGATGCTGTTTTATAATTAAGCGACGAAAGCCTAGTTGGGTGTGGAACGGACTGCCGAAACGAATGTCCGCAGGTTCAAATCCCAAGGGCACACCTCTGACTTTTCTAAAAAATCATGTGTGTATTTTTTATGAATTTATCGTTCGATTTAACGGTGAAGGAAAACATCGTGAGGACACCTGCACATCTGAGAAGTTCTCTATAGGAATTTCGAAGGTGTGTGAAGTCTACCAATCCGCACTAGGCCAGCGTGGTGGACTAAGGCCTAATCCCTCTCAGTAGTAGAGGAGGCCCGTGCTCAGCAGTGGGCAAGTACATAATACAGGGCTGATTTTATTATTATTATTTATAATTAACCTCTATAAAGATGTGTCGAGTGTTTTTGTGCCTCTGCAGGCACTAGCGAACCCCTCGACCTTCGATATTAGAGAGTCGAATGGCGGGGTTGTAGTCGGTAGGACGGTTTATACCAGTGAGTCCGGCAGGAATCCGTAAATGGACTTCCCCGTGTTTTAAAAAATAGAAATTTGATAAAGTTAAATATCCTAGGAGGCGCTCGCAGATCTTGTAAATTTGTACGGTCTTATTATTATAGAGGGATTGGTGTTCACAACAATTAATAATTTATCCAAAAGTGTAGGATGATGTAAATAAATGTATGTGTTTCAAAATTATTGCTATGGCCAAACCCGAGGAATATCAAAAGTATTTATCTTTGCTAATACTAATGCCTTTATAACCGTTAATTAGTAAGTAATATTTAGCAACAAATTAATAAAGAATGTAAAAAGCTTTAAACTAGACACTTTTAGAACCAATTAAATTTTAATCCCTACGATAGCAAAATAAATAAAACAGACGTTTCAAAGCTGTATAATATAACTGCGACACCTAGACATTATTAAATGGCCGATATGTTCGAAATAATCGTATTGAATTACGTCAGTATCAAATATTCAGAAGATAGACCGAATTAAAAGCCTTTTATAGGTTACTATCCAACTATGTACTTCAATAAAATATTCAAGATAATATCTATTTATTGCATTAATAAAGACTCGACGGTAGTTCAAGTTTAGAGTATTCCATCTTCATAAAATGGTATACCATTTATTATTTCTAACATCAATTATCAAATTACAAGCATCGATATCTTTGATGCACATCGTTGTAATTGTGGTACGTAAATAAACGAATAGCAAATTTTAATTTAAACAGGTGATCTCATTAATTGATTTTACGCAGTTATTTATGAAAATCATAATAATTTTCAAACTATCTCATAGTTCGGAGCATAACTAGGCCCAACTATGATAATGATGTTGACGCTCACCTGTTTGGTGATGACGATGACGAAGAGTATGTAAGCGTTGAGCAGTAATCCGATGGCGGAGATGACGGTGACGGCGACGCTGAGCGCGAGCGTCACCGCCGCCTCCTCGCCGCGCGCTTCCGTCCCGTTCATCTCCATGCCGATCCGCTCTGTCTGTCTCTCTCGCACCTCACACCATTACCCTTCCACTGAGCACAACGGATCCATGGTCTTCGGATTCGTCACCTCACTGCAGCAGCTGCGTTCCATAGCATCGCAGTGTTCAATATCTGGAATGATTACAAAATTTTCAATTATGGATTATAATTTACGTGATTATAGCGCTACGAAGGCGTCAAGGATAATAGAAAAAAATGTCATCCAAATTCACTAAATCTGAGTTTCTCGTTTTGGTTTATATCTAAATCTGAATGTCAAATCACAACTATCTATTTACAATAGGAATAATATAACTCAAGGAACCAGGAACAAACTAAAAGATAATGACTATCCAAGAATCAAATACAATTACATTAGTGTACAAAAATAAACTAGTCATTTTTCAGATAATCTACTCACACAAACATACGGACAAAATGACAAAATGCAATATAACAATACGGAAATACATCGCGATGTATCATAGATTGTAAGCATCGACAATAGTGGACGTAGTTAATAAACAAGCTGAAACACCACTTGACCGGCGACCCCGACCAAGTTCCAGAGTTAGCCACAATCTGTTCTACTCAAACTTATCGACGAACTTCAGCTAATCCCAGAGTGGATTCATTGTAGGCTCCTTGCCTTTGTTTCGAATAAGAACAGAGACTAGATACTGTATTTCTTTAGGCTATAACTGTTCCATTGCTCTACAAATAAGTATATATAGTCTCATGGTTTGGAACTTGGTAAATAATTTATTTTTTTATTATTGCTTTGAATGACGAGACAAGCTGACAATTCGCCTGATGGTAAACGACACGACCGCAAAAACAATAAAAACACCATCCAACAACTTGAATTAAAAAGTATTGTTTGGTATTTCACTGCGCTCGCCATCCTGAGACATGAGATGTTAAGTCTTATTATGTCCAGTAGTTACACTGGCTACAATGTCCTTCAAACTGGAATACAACATTGAGTGTACACTGCTGCTTCCAGGCGGACTCTCACATATGAGAGACCTATCACCAGTAGTATCATTATTCTGGCCTAATAATAGCTGATGGTTCTTTAGAGCATCAATTATTACAAGCTGTTCTTTGGAGGCAACGCTCATTTGGATTGCATGACTCTGGCAGGTCTATAAAAGAAAACTAAGACAAAAGAATCGATATGAATCAGTACGAAAAATTATAATTTTACTAACAATGCTAACTATCGAAATAAATCACGTGGCAGACTCATGACCTGGTGGTAGGTCTCTCATATGTGAGAGTCCGCCTGGGTAGGTACCACCGCAATGTCTATTTCTACAGCCCAACAGCAGTGTGTAGTCACTGTTGTGTTCCGGTTAGAAGGACATTGTAGCCAGTGTGTCATGTCTCAGGATGGCGAGCGTAGTGGAATACCAAGCAATACTTTGTAATTCAAGGTGTTGAATGATGTTTCTGCTGTTTATGGGCGGTCGTATCGCTTACCATCAGGTGAACGGCAAGCTCATCTTGTCATACAGAACAATAAAAAATGACCATGACAGCTGCAGTCTTCGAAAAGTAAAATAGAAAGAATCGCAATAAAGTCCGAATATTTATTTTATTTCGATGTCTAACATTCGCGTAAACATAAGAACTCATTGTAAATGTTGTCCATGTCACTAACCTAGCTGTAAATACCTGATTTCAAAATGAGCTTATCTTCTATCTATATCTATACTTATAATAAATCTGTAGAGAGGTCAATTCTGTACATGAAATATATTTCCAAAATAACTATCAGAGGGTGATTAGGGATCGATATTGATGCCAAAAATGCAATTAGTAAAATTTTTGTCTGTCTGTCTGTCTGTCTGTATAACCGTTATAGAAACAAAAACTACTCGACGGATTTTAACGAAACTTGGTACAATTATTTGTCATACTCCTGTGCTGGTTATAGTATACTTTTCATCACGCTACAATTAATAGGAGCAGAGCAGTGAAGGGAAATGTTGGGAAAACGGGAGAAGTTACTCCATTTTTTAAGCTTCCGTCGCGTGTGCAACCTTAATGGTTAAAGCTACACAGAAATAATGTATGACGGAAATGTTCTCCTTAAAATTATGTAAAAAATATGCCACGACAGCATATGTCTATCTTTTATGGTTGACTCACAATAACACGTGTAAGTCCCGATAGCTTAGCAGTTCGAAGCTTTCTCATTATATTTGTCTACTCTTACGTTTATAACACTCTCAGTCATCCCTAATTAAAAAGTTAACATTATTAAATATTCCATAAAAAAGAATCATAGAAATCGGTATAGAAACACCAATGTTATACATGAAATACGCTAATAATAAGCTATCACGCGTGAATACTGAATCATGCTATATGCTTCCTTCGATTTCACCAAGATCCCAGCATCAGACCCTGACCGGATTTTTGAAGTCCGAAATCCACGTGGGCGAAGCTGCGGGCGGAAGCTAGTTGATAAATAACTTGCATGGAATGAGTCCAATGCGTATTCCAAAGTATACAAATACGTGTACATATAAATCTGTTTTAAATCAAAAATAACATCAAAATATTGCATGCCAATAACGCGACGACACGCTCGATGCAATGTCAGCGATAAATGCGGCTACAAAAATTACGATTCTCTGACACGAAACGCCATATTTTGCGAAATTGCATTTATTTATAGGCTGTAGGAAATTTAAATGTCCGCCGACGTTTGTGTAAGTGATTCGTAATTTACTTTAGCATTTTATATACATCCAACTATCAGCCCTGTATTATCTTGAGCTTCGCCCTCGGAGGGTGATTACATTTTTTATGGTTTGTATTGTATTTTTTAAAGATATGTAAAAAATGTAAAAAGAATAACTTTATAGAGGTATATCAGCCATGTATTATATACCGTCCCACTGCTGGGCACGGGCCTCCTATACTGCTGAGAGGGATGAAACCTAAGTGCACCACGCTGGTCTAGTGCCGATTGGTAGACTTCACACTCTCACACACTATGGAGAACTTCTCAAGTATGCAGTATTCCTTACGATTTTTTGCTTAACCGTTAAAGAAAGCGATAATTCACAAAGAATACGGATATCATTAAGAAATGTCAAAGGTGTTTGCCCTTGGGATTTGAACCTGAAGACATTCGTCTCAGCAGTCCGTTCCACATCCATCTAGGCTATACTTTACCCAAATATGTATATGAACTTAGTTTATTAGTTTGGGTAAATAATTACAGTAAATCTAAAAGTATAAGTAATTACAATAAGAACTTATTATTTTTGGATATTAAATACTTTGTGACTATTTAGCACCATTTTCGCGAAAATTAATCATATTTCGACCCTACCTTCGCATTGGATAAGCGCAGGGGCATATCGTTATTATTAATTAATACACATTTGCAATTTTCAACCAGTCATTTGGCTGTATGTTTCAATTTCCTTTAAAAATCTACAGCCAAAATCAATTCCAGTTGCGAATACGCTGCACAAAGCGGTGTAAATACAAAGGTGAGGGAACAAAAGTTGCCTAGCTTGTCAACTGTCGCGTCTCGGCTTGACCGATCTGGATAGCCATCCACGTAACTACGTGAGTCGTGACGAGAGGTCGAGGCTACTCTATACTTTTCTATGTTCCTAAAAAAAAACAAATTTGTCTATTGTTTTTAGGTACGTATATTTTTTCATTGGGAATATGTTTGTAACGAATGATGATCAGTATAACAAATCCATGTAAATCTTTTATTTTCCCTTGAATATTTTAACACATACATTTCGTCTTTAGTCAGACTTAATTATATAATTGGTATTCTGTGTCTAGCTAAATTAAATTTCTGGTACTTAACAATTTTATTAAGCAATTTTAATTAGCTTTGCAGCTTCGCACGGGTGAAAATTTTTAATCGGTATATAGTCCTGCTTTACATTTTCCGGGATAAAAAGTAGCTAATAGCATTCAGAAGTAATATAGTATCCTATTAGTGAAAAAAAAAACAAAATTAGTTTAGTTTTTTTTTTGCAATTAGCGCGTTAAAAAAACTAAACAAACCATTTACATATTAATGTAGTTAATTTCGGGCCGCACTCTAAGTTAACTAATCACTTTGTCCCTTTCTTATTTACATCTACTATATTAATACTCAAAACACTAAACAATTATTATTACAATATAAAACTTTTTATTACTGAAACCCATAATATTTAATTACAACATTAAAAATCAATTTGAAAATAGAACCATCAGTATTCAGTAGCCACTTCAACCTTCAATACTACAATAGCCTTATGAAGCCCGCGATGTAAGTCCTTCAAATAATTTCCTGTAACAATCAGTGGCGAGTTATTTACGTCGCAGTCAATACCGACAAGGTGAAGATCGGAACTCATCAATTACTGGGAATGTACAGGTGTTGTAGCCATAATTGGCCTACTATTGGACATTAGTGGCGAAAAATTGGACAAGGATAAATCTAGTAAAATAACTTCATAAAAATATAGGTTTAGCTACTATTTTCGGTAATTAGTAAGGTAATGCTGGATTTGTTCGCCTAAAGCAAAGATATTCTATTCTTTAAGAATTGATAATTACTTATCGAATGATAGTAAAGTAGATTTTTTGGGAACGAGCCATATTAATACACAAATATTTTTACCAGTTATGCAATAGTTTAACCATAATAGGAAATAATAAACTAGGAAAAAAGAACTTATAATCAAACTGCAAACTAGTTCTTTCTCTTTTGTCAATGTCACGAAACGGCCGTCACTTTGCCACCTGTTTTGAAGTAAATTGGGATGCCGCCAGCCCTTCCTACATTAGTTAGTTCGCTACAATTTACCGGGCTAATGACGCGCTCTTTGAGAGACAGTTTATAGGTCAATACTGTTACGTAATTTTAAACTCAATATGCTAGAAACGGTATGTTTTAATGGGACAGATCGACCGAAGTGGTGACTTTTTACCACAAAAACCAACCGGGGAAAAAAATAGCTGTTGTGTTTCAGGGTACTGAAATTTACGGGGAGTGTAATAACTTCTTTTATTAATTTAATACTACGGCATTCCACTAAACATCATGTCTTTCATTTTGTAAAGTGGTATAAGATTGAATTTAATGAAATACTTGGCGCAGTGAAGAATGTGCCACAATGAAACAAATGTAATAAGTATTTCGTTTGCGAGCACAATTTACAAATGAATTACAGGGATTGAAAATAAACGTCATAGCATAGTCGTGAAATAACGTAAAACCTCCTTAATAAAGATTAAAAAAAAAGAAAAAAGAGACGTCATCGTCATGCATTCGTCACATTTATGTACAAGATGGTGGACTATTTAATTTTTCATTAGTCAAGAATATTTCGCCACACCCCCACCTCGTCCTAAACATTTAAAAAATATATAATTCCGCCGAAATAAAACTAATTTTCGGATTTTGTCGCAGTTTTTTGTATTTTAATTTTCTCTCGACGTTTCGAAGACTTCGTAGCTTTCATGGTCACGAGATAGACTTAGTTGTAGATCGTCCGAAAAGTCAAAATTACCACTTGTATTTTACAATTACTTATACCATTATTTTAAACTTTTCGGACGCCCTACACTTCAGACCTCCCACTCCCTTGAAGGCTGCAAAGTCTTAGAAACATTGCATCAGGATATATTCAAATACAAAATACCGAGATAAAATCTGAAAACTAGTTTCATTTCGATGTCTAACATTCGCGTAAATAAGAAATCATTATTCTAATTCCGTTTTCATTCGCTTATTCACATATCTAAATAACAAAAGAGATGCAAAACACGTTATGTTAATTGCACCTTTGTTCTCAACTTCCATACTTCAATCTAACATTCAAACAATTAAATTAATTACAAGGAACTGTGAAAAAGGAGCCAAGTTCTCGGTGTTATGATTTCATTAGGACAAATTACTTTGTGATTTAATTACTCGAGATTCATCCTGTCCCGTGTTTTTACAGACGACCGTTTCCGTTAAATAAATATCTGGGTAACCACGCTTTGTGATTTAAAAGGACTATGTGGTGTTTAACTAGGTGTATAAAAAAGGAGGTTTTATAAATAACAGAGTTATACCAAAAATACATAAAGTCTTGGTTATTTCTCCTCGGTTTCCGAGTTTATACTTACCTTGTTGTATTTTTTATTTAAATAAAACAAATATCGTTCATTCATATATCTTATTAGATGTTACTAGCGGCTTCACTCGTGTGAAAAGATTTTCCCGCTACAAAAGTTCCCCAAACTCTATTGCGATTCGTAACGCTATTTAAAAATTAAATAAAAAATTATACATTATTTCCCATGAGAGCAAATAACTGTGATATAACGTAGCCTATGTAATAATCCAAGATATGGTCTACCCGTGTGTCATATTTCATCCAAATTCGTTCCGCTATTTTTGCATTTACATCTAACAAACTTCCAAACATTTTCATAACCTTTCGCATTTATATATAACATAAAATTAGCTCGTTAGCAAAAAGTGAAAAAAAAAATATGTCCTACATTTTTTACATTTCGTACAATAAACGGGAAAACATGGCTAACCTATATCCGACCGGAATAAGTTTGTGGGATGCCGGACTTTTATCGTGTTTGAAAAAGAAACCTGTGGTAGGACTTTTACCTTCTCTCTTTTGAGACCACTTGAGTTTCGCACTCGATTAAGTCTGATTCGTTTAGAGGGAATTTTCTTTTGCTTTTTGTGAAACATTTAGATTATTTCCAATAAAAATGATGTATTTAAGATATAAATTATTTTAATCTGTATTAGTTTTAATGATTTAGTCTTGCTTTTTTATTATTTTAAGTCCTTACCCTGAATCAATGTAGTGTTTGCACATATTTATTTAGCTAAGTATATTAAAGAAAGCATAAATATATTAGAAAAATCTGCACGAAACATTATCAGACCTAAGCATTGAATGCGGATCCTACACAGCTTACATCAGTTCAAGTCGCTACTACAAAACCATGTCCTGGCTTACTTTTACAACTTGTTACTTCGGGAAAAATTACATGGACCGAACTGCAAAAAAGAACTAGCTTTCAAAAAACTGCCTATACATATATAGTGTACCTATACCAAACTATCGCCAGGTATTGCATATATTATATTGAACTAGCTTTTGGTCGCGGCTTTGCCCGCGCGATAGTTTTTTGGAGATAAAAGTCCCGCTATATATTTTACGGGATAAGCCGTAACCTATATCTTTCCCAGGGTCTCAAACAATCTCCATATCAAAAATCATAAACATCAGTACGGTAGTTTTTGTGTTCATCGCGTTTAGTCAGACCGACGCGGCGGTGGACTTTGTTTTATAATAAGAATTCAATAATCTTAGCGATATAACCTTATAGTTTCCCTTGATACTTCGGACAAGCATTTCTCGCAAATCGATTTAGATTTTACCAGTTCGTTGTGGTGCACTTGGGTATCGTTCTCAATGTGAGGTTATATCGATAAGCTTCAGGTGTTCCGATTATTGCTTTGATATCGAATATTCAAATTTAAATATTGATTATCTATATTCGGTAGTTTCGTAGCGATAGGCAGTAGGGATGATGCAATATTAACATTTAACACTGATGAATATTAACAAATCACTTATAACTATTTATATAATTAAACATACATATACCTATAATAAAAGTCTTAATCTAGATTGCACAATGGCAGAGGTTATTTAGTTCTAAAATATACACGAGATTTTCGAAGAGCTTCCGTATCAAAAAATTCTTTGATGAAACTAGAGATATCAATTGCGCAGGTTAACTTATCCTTTTTATATCCGATAGATTGAACAAAATACATTGTTTTAGATAGTCAGTGTACAATACAAAGTGTTCTTTACTGAAAGTAAGGTCATTATTATGTATTTAACAAGACCGAAAACTAAAATAGTTTCTAATAGAAAAGTGCGCATGTTCGTTTATTAACGAGGAAACCTAACCCTTTATGAAACTTTGATTAGGTGCCGTACCCTATTAATATTGTACACGTTTGCTTGTTACTTTAAGTTATGTTTCAGATTTACCACCTGCGCCACTTTAAACACGAAAAAGAACTATATTTATATAAAAATAACATTCATTTTTGTAGAAGCACTATAAAAAATTCTCCGTTTTGTATCGTCGGTTCATTATTAGCCATGAAAGTTACGATAGCCTAGTTGGGAATGGAACGGATCGCTGATACGAATGTCCGCAGGTTCAAATGGTGAAGGAAAACATCAATAGCAAACCTACATACCTAAGTTCTGTATAGGAATTTTAAGGGTATGTTAAGTCTGCCAATCCGCTCTAGTCCAGCGTAATAGACTAAGACTTAATCCCTCTCAGTAGTAGAGGAGGCCCATGCTCAGCAGTGCGACAGTATTATAACAA
This sequence comes from Manduca sexta, assembly GCF_014839805.1. Lineage (NCBI taxonomy): Eukaryota > Metazoa > Arthropoda > Insecta > Lepidoptera > Sphingidae > Manduca > Manduca sexta. Next base: position 9,768,687 of record NC_051128.1, read on the forward strand.
AGGGCTGGTATTATACCTCTTTAGTTTTTTATTTTACATTTTTTAAATATATTTAAAAAAAAACAATGCATACAAAAATATTTAAAAAAGATAATACAAGACTGATATTATTATCATATACTTATTTTTAGCTATGATTCATATCATATTAGTTTTCCAATCGAACTTAAAAAAAGTGATCGGAAAACGAACCCTTCACATCTCTGTGTTTAATATCACGTCAGTTCGTAAAAGAACTTGGGACGTTTTACAATTTACTGCAAAAACCGCTGAATGGATTTGAATGAATTTTAGCTACTCAGCGGGTTCTTTTTATTACTCAGCGGGATATTTATTGAGTAATTTTTATACAGATGCAGCTCCGAGCAAAACGTAATAAAACATATTACCGGTTTGTCGTACAACCCGCCATGTGCATTCAGATTTAATCTTAATAATTTTGTATAAACGAGATACTTGCTGCAATTGCACTGCATTGGATACTAAATAAAAGTATTAAAAGATTTCGCTTGTTCATTCGACACACTGTCCCTGAAGCCTTACAGTCATGTTCGCTCGGCAAAAATGACGTGCAATATTTTATAAACATATTGTAACCAAACATACTGAGCAACAAGACAAACATGTCAAACTAAATTATTATTTACAATTTTACTCGTGTAAGTACAAGTAATTTACTAACTTTTACTCGCGGCAGCGCCCGCGCGATCGATTTATTCAGAAAGTCCTGTTATATATGTATTGTCCCGGGATAGAAAGTATCACATGTCCTTCCCAGTGTTTCAAACTACCTCCATACCTACTAAATTTCATCGAAAATCCTTTCTTCGTTATCTAAAGAGCTGCCGTGAGTTAGAATCTAGAATTTACGCTATGTGTTACCATTTACCACAAGTGAAAATAATAAAAAAAACGAATTACTGATCAAATGCACAGCATTACAGGTCCGGTAATAAAGATTACAATCGAAAAACCGCTTTCCAAATCCGGATATTGAAAGATATGAGATAACCATGGAATATCATGGACGGAATGTCGATATTTGTGTAGAGGATGTGATATTAATATTCCTTTCCTTAGACTCGTTTAATATTACTCTATTGCATAAATGTATCAAAAATCTCTTCTTTTGTTGCTATTATAGGAAATGATGAATCCACAAAAAAACACATTTAAAATTAAACTTTCCAGTTGCTGTAAAACGAATAATACGCGCCATTTTGTTACATTACATTATAAACTAAATCACGAACGTCCATCTTTATGTTCGTACCGATGCATTGTTTGTGACCTACTTTAAAAATAATAATGCAACTGAACGGGTAGTCCACAAACCACTTTTCTGAAAGGTTTCTATTTTTAACACAACTTTTCAATCGATTTACTTGCTTTATAATCCAGAGTGGAGTGGTAGTAAAGGTATTTTTCCGAAGTGGGTACAACGTCTTTTACTACACTCGGGAAGAGCTTTTACCATATTTTAACTGGCTTAAGGTGGATAGAAGATAGTGGATAGGAGGTAAGACATAGACTAATGTATATCAAAGAATGCACATCTTAGAGTTTGTATTTTACTTCCTTGTTAGCTTGTGTGATGAACCGGCACAATTGAATTTTGGAAAGGATAAGAAGAGTTAGACCGGTTCTAAGCCATACAGACTAAAACCTTAATTCAATACAGTTGCTAATTTAACACACTTATGGCTTAACATTTTTTTTTACGAGCACGCAGAGTAACCTCATTGTACTTGATGGTAATTGGAGTGGAGTCTAATAAAATGTTGACTGACGAGAGATGATCACCCCACGGCCGTCGACACTAATATGCCGGCCTGTTGAAGCCGGATATACACAGACTAAGTCCGGAACGCGACAAATTACGAGGCCCTATATGGCGAGTTTTAACATCAGGGCCCTTATTCTGTATGATAGTGTAAGCGCGTAACGCGGCCGTGTCATGTTATCTTCGAGAAATGTGCGTGAAATGGTATTCTGTAAGCCAAATCTCTATAGCCCTAAACATGACGCGTTGTGTTGCGTGCTTGTTACGCACTGTCAAAATAACGTGTGAGATAGAGAATAAGGGCCCTGGGCCCTTATTCTGTATGATAATGTAAACGCGTAACGCGGCCGTGTCATGTTATCTTCGAGAAATGTGCGTAAAATGGTATTCTGTAAGCCAAATTTCTATAGTCCTAAACATGATGCGTTGTGTTCCGTGCTTGTTACACACTGTTAAAATAACGTGCGGGATAGAGAATAAGGCCTCAGTACGATTGTCGCTATCCGGGCGTAACTTATATAAAGTATATCCTACCACCTTCAACTAAATTTTATTTAACAGTTATCGTATAAAACAGCTAAAGTAGATAGTATTCATATTATTATAATTTATTTGGGATTTTTATTTAGTTTGCTTGTACATTTATATAACAAATAGCATTTACTGAGAAGTTGTGAAACAGCCACTCAAGCACGGAAATCTATACAAAATATTAACTTTATTATTAATACGCTAATGTCACGAAAGCAATAAATCATTTATTAAATATTATCGCTATTAAAAAGTTAAAATATTCACATAATTAAAATAGTTTTATAAGTATAAACCTACTAAAGATAGCGACATAAATATTTAATTAATTATTAATATTAAATACCAACTCAAGACCGTTCTCTTTTATAAAACAGAGTGGTTAAAAAAAGTTTTATTCAATAAATATATCAACTCTGTATGGTACGAATCGCAACAACCTCTTCGAAGTATAAAAGAATTTCAAACAAGATACTATTTGTATGCCACCAATATCTTGAGAGATCACTTCAATTCGTAGCAGAGCTATCTCGTGTTCACTGCAACCGGAGTTTATAATATAACCAGCGAATAAATCTCGTTAACTTGTACACTAACATGTTTACATTTCAAATTGAATCTTATATTGAGAATACGAGATGACGTCTGTCAGCTCAGACAGATGAGTAGAAACACAACTCATACATGGTCAATATTGAGGTGAATACTCTAACGTGTAAAATGAAAAAATAGGGCTATGACTGTGACGGACTTTGCCTATTTTAATGTAACTGTTAAATTGATTTTATAGTATCTTTAAATTGACACAATCACCTGAAAACTAAATCACGAGTATAGTAACTGATTATAATTATATAATTAAGTTTATTTACCGACAAACGAAAAGCTACCTTATGTGTATAAACAACATTTACCAAATTGTATTTTATTATACCAATATTGTGGTGACCGCCGGCGGCTAACGAAGTATAGAGAAAGAATAAGGAATGACGAAGTACTCTCGACTCTATGGCATAAGATATGAGCGAGGTCTATTTATTTACCAATTATCCTATTTTTTTTTTTTATTTCTTATAGACAAAGGCGAAGCAAAAATGTTGAGTAGTTCTATAAATCTCCTATTAATAATAAATTATGTAATACATGCTCGCGATGTTTTGAAATACTTCATTATTTTATAGTTATTTTTACCTTGTAATTGTAACAGAACAGTGAAAGGCCTAATTAAACTTTAATATCCCTTACCAGCATCGATCTGAAGAAAACTAGGCGGGTAATTAAGGCGAGCCTAATTTAATTGTAAAGATGACGCGCAGAAAACCACTTACTTTATACACCATAATATAATAATAATAATAATATCAGCCCTGTATTATATACTCGCCCACTGCTGAGCACGGGCCTCCTCTACTACTGAGAGGGATTAGGCCTTAGTCCACCACGCTGTATACACCATAAACATAGACAATTTAAGAATTAAATAGAATAATGATATCTTATAAGTATTCCAATAAAACACATTTTTTTTATTAATTATTAATTTTCTATTTCAGAAATATGAGCCAAGACGATCCTAATATCCATTCTAGCGAATACCTAGAACATCCTCCACAAATTTCTCAGAACAACAATTTATGTCAAATTCCTAATAAATATTCCAATAAAGAAAATTAAAAGAAGTTCAAGATAATGTTGGATATTGCGATCAATAAGAACAAAAGTATACTAAGTATGAAAATATAAAGAATCTTAGGTCTTGCTCCATACAAGGTACACAAAAGTAACCAGAAGTCAAATGGAATAACACTGGAAGGGTCCCTTATTGAATCAATTAGAAGGTCAGAGCGGCAGTAACTCTGCCTTATGTGATAAAAATAAATCATTTTCTCAATGATTTATAACACTTTATTAAAGGTAGTTTGGTAATCTTTCCATGGGTGTTTGTGGTCAAATCCAGATTTTGCAAATGACTTTTTTAAAATGTCCTTGCCTTGACTAGGAAGCGGAATAGGTAACTTATTTTAGTATAAAGGGATATTGTTTATTGGTTGATTGATTTGATTGAGTAAAATATTTTACGCATAGCTTGTACATAGCGATATTCAGAGATACAAATTGTAATTCAGTTGCCACCTTCTATGAGTTCCCCTCAACATAATTGAATTTAATTGTTTATACAACTTCTCCCAATTCGTCAAATTAATGAAAACAACCATGGCTTTTTGATAAATTTGCCCTAACTTGATTTATTGAAACCGACGCTTGATTGAGTTTCAAATACACTTCGGACTGAGTGTCAGAGTTTAATGACAGAATCATTATACAGGGTGGATTTTAAGATGGGGCAGCAAGGCCAACTAATTTAGCCACTGTAAGTAAAAAGAACTTTCTTAAGGTTTTTTTTATACTTTCCTTATATCTGTCGTCAGTCGATATCCTGTTGGAACCCACTTCATTTATCATCAGGTACAGTGGGATCACTTTGCCATATAATAATAATAATAATAATAATAATATCAGCCCTGTATTATATACTTGTCCACTGCTGAGCACGGGCCTCCTCTACTACTGAGAGGGATTACGCCTTAGTCCGACACGCTTTCCTAGTCTAGATTGGTAGACTTCACTCACCTTCGAAATTCCTATAAAGAACTTCTCAGATGTGGGGTTTCCTCACGATGTTTTCCTTCACCGTTAAAGCGAACGATAAATTCACAAAGAATACACACATGATTTTTTTGAAAAGTCAGAGGTGTGTGCCCTTGGGATTTGATCCTGCGGACATTCGTCTTGGCAGTCCGTTCCACACCCAACTAGGCTATAGTCGCTTTGCCATACACATATAAAAAATTGAAAAATAAGTAGTATTCAAAATATATTATTATTGTTATTTCAAACATCGAGAAGGTATCTAGAAATTGGTTTAATTATAGTTACTTATAAGAAAAGTCCTCAAAAGGTAAGCATGTTTGTTTTCGCGAAGATCACGCCAAGGTCTCTCACAATCCAAATTCGTGACATCAATTGGTCCTTATGAATACGAATTACACGGAAGTGAGTATTACACACGCGAAAGTGTCATTACTTACTATTGATAGCGAAACCCTGACATTGTTAATTTTAGAAGTCGTTATTTTTGGCTTGATAATCAACTAGGCTCACTACGAAAATGTTGGCCTAAAACTGGCCTGAATAATATATTTACGAAATATAAAATCGGCCCCAAAGTCCTGCGATATACGACTTTTTTTGTCATGTTCACTTGAAAATTCACCCGTACAATTAATTGTGGTCCTCAATAGTATTGTAATAGTGATAGTTTTTCGTTATTAGTTATTAATAGGTTTCGTTTTCCATCAAATATTTAAGCGTGATGTTCGCCAGCGTATGGTGCCTGTGATCAATTTCTAAAAATCTTTCCTATTACAATCGTATTTTATATGGAATTGTTATTTGTGAAGATAGATACATTATAATCTATGAAAAATGTAAGATCTATGCAGAAACTATTTTTCTTTCTACTTATTGGTTCAAGATTTTGTATTTTTGTTTCCTATAAGAAACATGATATTTTATATAGAACTGTTGTTTGTGAACGCAGATACATTATGTATGAAAAACCTATGCACATACTTACGATTTCGTTGTTACTTATTTGTATATACTAGATGTTTTTATTTGTATTTGAAGTCAAAGAATATTTATACATGGTACATGGTTCCATGTCTAAATGAAGGCGCTTACCACCTTTAGAATGTGATAAACAAAAACGTATGACAAAATAATTAATATTTATTTAAACTTTATATACAGTAAATGTATGCTGGTAGGTTTAATGCCTGAGGCATTCTCTAAAGATAAACCTTGATGCAGAGATAAGACACTGTGGGTGTATATAAAACATAAATAAGACATTACATATTCTATACATACGCACAATACATACATGAATATCTATATATATGGAAATGCATACTTATATTAATTGTATAAAATATATAATATAACAAACCTAAAAATGAATACAGTTTATTAACACTAAGTATTCGTAAGGGTTGAAGGCTCTACATTGATATAAGTAAAATAATAATAAAATTGTAATAGGCCGATGTCATTATAGATATTGAAGAAAAACTAACATGGTGATTATTTAAGCAACAGAAGCCAAACCAACAATTATTCGATTTTTTGTCTGTCTGTATGTTTGTACACGCATCTCGCAAAAACTACGGATTTGAATTGAATGCAGTTTTCACCAATGATTTGCTAGAGGTCTAACTGAAAATATATACTCCATTGTATCCCGGGAAAAATACAGCGGGAGTTTTATTTCCGGATAAACTTTTCAGGTGGAGCAAAAGCTAGTAAGTAATAAACTACCACAAATATGATATTGTTTAGTAACATCAGACTAAGCGATAATATAGCAAGGATAGCAGACAGAATCTAATCGATGGAATGCTTTGGCCATTGTAGAACCATCTGGCACATACCACAATTTATCGCTCCGCTGCTTTGAATTAAGACGCAAAACAAAGCTTACCTACTGTTTCTTGGCGATAAATATGCACAAATAGTTCATACGGCAACTTATAAAAGTTATATATACGTGATTTTGGAAAAAGGCGTAAATTTTTAAAGTAAAATATGTATGAAAAGTGAGTCTACGCCCATTAGCATGCGACTAACAGCTCGTTGAGCAATATCGCATTACATTTTTCGCATAAAAACCAAACCTTTTTACTCCATTACCCACTAAGTGTTTTCGATCGCAGTCGCGATTACAAAACGGTTAGTCAAAATTAATAAGATATTTTAACTACTTAAATCATTTATTTATTATTCTGTTTAAATTACGAATTCCAAATAAATTATTTTATATTAGATGTTGCTCTCGCTTTTGCTTCTGAAAAAGCCTTTCTCACTATAAGTGTCTAAAATACTATAAACACTAGCGCCATCTATTTAAAAAAAATAAAAAACATTATTTGACATGGGCGCAAATTACCGGAATAAAATGTTGCAAAACTATGCTTAGTTAAAATACAAATTTACTCAATCAGCTGTTAGTCAAAAGTCAAAACCCGCCATCTTGCCTCTTAATAGGTTTAAACTAAGAAGCCGGTGATGTTTTTGACAGCTATTTAAGCAATGCTTAATCACCTCTTAACGCTAAAACAACGCTAAAGACTGTATGTGCTAATCCAGATATCCGTCAGATATATTTGAGGAGAGATTACTTCATCCCCTAATAGTGTTTTGACTATCTCTTACAGATAGTAAAAGGTCAAAATGTTTTGTTGATTGTAGCAATTATTGTAAATAGTATTGAATTAACTATCTGTATATTGATCAGTCGATATATAAAAAGTAGAAGCAAATGTGGTCCAAAACATTAATCCAACTGATATTTGCAGAGATTTCGTTTAATTGTAAATAAACGTACCATTAAAGCCTTTCATTATGTCACGAATACATGAGATAATGCAGTATTTCATAATGGATTTTAATGAAAGTTCAAATATTTAACTTAATCCTGCTTTTAATTTAATCCTTCCATTGGCTATCTCTAAAAACGTGGATATATATATATGGAGTTCAGAAATCCGCCGAAATATTTTATACTATTGTAGAACCGATCTCCAACTTCAACTCAAAGATTTTTTTATAACACAAGATGGGCAAACGAAGATTAATGGACACCTCCTCGATGCCAGAAATACAGATATTTGAGAAAAGGAATGAGGATTGGAAAATTGAGAGATTTTTTTGTCGCTTCGACAATTTAACGAGCCATAAACACAACACCAAAGTTACCACTTTATATTGATATTTCTAGAGACAAAGGTACCTTGCTTGTAAAAACTATTCATGCGACAGACAAAAATAGTTGGTAAAAAATAGCTCTAAACTACAGGCTACATCTGGCTGAAATACGCAAACTGCTTGAACTGGATTATGTATTTTAACTTGTTCAAAATTTTCATCGCACGCAGTTTGAAAGAACCTTAATAAATTTCCTTAAATAAAAAAAAATCAACAATAAAATCCAATAAAAAACGGAGAGATTATTTTGTCAAGAAGGAAGAAGAATTAGTTAAGGATCATAACCCGTTTCGTAACAGGTGTTTACTAATGCTGAATTTGATTAACGTAAAGTGAAAAAATATAATAATTATGTCCCATAATTATGTTTTGATTACGGATGTATAAATAACTAGAAAGCTATATAGTTCTTGCTATAAACTACTTTTAACCTAAATTTATGGCAAAACTTAATTGAAAAAAAAAACAAATTATATAACATTTGAGAGTCTTCACCTATTCATATATAATACACTATTATGTTTCTAGTTTTTATTATATACTAAGCCAGTCATAAATTAAGTCAGCGGATTAGAAATTGTAGTGAACAAACTTTACGATCGGAAAAGTCCATCAGCTCTCATTGGAACTACTATGATTCAATACCAATAAAACGTCGGGAAAAGACAAATAAAATTGTATAAAACATGCAAAATACACTCGACCGTGAACGTCAAACATCCAAAAATAATTTACGACTGTCGACTTTGACAAAAGCGTAACAAAAGTATTTTTATGAATAATGCTATAATGTATAATTTTGAATACTTCTATGCCATTGCTATATGTAATTCACTATTGATGCGATCAGCTATGTTTATTTTTGTACAAAAATACGTTATTAAATAATATTACATCAAGATTGTTATCATTATAACCTTGGCTCATGATTGATTTGATTATTATGTAAAACGAATGAGTATACTTGATGGTATACTGTTATTAAGTTTATTTTTGCTTGTACCCAGTTTAAATTACTTATATTTATGTTATCTTTACAAATACAAGTTCTCTTTATTGTAACCATTGTTAGAGAGACACAAACAAGATTAATTCATTTTCTTAAATCTATGGTGTACAATGGGCGGCCTTATCGCTATAAGCGATCTCTCCCAGGCCACCTTTACGACAATTTTACTTTTTGGTCCCAGTATTCTGAAACAAAAATAACCAAAATGCTATTCTAGTCCGAGATCTCAAAGGGAAATTACAGTCAAGCAGTTTAATTACAAGGCATACGCTGGTTAAACAGTAAACGACGTGGCGTCAACTTGTCTCAGCAAAAACATATCCTATCTCCGCTTTCTAATCACTTCGAGTTAATTGAGGACGCACGGACTTCAGTTTTGTGGTCTGTTTAACACATTTATATACAGTGCAGGTTTGAAACATTTTTTTTAACAGTGGATTTAATAACTTTTTTTTTAAACGAGCGCGTCAAAGTGACCCCGCAACTTATGGTAAGCGGAGTGGGTCTAATAGAATGTCGACTGACGAGATGATTATTCCTCGACAATCGACACATTCATGCCGGCCTGTTGGAACCGGATATACACAGGCTGATCCCGGAACGTGACACACGTGTGACACTATGGCAGGTTTTTACACCTTGTGTGCGGTGGTCGCTATCCGCGCGGATATAATATATATCCTACCACCAGCAAATGTAAAACCAAGTGTATAGTTCGAAAATCGCACGTCAGGTAAAACAAAATAATTCTAACAGTCAAATTCAAACTAAAATGGAATTTAACTGAAAGCTCGATTGTTTTGAGTTATGACTGTTTTTGCCTAAATTGTATATAATGTCAAATAACGAGAGATATCGCATTTCTCGACGGTGCTCAGGATTATCCCTACCTATTTTACTGGATATTTATCTACAAAATTGTTCATTCAAACGACTCACTACGACTTTCCATGATGTAGGTATGTTATTTTTAATTTATCAGTTTTACAAAGAAAAATCTACTTTTATATATATCATATAACTTACTATTAAAAAAACCTCAAAGATTTGTCTAAAATAATTCTGGATCGATTATCGTCGAATATCAATCAATGCACAAACAATATAAGTATGTTTGTAAGTAACAAAACCTTGGTAGTCAGTCGTACGTTCTATTAATACACTAAAACTTCTCAGTAATCTTCTCCTTTAACATTCTTCTGACTAAAATTAGTTAACATCTTCATAAAATGTGTCTTTTTTATGCTCTCTGTGTTATATTATATTAATACTTTAGTATATACCCTTGAGGGATTCTTGTGCGCTTGATCTCCACACCGAATGCACGCCCATGGACGGGGCGACATTTGTCTCGGTCCTAGGCACACAGGACTCGCGAACATTCCTGGCTTTTTTCCCTCCTCCCATCCTAAGAGGGTTCCTCCTCTTTCCCCCACACTTCCTACCCCAGATATCCCCTCCCAACTTCCTCCAGGTCCCTGTAGGCGCTAGTCCAGGGGATTCCATTATCCTATTCGCAAGTTTCCCCTGGGGTTGACTGCAGAGTCCAATTAAAAAAACCATTAGTACGTTAAATTTCCAATCACTTTTATTACTCTATAATGACCGCCAGCTCTTTTCGTACCTAGTTATCTAAATCCATCTGAAGGTTGTCTGAAAGAAATCACCGATTGCGATAGACCGCCATTTGCACTTCCTGTTGCTTCATAATCTATACTGTATAATTCATTTAACATAAGATTTGTACAGTAAAGAGTTTAAATAAATAATTGTTAATATGTATATTTAATAGACATTACATTTGTGGTAATTAAGTTAATTGTGACATAACTTAATCAAGCAGTGATTGAATATGCGTTTCCATATGTAAATTAATAACAGACGGCATGTGGCTAATAGATGTTATGTTCATATTACACATTAGTTATGTCTTAGTGGACAGGAAATTGATATCAGTTATTTGATAGTGACAAATATATGTATAAATCATACTAAAATATCAGGCCTATGTACTCAAAGAGAGCAGCTAATGCATTCAGAATTCGCTGTGCTAACTTCCGTCTCATAATAATGTCATAGAAACCCTGCCCACCAACAATAATGTTTTTTGCGTCTAAATACTGTGTTGTACACAGCCCAAGTAGACAATAGATCTACGAGGAGATTTAAGGTTGGCGTCGACTAGAGCAGAATCGAAGCGCGTCGAATTGAATCACATTTATCCCGTACTAGCTTTTGCCCGCGGCTCCGCCCGCGTTATAAAGTTTTTCAGGCTAAAGTTTTCCGTTATAAAAGTAGTAGTTTCCCGGGAGCCTATGTTCTTCCCAGGGTCTCAAACTGTCTCCTACCAAATTTCATCTTAATACGTTGGGTAGTTTTTGAGTTTAACACGTTCAGGCAGACAGATGCAGCGAGGGACTTTGTTTTATAATATATTTTTTAGAACTTTTTAAGAGGAATAATCCCGTCATACATCATTGTTGCATAACTTTAACCGTTTACGTAGCGCACGCAACGGAAGCTCTCAAAACTAATAATTTTTCCTCGATTTGCAACATGTTTCATTACTGTTCCGCTCCTATTGGTCATAGCGTGATGATATATAGCCTATAGCGCTCCACAAATAAAGGGCTATCCAACACAAAACGAATTTTTCAGTTGAAACCGGTAGTTCCTAAGATTAGACATTACTGCTCCGCTCCTATTGGTCATAGCGTGATGATATATAACTTTGAGCACTCCACAAACAAAGGACTATTCAACACAAAAATATTTTTTCAGTTTGGACCGGTAGTTTCTGAGATTAGCCATTACTGCTCCGCTCCTATTGAGTATAGCGTGATGATATATAGCCTATAGCACTCCACGAACAAAAGACTATCCAACGCAAAAATAATTTTTCTGTTGGGACCGGTAGTTCCTGAGTTTAGCCATTACTGCTCCGCTCCTATTGGGTATAGCGTGATGATATATAGTCTATAGCACTCCACAAACAAAGGGCTATCCAACACAAAAAGAATTTTTCAGTTCGAACCGGTAGTTCCTGAGATAAGACAATACTGCTCCGCTCCTATTGGGTATAGCGTGATGATATATAGCCTATAGCACTCCACGAACAAAGGGCTATCCAACACAAAAAGAATTTTTCAGTTCGAACCGGTAATTCCTGAGATAAGACATTACTGCTCCGCTCCTATTGGGTATAGCGTGATGATATATAGCCTATAGCACTCCACGAACAAAGGGCTATCCAACACAAAAAGAATTTTTCAGTTCGAACCGGTAATTCCTGAGATAAGACATTACTGCTCCGCTCCTATTGGGTATAGCGTGATGATATATAGCCTATAGCACTCCACGAACAAAAGACTATCCAACGCAAAAATAATTTTTCTGTTGGGACCGGTAGTTCCTGAGTTTAGCCATTACTGCTCCGCTCCTATTGGGTATAGCGTGATGATATATAGTCTTTAGCACTCCACAAACAAAGGGCTATCCAACACAAAAAGAATTTTTCAGTTCGAACCGGTAGTTCCTGAGATAAGACAATACTGCTCCGCTCCTATTGGGTATAGCGTGATGATATATAGCCTATAGCACTCCACGAACAAAGGGCTATCCAACACAAAAAGAATTTTTCAGTTCGAACCGGTAATTCCTGAGATAAGACATTACTGCTCCGCTCCTATTGGGTATAGCGTGATGATATATAGCCTATAGCACTCCACGAACAAAGGGCTATCCAACACAAAAAGAATTTTTCAGTTCGAACCGGTAATTCCTGAGATAAGACATTACTGCTCCGCTCCTATTGGGTATAGCGTGATGATATATAGCCTATAGCACTCCACGAACAAAGGGCTATCCACCGCAAAAAGAATTTTTCAGTTTGGACCGGTAGTTCCTGAGATTAGCGCGTTCAAACAAACAAACAAACAAACAAACAAACAAACAAACAAACAAACAAACAAACAAACAAACAAACTCTTCAGCTTTATATAATAGTATAGATGCTAGATAATTCGCGGCACGATCCTAATAGATGCAGTTGCATAATAAATTGATAGCTGGCAACTAAATGAGAATCAAGTTGTTTCGACGAGGCTAGTCGATGCTAACCAGCATGGAATAACTTAAAATTTAAATATAAAATGAAACATTCCATTAATTGTCATGTTCGCATAGGAAAGTTTTTGTGGAAGGCAGACGCCAACATTCAACTAATGAAGGTAACTCTTGGCCTGGATATATAAAACCAAGACGGAATATTTTTAACAATCTCGTTGTGCGCCTCGGATCATTATTGCACTACAACTACAAACTTAACAAGATACCAACGTAACTTAAATAACTTTTAGTGCAAAAACAGCACACATAATTCTGCTAACATTTTAAATCAGGACTCTGAATGTATTATGATTAAATTTAGCTCGATTAAAATATAGGTTTACTTTTATTGCAGAAAATGACTTAAATCCCTTGCAGAACTACAATCAAAAACTGGCCTAAAATAATATTAAAATCATTGAAGAAGTGTAATAATACTAATTTACAAACGCTAGAGTTATGCCGGCCAGCAATTCAAAGTTCACACAGCACGGGTAGCACATAGTGTTCTATTACGTATTGTTAATACAGGAAGTATCACTCACAACAACACGACTCCGAAACCGCCAACAGTTCTCTGTCCACTATAAACTCTGAACTGATTCTTTGAGTCCATTCACCTCCTATACAAAACACACACGCTGTCGTGCGTTACGCGTTTTGCGGTAGGGTCACCAGATTTACAAGAGGTTATTAAAATATTTTTTCAAGTAAAAAAAAATTACCAAGAGGGTAATGCTATAAAATTAGCCATTAAGACTTCAAATATTAAACACTTACAAAAAAAATTGCTGAAGCAATTGTATATGTACCTCAGCAATTAGTTGACAGCGTTTACACGATGCTTAAAAATACAGAAAAATTAATGCAACCAGCAGTTAGGGCCCTGGATAGCATGAACAATTTACTGCAATAATGTCTAGTCATAATTCAACGGCAAATTATAATAATTACCTCATTATATACAAACAGCATCTACCAATTTCCTGCTCCATATATTATTAAATTGTATTTGGTTAGAACATCAGATAATTAAGTATGCAAACATAGCTCGTCACTAGGATATTGATATTGATCATGTTGTTATTCTGGTTAATAATATCACTCAAATTATTATTTAATTTTTTGACGAAATGCTAATGCATATACACTTTAGAATAATGTTAAATATTTTTCGATGCTTGCAATTTTTCAAAGACTTCTCGGTATTTACATACACGTGCTATGTTTTCGGAATCACCTAAAAGTGTCTAAACTGCTGAACTTTAAACATTATTCATATAAGATTACTTCAAGTAACTTGCACGCCAGCCCTAACCCTGAATCATTCTTTTGTACCTGACCCATTGTAACTTTACCCTTGAGGCTGTTCCCGACTTATTATTCTTCGCATATCCCAGTTTTTATTGTCCTCGTGTTACAAAAACTTTCACATTGACAAAATGTCTAACGGAGTTTGGATCCGAGGTTGGTTGATGTATGTTACGTTCGATTTTACTATTATCAGATTATTACTCCACGAATATTTGTTTTGGATCTGGTCTGAATGTATTTTCGCTCCTGATATCCAGGACAAGACTGTATTTCACTGTGTGATCTGTGCTGTAAATTAGACTATTGGATGTCAATAAAAATATATGAATAGACGGGAGATGGTGTCTACTAAATATAGAATCCGTATAAAGGTTGTTTGGGAAGTACACGAGAAAAATAATCATACGCGCCTTTTGGTACAAATTCCAACAAAACATTTTCTTGGGACGACTTCGTCTTTTTCTTTGCCTGAGACTAAACTTTGATAACTTACTAAACTAGTTTAACAATGTTTACAGCTGAGGTCGCAGAGTTACTCCTAAATATAATATTCCGAACTTAGGTTGTTTATTTCTATGTTCACTTTGTTTAGATACTTTATTAAGGATTTCATCGCCCACTGCTGAATAAACAATAAACAACAAGATCTTTACAATGTATTCAGAACATTTTGTAAATTTGTTACAATGATGACCTTTACACTAATTTGAATTTAACCATCTTTTTTCTAAACGTTGCATATTATAATAATATTTGTATTCTGTGTTTTGTCCGTGTTGAGTGGCATTTAGCGACGGGAAAAGCTAGGATTTTTATATTAAGCGTATACAATATTCAAGTAATTTATTATTATTACATTACTTACAAGTAGAGCAATATTATACCTATAGAATGGGGACTCCTATCAACTTTTTTTATAGGCACAGTTAAGTGACCCCTGCTGCACCTGATGGTATGTGGAGTGGGGTCCAATACAATGTCGGCTGACGAGAGATGGTTACCCCTCGACAGTCGACACAATTATGCCGGCCTGCTGGAACCGGTATATACAGGCTGATCCCGCAACGCGACACGCTTACGTGGGCCACTATGGCGGGTTTTAACACCTTGTGTACGGTAGTCGCTATCTGGACGGATATAAAATATATTCTACCACCAACATAAAATACGCCACTTGCTAAACAATAAACAAACCCTAAGCTATTCTTGTTGTTTATTAAATCCCCGAGGTGCAATCTGACTTAACCCACCTAAAAATAGAACTTTGGAAAAATCCATTATCAAATAATAGCAAGACACGTTTTACAGTTTACTAAAAGCAGAACTCTATTTTCTGTGATCATTATGCAAGTTATTCTACTTTATTTATGGCCAAAAGCATATAGACTCCAATAAAAGCGTATTGATAATCGTTTGGATCGAACACGATAGTGCCATTGCCCTTTAAAACACTATCACGGTCCATTAATATCGCTTTTGCCTACACAATATTACATACGTGTATATTTGACCTTGATCCATTTAATAGCACTTAAGCCGAATTGTCGATTGAATTTATATATATTTTATACCAGTAATCCATTACCTTCATGGTTCATGGTTTTGCAAAAGCCAAAAACTTACGCAGTAGCACTTAAACTCTTCAAAACTGACAACAAAAAAATACCTCTAAATTACTGAGGAAAAAAGTTAAGCCATTGTTTGCCAATTGCAAATTTAAGAATTCCCCAGAGGTGCTAGCTTCGAACTCAAAGGATGAAAGTTGGGAACCTATATGAAGTTACGCTCCAAATAAGAGCTTGTTGGAATTGGCTCTATTAATCATATTATAAGTTATTAGCAAGTTCAATTTAGTGTAGTGAACTTGCTTACGCTATACGGCACACGCGAAACATTAAGTGGTGCAACCAAACATAATAATATTATAACGCAAACCAAAGTGGAATAGTATGTTTGATAGAATATAAATAATTTACGCTCATATACAGTATCCAACCCGTGGTGCCATGGCAGCGAACCTATCGCCATTTTGAGCATAACTCCCAAACGCGAGCAACTCGTGTTCTTAAAAAAAGCTACTAACAATCGTATTTGTATTGTTAAAGATGATATTGATGTCGTGAATCCAGAGATAAGCAAACAACGTTTAGAAACACAAAGGGTTATTACTATTCACAATCAAATACGATACCCTTTGCGAATTTTGTAGTAAATAATTTGCATCTGAATGGCTGGAAAGCGAGATTTACGTTATCAAGTTAAGTGAAATGGCAGATAAAACGGAATATTCTGTGAATGAGTGTGATAAGAAATATAAAGTTGTACCAAGTTAAGCATTTGGGGGATTAAAAGCGTCGAGAGTGGCTATTAGCAGCGATTTTCTTGATGACGCAAAATGTCGTCTTAACATTTTATTCAACGTAATACAAATTTTAAGTTAAGTTGGTTCATTAGCGTTAAAATTAATAAAATGCTAGCATAACATGTTTGAAACAGAATTAAAAATGATATACTCAAAAGGTTGGTAAAAATATCTAGTAACATTAGTATCTCTTTCAACTCTCGTAAATTAATTATTTTCTTTATGTGGATTCGTGGCACACATTGCCGTATAAAGGCGAAAATTGGAGATATTTTGATGTTTGTTAGAAGTAATCACATTTGAATTACCGCCGAGCAGCAGTGTGCGGTCACTGTTATGTTCCGATTTGAAGAACATCGAAGCTAGCATAATTACTGGACATTATGAGGCTTAACATCTTTTGTCTCAGGATGACGAGCGCAATGGTCATGCAGTACTTTGTAATTCGATGATCTGTATGGTGTTGCTTCTGTTTATTGGTGATCGTATAGCTTACTATCAGGCGAGCGATATGCTCGTTTCATCTTTAACCTGCATTAAAATATGGATATTGATGTTAGCCAAACAGCTATCAGTGCCATACTACGTTGGAATCAAAACCCATATAACAAAATATTTTGGAAGTAGCTTACATACTATTATTGTAACCTATTTATAGCCTCGAAATAATTTAGTATATCTATGACGCAAGAAACTATATTTTCGACGTTTATTTGCTAGTTATGACATCATTTTAGTATGACATAAATGATAGTTAAATGGAGACATTCAGCAATGTAGTTTTTATGTGTCTATGTTGAAAATAAACCATATTATTAAACCTTCAATGTAATTACTGATATTACAAAGTCAAAAACTACCGCCCAAGTTATGTCAATGTGTCAAAATTTTATATCAGCTTCTGTTCCGTAAAAAGCGAAGAGCTATGGAAGTGTAAGTCGTGTGATTTGCACCTAGACAAAGGTCAACAAATATTTGTTATGAGTTTTCTGAATCTCGGAAAGTTTCTATACGTCCTAATAACAATTATGGATTAGGATCCTCATTTTTCTTGGATCACATTAACCTGTGATGCAGTTCGAAGTTTTGCACTCCAAGGTATAAAAAACATTGCACCAATTATGTTGTATACCAATTATTACAATATATTTCCCGTTACACTTATTTTTATTACTTTTACCCTGTACAAAAGTGATATCATTTTGAACTGGACCGGTTCATGAGGGTAACTTGTTTATTTACGAAACACTAAGTATATTTATAATAATGTTAAAATTTTGTCTTAAGTGCTGAATGTCATCATTATGAATTCTGAAATACTACCAAATTTTATATTATGAGTAAATATGTAAATTAAACCTTTATGTGGATAAAAGTATACAAAAATGATTTAGAATTGTCGTATCAGTTACAACGTCTGCTGGTGATATGGTTTGTTATGCTTTTATATAAAAAAAAAAAAAAAAAAAAAAAAAAACAAATTTAAATTGTAAAAGACTAAAGGAATCACAATTCAGCCCTTTGCAACGAACAATGGTCTTAACTTACAAAGAGAATATCTTTTGTTGTGAGTATAACGAGCAATCTTACTGATATGCGAAAGTTTTTAAAGGTGTTGGAACGTTTAGATGATAAAAGTAAACGCATCAACCGCTAACACGTTTAGTTGAAAGTTGATAATATGGTTCATAATAACTATAAGATAAATTTTATCCCGGAAAGGTACGCAGTGACATAATAATTTCTAGAAAAGTATTTGACGTAGAACTAGCTGCGAGTAAAATCAAGTCTAATAATAATTTATAATCTCTGAAACAGCATCACTAACAACGAACCAGACATTTATAAAGTATAAATTTTGTAAATAAACATTAGTTTTAACGTCGTCACAACAAACAGTGAACTAAAGCCATTTCACTTCTTAACTTTGCACTATCCAACTGAATAATAAACAGAGGTGGACTGCGCATAAGCTATTCTTAGAAGGCAAACAGCAAAACTACAGGATCACATCTTGAAATATTAAATCCCTTAGAGACTCCGTAGCTAGATGCTACAAATTGGTTAACGTTTATTTTCCAAAGCCCGGGTTGGGCTATAATGATATTGAGTTTTTCTTCTCAGTATCAACCCAGAGTCTGAAATTTGTACCCGACTTAGCAATAGTCTCGCTCCCTATCGAAGTCCCTATCACAGGACTGAACACAGGCCAAAAAGGGGTGTTCTAGTTCCGCCACTGCTTCCCTCTTTCTGAATAAAGGAGTGAGGTGTATTTGTCTATTTTCCAAACATTTTATGGTGAAATTTCTATAGCAAGGGTATCGTAAAAAGTATTGTCGTTTTAAAGTTCTGACTTTTACGGCTTCTCTGACGTCAAACATTGAAGCCGTTTGTCAGGTCGTTGTTGATGTGGCCTTTTTGTATTGTAGCGGCTTCTAACCTTTTATATTTGGGCAATGTTGTCTACTCTGCAACTTTGTTCCTTATTTAAATTTTACAACACGAACGGGTGCGATATAAATATTATTGTAGCATTTAATGATGCTTTTCAATATGAATATAAGATGTAGTTTCTGTGATTGTTATAATTATCTGTAGAATGACATAGCACCATTAATATCTTCATAGTTTATATCTTAAAATAAAGTTCAAACAGTATTGTAATATTTATTTGCGCAGTAATAAATTGTTTAGCTTTAAATAGGATAAAATCACCCGGACTAAATAAAACAAAAATAACCACATTACGGCCCTGTACACAGCTGTCGACTCGAGATCAAAGTTAAAATTACACTAAATACTTCCGTGCAAATCAACCAAATAGTTCGGGGTACAAAGTTGCTGCGATAGGAAAGTAAGAAAGTCTTTTAACTCAATTGATACCTTTATCACCTCATTCCAGTGGTCGGGTTTGTTGACTGTCTCATATTATTGAGTTTCCCATTTCTTTGTTTGCAAATATTTTAATTTAATTTATCTACACTAATTCTACATAGAACATACAATAAAATTAAAAGTATTTTGAGACACATTTAATAAACTAAGATAAAAAAAATCACGGATAATTTAATATCTTCGAGACCAAGTAAATGCAGAGTCAAAAGACACTTAAACGAGATATTTCATCCCAGTAGCAGTAAAAGCAGAATGAGTATAAATAAGAAATGCCCGTATTCCTGGCCTTAAGACCGCTGTAAAAGCAACACAGAGGTTCCATTAACAAACTGCGTTAACTCGTACATTAGCGTCGCACCACTACCGGCACTACGACTTTTAAATTATAAATAATGTACGGCTTCATTATAAACTGCTTACATGATAGGTCCGACGAGGCACCGGCTAAAATTCATCTATCATTTCTATTTTTGACTAGTTTAGTCCGCAACATCGCTCGCATGTATTTATTTGGTAGTTACTTTACGCATATTTATTAGTTCTCAATGACTTCGCCGGCAAGGTTTTGGATGTCGTAAATTTCCTTTTGTTTTAGTCCAAATGATATACAAAGAAATGATATACATGTGTGCCAAAATAACATCTAGGTTCGCTAAACGATCTATTCCTGATTTGATAACTAGTATGTTTGTATATTAGTTATTAAATCACACTGTATGTAAACTGTTGTGCATCTTCAAAATCTCTCAGCTTTGTTATAGTACTAACAGAATGTTCATATTAGGCTGAATTATATTGAGAAATGCTACTTCTGAAACCAAAATATAATATCCAGATATTTTTTAAATAATACCTTTAACGTTCAAGCAAAATTTTATCAATAGACTTATTTCCTGCCCTTTTCAGTATAACGGAATATTCAGATCAGTTGGCCGCAATTAACATATTGTGGATCAGTCTTCAAAAACCCAACAAAGAAAACTATTTACAATAAAAATGCAACCCGGAAAACTATTAAATAATTAAACAAAGACATATCTTGCAAAGACAAATATTTCATTTCAATTTAAATTGTTCATATCACAAGCTGACTACACAACTCATCAGATAAAATTAATGTGTGGACTAACAGTAAATACGTGAAACATATATTTGGCTATTTGACAGATTTGGGCGGATGCCAAGGGCCGCGTGACAACTATCCGCAAAATATTACTGTCTTCTGGATAATCAATTATGAAGGTTTTTGCTTGAGGTCCTCCCCGAGGTAACCGACTTGAGTATTCGATCCATAATTTTACGACGCATTAGTTACAGACGGAAATTGCAAAGGGAGATGCACGGAATCAACAATTTTAATTATGAAATTGATGATCAATATTGACTGCGTCGGTGGAATAGTTGTACTGCATGCGCGGTACGACAGCGCTCTGAGGTCCTGGGTTCAAATCCCGGGTCGGGCAAAGTGATATTTGGGTTTTTCTGCTCAGTATCAGCCCGGAGTCTGGAATTTGTGCCTGATATGGCGATAGGCTCGCCCCCTATCACATCATGGCACGGAACACACTTGGCGAAAAATAGGTGCCTTGGTTGCGCCTCTGCATACCCCTTCGGGGATAAATGCGTGGTATTGTGTGTGTGATCTATATTCACTCTATAAAAATCATCAAACAAAATTGAACATAGCGTCATATTGTTAAAATACTAATTTTGTACATATCGTAAATTGGAACTTCTAAATTCGCCGAAACTGGTAATAATTCTATGACTAACATTCGACAATAATACCTATTGACATATATTTTTGCTTATTTTCTAAAAATAAATATTTTTGGGGTAAATATAGGCTAAGACCTGCTATTTCCAGAATCTTTGGTAGGTGTAACAATATTTTATCACAAAAACAAAAGTATCTGAGTTATTTGGATATTATAATGTCAACTAGAATTTTCATGAGCATGACACCCGCCCCCAATCACTCGTATGCAAAACGTTTACTCTAATATTTTTAGATAAATCGATATAAATTGCACCCTTGGCGACATGCTCTGAGGTCACGTTCCGTCACGCGACATTTGTCGCTCCGCTACATACGTATTGAGGTTCAATTTAGTGGAAACCTTCACAGAAATATGGATTACTGATATAAAATACGACATAGATTTATGAGGAATTGCCTGTTAATGACTAAGGCCAGGTTCATGTAAATAGTGTTCGTAAAGGTCTACATTACATGACGTAGCTTAACTGTCCATTGTATTCTAAATAAAATAAAAAATAATTGAAAGAATCTAGAGTTAATTAGCCATAACATAATAAAGCATACCTAATAATAGCCATAATAAAGCATACCTAATAATAGCCATAATAAAGCATACCTAATAATAGCCATAATAAAGCATACCTAATAATAGCCATAATAAAGCATACCTAATAATAGCCATAATAAAGCATACCTAATAATAGCCATAATAAAGCATACCTAATAATAGCCATAATAAAGCATACCTAATAATAGCCATAATAAAGCATACCTAATAATAGCCATAATAAAGCATACCTAATAATAGCCATAATAAAGCATACCTAATAATAGCCATAATAAAGCATACCTAATAATAGCCATAATAAAGCATACCTAATAATAGCCATAATAAAGCATACCTAATAATAGCCATAATAAAGCATACCTAATAATAGCCATAATAAAGCATACCTAATAATAGCCATAATAAAGCATACCTAATAATAGCCATAATAAAGCATACCTAATAATAGCCATAATAAAGCATACCTAATAATAGCCATAATAAAGCATACCTAATAATACCTATAATACTTAAAAATCTTCATATACGACGTCAACAAATACGCAATGATTGGCGAGAACGCGTCGTATCGATGCTAAACATACGATTTTTACAAAGAAAATACAATTTATTGTTAATTTTTATTAATATGTATAGCCGCATGTTTAAAATATTATAAATAATATAATAATAATCCATTTACTAACAATAAATCATTGTTTAGTTTCAGGTTAATAAAAAAAACTCAAAATTAAAAGTTATTGTTAAAATCTCAAAAATATAAAGGCCACACCCTAAAGCAGAAATATAAAACTCAAATTCTTGGCTAAAAATTATATAAGTGGTGTCAAATTATTAAGATTGCTTGTATTTGTGGAAACAGCTGTTTTTTCACCCGACGCGGCAACGGAAGCTATACCATCCACGCGTTTAATTATACCTACACTGTGAATCATTAATGTCATAATTGTTTTGTGTAACAGTTTCTTTTTCAATTTTCCCATGTTGTGTTTCATTTCCATTTATGGTATTTATCGCGTATATTTCCATGGTGTTTAGTATTTTTGTTTTATAAACACACACATAATTTATTTTTGTTAGAATGCTAACAAATTGTGGATCTAGTAATATATCCAAAAAGGACTGTTACGTAACCTTTAGTTTAAACTAAGCGCTATAAAAATTTTAATGAATAATAATAATTCCTAAAAAAATTATAAGTAACTGTTTTTTCATCAACTTTATTCTTTTGTTTTGTTTTAATTTATTTGAATTCCTTTCACTTGGTGTAGTTCCACGGTGCTAAGTGATACTTAATTGATCAATAAATAAATCTACTGACTAGATAGATAATTATAAATTCAAAACTTGTGTCACTTCGTTTCAAACACACTTTAAAAATAGTTCTTAAAGTGAATTTTGTATTATGAAATATATCGTTTCAAAAAACATAACATTTTTATATCAAATATTAAACAATTGAAAACTAATTGGTTAATCATCACAGATGTTTATTCAACAGCGGTTTTTCATAACACTAAATTCCGTGAAGAATATGTGTTTCATCTGTCACCGTATCGTCAGTAACAATTGCATAGGAGTAATCTAACTAAAATATATTAATAACAAGCGTTCCTGGAATAAAAGTGGCTTGCAACAATCAGAGATAATGTTGTGACCCTATAATTAGCATATTATTTCTTTGTTGTAACTAAGTACTAGTCATTTGTAACTATATAGGCACCTATTCAATTAGAAATTACATTAACAGTTACACTGTTTATTCAAATCAATCAAATAAAGTATAAATTTTATTTAAAAAAATGGTAATAATCTGATTGACTTCGTTTCCCTAATTCCGAATATATTATTGACTCAATTTTATCAAAAATATTAGCAGCGTTGTTTTTAATAAAGACGACAGTACCAGTGAATGGAAATTCTATACATTATTACTGAAATCATTCAATATTGTAACAACATCAATACTAAAAACAATAAAACATAATAACTAAAACTCAACTAGAAACCAAAGAAATTCGATTTACATCTTCTTTTACCAATAAAAAGAACAGAAAAGTGTGTTCGTTGTCCTTATAATTTGATTTATTCAAATATAGTTTTTGGCAAAGCAGTGTAAGTCCTTGTTGGAATTTTGCCCGTATAAGATAAACGGACCTAAATTAAAGCTTATAACAAAGGCCTGAGGCTCCAACATTAAAACTGGTCGCCGGGGACGGTTTAAATGGTCCGAAAGTATTTTGTGTTGTAAACTTTAGCGTCAAAACCACAGTCGACCATATAGTCGTGTTCAAATTTAGGAGCATTCTTATGATAAATGTGATATTTTTCACATTTATCATCGTATAATCAGGTTGAATTCGTGACCAGAACATGTATAACATCGATTTACAAGAATCTTGCCAAAAAAATATGAAATACTATACTGATATTACACATTAAAAACTATAAACTTTTAACTCATTTCCCTACATAAACTTATATAAACAAATAAAAGAACATATAGCTCGCAAAACATTTTCATGCATCAAATAAAAAATACACTATTTAGAACTTACGTAAGAAACTACAACTAAGTACAGCTGATCTTAATACCCATAAATAAAAAATATAATTGTTAAAGTAAACGTCTTCAATTTTTTTTAAATAAAACACTATTCTAATGGTTCTATATTTAAATTTTAAGCGCCTATTATTTTTTAATTGTCAGAGACGGCAGCCCTACAGCGCGATGCACTATGAAGGTCTCATTACACGCTAATGGCGGAGAATATTTAACAGCTTCTTTGACCTAATTATCTATAAAAACACGTTACAAATTTGAACCTTGTTGATGTCATATACATTCAAATTTGGGCAATATTAAATCCGGCTGCCTGATGCAAACTGGTCATTATGAAAATGCTGTGAATATACCCAAAATAAAAAGCTACCGACGACAGGAACATCTTGTAAAACTTCTAAGTGTAAATCCTTATAAATAAAATGACACGTAAAAAAAAATATTCCGGAAAATAAATATCCAATTAAAACAAAATAATCTATACTAATCTATAAAGCTCAAAAGTGTTTGTTTAAACGCGTTAATTTAAGGTATTACTGAACCGATTTTGTTTTTTTCAAGGACGGGTCTATCAATAATCATATTATTTTAGAAAATATTAAGCGTTTTCAAATCACTGCTCGATTTCAAAAGGTAAGGCACTATATTTACATTAGTTCTTGATGCAGAGATCTATTATTAAAAATCAAAACAAAACATTATTGTCATACAACGACCAAAATAGGGAAAACCGTTTTCCAGATATTTCAGCGGTTACGGGGAATAAATGCTGAATGATTTAAACGCGATTGGATTTTGTGTTTGAAATGAATTTATCTACTTTTTAATAAACATATTCAACCCAAAGCATTTATTCCAAACGCTTTGCATAGTTATTAGCAATTGAAAGAAACAGTTTACGTTAATTTGCTACTATAATACCTACTCTTTTATCAAAAACACCAACACAATACAATTATCTTGCAGTCTTTCTAAACCGTCCACATTGGCTTCCACGTTTAATCAAAGGCAAATCCACAATATGAATACCTCGAGGAATGGTGTTAATAAACAGTCCAATATTTCTTATTGAATCACAATAACTGCCCAATAAAAATGCCTTTCCCCTTTACTGCTCAGACTGAGCTAATAAAACGTTCTAAGGATACTCCAATGTAAATTCCAACAGTGGCGAATGTCGAACTGGAATCCAAATAAGATGAAATTGTTTATTTTTACTATTAAGCATGTTCCCAGTTATGTACTGGATATTTTGAACGAGCGGTGAAACGATGACGGCAGCTGTTTCAGGCTGTCAATTATCCTTTTTAGTGGTTATCTAATAAATTCAGTAAAAACTACTAATTTATCTATCCATA
Source organism: Manduca sexta (assembly GCF_014839805.1). Taxonomy (NCBI): domain Eukaryota; kingdom Metazoa; phylum Arthropoda; class Insecta; order Lepidoptera; family Sphingidae; genus Manduca; species Manduca sexta. The sequence goes on from NC_051128.1 coordinate 9,794,765, forward strand.
TTATAAATTATTATAAAACAAAGTCCCTTTTTCTATCTGTTTGTATATGATCGATTTTCTCAAAATTTACTGAACGGATTTTTACGAAATTTGGTGTGGAGACAGTTTAAGACCCTGCGCGAAAACTACTTCATGTGGGCGTAGCCGCGAGCAGAAACTAGTAATATATAAGTTAACGCCAAAATATTTATATAGATACCACGAAACCAAATTATTGCGTTCCATAACCATTTCATTAAGGCCCTCCCGCCAGCAAAATTTCGCGATAACAATATTTTTAGACGCTATCTATTCGAAATTTATAATGCATATAGAAGAAAAAGGAATCATCGTGTTTCTGCAATATGTTAAGTATCTTTACTTTTATTGTTTAATGTTTTTATAAAATGGATATTGTTTTGTTAATTTCGCAATGAAAATGCCACGAAAACTGTTAATTTCGTGCATCTCTTCATAAAGTATTTACACATCATTTTAATTTGCAACCAACCCCAATCCACTTGTATATTTATCAAATATAAATAGACAATGAATACGGAAAATTTTGTTAGTTTCAAATTTTCAAAAAGATCTAACCTTGATTTTTTTAAGGAAATTATTTGTAAATCTTTGCATATTACCGCAATCCACGCGCCGCCTAGTATGGAACGAATTGCTCAAGGCCATTAGCTCGAGGAGCGGCCTTAAAGGATTTAAATTTATGGGCGACAGGTTATTTAGAAAATGCTATTTGTCTAATGGACAGTCAAATGTATTTTAGCTAATAATATTGACTGCCTTTAATTTATGAATTTCTCCACCATATTTTCGTCTCTCTGCAAATACCTTCGTATTTGAAATTGGTGAACAATCTTTCCTCATTATTCATAAATTTGAAAACATATTCAAGCTTAAAATATTACTTTATTTTTGTTTTGTTAGTTTTAGTTGGAATGCCCAAACAACAAACTCAATAATTGAATGATTATTTAAAAAAAACGATGATACAGTAGAGAAAAGACAAACTACTATCCGTAAAAATGTGAATAATCAAATAAGTTCTAGAAAATTCACCGAAGAAACTACAAGTTTCATAAAAAGTCATCTGTAGCACTCGAAAAAAAGTAATAAACTAAAAGATACGTGCGAAGAATACCAACGTTAGGGTTTTTCTCTGAGTCTTAAAAGCAAATGAATGAGGTCCATTATTTGCTGTCTAATTATAATTACGAAGATGTTCGGAAAGTACCTCGTTAATAAGAGACGTGGGTTGATTTTTACCGATGCCTCCACGTAATACATCCTTATTACCAAATAAGCCTATGCCTCCTTACACATCTAATACATTCTTATTAACTAATTGGTAGGTTAAATACTTATCTTTACTTACCTATATTTTTTTATTTAGAAATGTTTAGGAATAGTAAGTTAACAAATCAACCCTATATTGTACACTGCCTCTTTTTTTATAATATCTTATACAAGTATACAATTAGGCCTTGCGTCCATCACGCTTGCTTATTAGGAGTTCACAAACTTGGAAATTATTCAGAATAATCAGCTATGTAAATTTTCATGCGATATTTTTCTTCGGCTCTAAATTGGAATTGTTTTTTTCATATTCTTCCAACTTTAGGATGGCGCCCAACATAACAATAAGTTCGTCTCTCATCACTAGGCATTGCCATTAACGTAAATTGAATCAGAATACACCTCCATCTACTGATATGAGATTAAAAACTAAATATTTACGATGACTGCTGCAAAGACCGGATTACCGGGATTTTATTCGACATATCATGGATACGTGCGACATATTTCATGCGTGAAATAGCTATAAAATGTCTAATTATATCGCATTAGCGGCGGCTGCTTGTCGATACGTCTTCCTTTGCTCGGGTGAGCGCCAATTAAAAAAATATCTGGTGTACCTACCATGAAACAGCGTTACGAACACATTATTATTAACAACTTTTTATAACCTAGTGTTAAACATGTGTGTGCTAAAAGTATGGCGGACGTAGAAATCTATAATTATCCGTCAACAGTAATTTGTAAAATTACATAAAACATATAAATAACTTAATTTTTCAATATTTTTACTGTCGGTCATTTAATGCTGAAATTAAAATTGTATTCAGTGTTCCATATATTTGACTTAATAAATCATTTCCATTGTCGCTGCGCAAACCTCTCCTGTCTAAAAATCTATGGATATAAAAATTTCTGTCGATTCATATTTGTGGTCAGCTTTCATTACGTTTTCAAAGCATCGTACTGTTTACCATAAAATTGCACCAATTTAACAGATTTCCATTGGATACACTTCTTTTTCCTGCATATTTTCACAATTTTGAGAGAAGACGTTGCGAAGACTTCTAGTTGTCAACAAAATCATACAGGAATATTCAAGTCAGCGACACCTTATGGGAAACATTACGCTTACTTTAAATGTAGGAAATCCCACTTCTAATATATAAATGTGAGGGTTTTTGGAGGTGTTTTGTTTTTTTTTTTAGTAAAACTGCCACGCAATGCTATGAAGTTATCGATGTTTGTAATTCATTGTTCGGGTGCCATGCTGCAGTTTTCAGGCAAACGCTTACCATCAAGCGAAAATCTTGTGCATCTCGTCATTCAATTATAAAAAAAAGACAAAATAAAACTAGAGAGAAATAAGTTTTATTAGTCGTATTAATCTTTACCAATAAATTAAAATGTTCACCTATTTTATAGCGCAATTTACTTATGTAATAGGAAGCAATATGTAATTATTGCAACGTAAAGGGACCTAAAGTACATCTTCCTATAACATTAAAGCTACATAATAACCATATTGTTTAACAACAACAGCCATTTGCAATTTGCAACATCAGTAATTTTGATACCAAAATCTCAGCATATCAATATTTGAACCTATAAAAGGCCCTTCACCGACAACATAAATGATTATGAACCTTACGATATTACAATCTGTGTATCGCAGTTTAGACAAAGTGAATGCCTTTGCTAATGCAAGGGCAAATTATTTAAACAAACCTGCAGGAAATTAAATTAAAGGGTGAGTTTCTGTGTACGCTCTAGTAACTCGACACGAAATATAATTGCGTTTACCCTGTGCAATTTAGACGTATTTGTATTGTACGTGTTTTGTAGACGTGTTTTCAAGGTTAATATCTAATGGAACATGGTTTAGGTAGTCTATGGACATATTGTTTTGTTATTATTACATTAGGAAGGTTGGTAAGCGTAATAGAAACTTGTCTAGTCTATGGATGAATACACACTCTACTTAATACAACTATTTATGTGTTGATTAAATTAGATAATATCTGCTATTCACGATAAACACGTCTGTATGTATCTATGTCCAGTAGCATGTAGGCCTACATGCCTACAAGCAGGAATAATACAGATTTCTTATGTTTATGTTATATTATAATTGTAATTTATGGCATTTTATATTATAATTTTCTCCCGACGTTTCGAAGACTGCAGCCTTCGTGGGCATGACTACATAAAATAGATTTATTTCAAACAATAATACTGATTTAATATGACCTAATTTGAGGTCTAATAAAAAATCTACTTCAATCACTCACACTCTCAAATCTAAAACCAGCTTATCGCTCATTTCCCAAAATCCGAAATAAAAACTCATCAATTTAAACACCATTCACAATAAACATAATTCAATTGAAACACCCAGTAAGCACCGCAAACGCGATCGAATGAAATAGAAAACCATTCGTCCAGATTGGCAGTAAAATAAATCTTCATAATTTATTCTTTTAATACCCTAATACTGTTCTCTATGCAGACATTATGCACAGCCAGTTATCACGCGAACAATCAAATGACTTCATTTATAATTACTTATTCTTCTTGGAAATTGTGGTAGGAAATCGACTGAGTGGAAAGCTTTTTAATAATTTTGATATTTTTGACCGACAATGATTGTTTTTTTTATACGGACACGAGTAGATTGATGCTAAGTAGAGTAGGGTTTAGACCCTACTATACTTAGCATCAATCCACTATTCTATTAGTAGAATGTCGATTAACGACAGATGATTAACCCTCGGCACTCAACACAATTATGCCGGCCTGTTGGAACCACGTATACACAGGCTGATCCCGGTTCGCGACACGCTTACGAAGGCCACTATTGAGTTTTCGATCGATAAATTTTTTGCTTCATCTGCCATCAGTTCTGCGAACTATGTGCCCTGCCCACTGCCACTTTAGCTTGCTAATCCACTGGGCTAAGTCGGTGAATTTCGTACTTCGGATCTATTCATTTCTAATTAGATCGCGTAGTGAAACACCGAGCATAGAGAAATGCCGAGAATACTCGTCATAAAATTGTTCTACGTGAAGTCATCGTTCAGCTATTAAAAATATTATCAATTAATAAACATATCAGTCGCTTACTTCATTCCATTAGCAGTTTATACATTTTAATTATAAACACTTTGTCTGTCATCAGATATATCTTTCAATGTCACTTTGTTTTTCAAACACCGATAAACGCCAACATTATAGTTTGTTTAGCGTTGTTTTAACACGAAAGCGGCCGAATGACATTAATCGTTTTCGCTACGTCGGTTTTCCAACTGGGAACTGTTATGAAAAGGCGTCTTTTTACATCCAAGTACAAACCAGTACCGACAGCAAAATGAATATAAAAGATCTGAAATCACGAAGTTGGTAACTACTTCGATGTATCCTAAAATTATAATGAAGTTAAGTTTTGAAGTTTCAAAGTTTAATTGTACGGCGTAATCTGAAGAACTAGAGGCCGTAATCGTGATACCTTTTCATAATCGTTAATGCTAACGTTATGCATGAAAATGACATATCCTAGCGATAGGCTTATCGATAGGCTATTCTTATTTTTTTTTCTATTTTCTATTAGCGTTAAAGATTGTAGGAACGCATCTTGAGTCCGGGACCTGTACCGATCTTTTTCATTGATATAGACCTAAACAATCCCTGAGTAACGCTATTTATATTTTTGTTTTATTGCTTCTATCCCGGGAACACTCCTACGATCGGGTGGTAAGTAAAAGCTTTATCATATTTTGCTTCTTACTCTCACTTACTTAGCTATTCATTTTATAAATGCGAGTTTGTAAAAAAGGTTAGGATGTTTGTTAGAAGTAGACTCAGAAACGGCTAAGCGGAATTGGATGAAATTTAGAACACGCATAGACCATATCCTGGATTAACACATAGGCTACCTTTTATTCCCGGAATTTCCTCTCATGGAAAATAATTTAACTTGTCAGTATGATTTTTCAAATAGATGGCGCTGACGACGATCCGATGTCGTAATGGATCGCTACAGTAACGAACAGTCTCATGCGGATGAAGCCGCGCGCACCACCAAGTTGCAAATAAATTGCATACAATATAAAATAAACAGACCATAAAATTCAAAACTAAACGATTTCCTAGTACTATGTGTACGTAAAACGCAGCATTTCTAGTAAACTAAATGACAAACAGCACATCACTGTAATGCGTGTGCCAAGTTTAAAAAAAGAAAAGAATGTTAGAATCCAGTTTCTTTCATTTAATCCAACCGTGAAAAGCAAGGTCACGGCAGAAGTGTTTACTACAAACCTATTATCGGTCGATCGAATCCCAATTCTTAACTACGGATTAATGGTAATAATAAACCCGACAAATATGTCATCTGTAGACGCATGGATTGGTTCATTTTTACTGCCGACCCCAAATTAATTGAAATCGGCCATATATTTTTTAAGCCAAACATATTTTTTTTATGTATTACCAGTTTAATTGAAATCGGCCATATGTTTTCTAAGCCATACATGAAAGTCTTTTGTTTATTTATTACCAATACAATCTGCTCCAATACATAGTAATAAATTAAAATCAACCTAACTGAATGACAATATAATTATAGGACGATGATCATTCCGCGACCCTTCAGGCTTAAAGTTACACCTCTAGTAAGCCATAGTCATTCCTCTATTAAGCAAGATTGTCTCCACGGGCCTCCGTGACTTGAGTTTCGATACGGAATTTTAAATGAAACCGCTTCCATTATTTAATTAGGACAATTGAGGTCACTGGGTGTCCGACTAAGAATAGAAACTTCCTCATTTGTAACAAGTATCAAGAATACGAAGTATGTAGGCTAAGGACTGGGCTTCGCAAGCGAGACGAATTGGTATACCAAGAAACCACTAAATCGTAATTATTGGCAGTGTTCGGTTGCCCATAAGGAAGCTTAATGATCCCTAAACAGTCCCGCCAGTGAGCATCAGGCTTGTGGTATTTACTGTTTACCATTTCTATCGTCACCCTCAGTAACTTAAAACAATTATGGAATGATCCTACTTGATCATAATTGTAGTCTGTTGATATTCTTCCAAAGTTCTGTACCCCGCATATCAGAAAACTTGATATACAATTTCGAACCTGAAATAAATAAAAAAGGTGATTATTGTATAATCAATGAATTATAATAATTTTAGATACAATAGCGTGAAAATAGTTAGACGCGCAGACGCTCTCAACTTTTGCTTAGAAACACTACTACAATAATGAGAAAACCAATTATTGAAGTTTCTGAAGGGGCATGTTTAAGGCGAAATAGTATTCTTATTATCGAGACGCCGAATTAACAAAAAACGGAAGCCCCCAAGTTTTTCAATCTAGAAAACTGACATGAATATTAAAAACGATAATCATTATGTAATGACAGATCTTGTTTTAGTTTTATATGTATAAAACCATGTCCTTTTCAATAAAGCCTACTACAAATTGCATGTGCCCGTCTCACTGAAGATTTTAACCCCCATTAAAACTTAAAAGTTTTACGAGAAATTAAACATAAAGTTAACTAATGAAATAACCTCGTTATAGGTCGTTAACTCGCTCTCGTGAAATATTATCGAAGTTGCTGTAAAACTAATACCTGAATTTTTGACGTAACCTTATTGTAATAATCTAATTTAAATATGATCTTGTCTCTCGGCGGCTAGCCCATAAATTGTATTACTGGGTATTATACATATTTAATTTATATCTTGACTTTTCATTCTGCTAGATAATTGACGCGAATAAGACACTGAATAAAATTGTTTATTGATAAAGCAATGTTTTTATTTTAACATTACATCGTACTAAAATGTAAGTAATCTTGAGTATACTTATTTGTTAGTTGTAAACATATGAAGGTATTGGAATGTTCATAAATAAATGTACAAAAATATTGTAACTTAAAGTAACAAAAAACATAAGTGTACTTTTGGACCTTAAGGGAGTGAATTGGCTGTTATGCCCGACCCGATGTATGGTAATAAATAAAACCCTTTTTACAACCCCGCCCTTAGAAGTAAAATGAAATAAAAAGTTCTCCCACATTTCAAACTTCGTGTATTATGCTCGACCATTATATTTTACGAACTAAACCAAGAAAACATACATAAAAATTACATACAATCGAACAAAAAACCTCCTTTTTCGGTTAAAAAAAATTATAGAAAGTAACGCCCACATCTGAGGCCTAAATACCTCTATGACTTCACTCAATCATTTTTAATGTATCATTCATTCAATCATTTAATCATTCTTCAATTATTTACTCACATATTATACATTAGTTAACATGCGTGTCGTGATATCTCCATGCACACGAAACCAAACCTTGTAGCCACATAAAAAAACATTTGTTCATAACATGAAAACAAGTTAATCAACTAAGAGCAAATTTTCCAATCAGCATACAAATGTTATTCTTAGAATAAAACACAACACTGCCTAATTAAAATGATTAATTAGAATGATATGGGTAAAATTGTTCAATGATGTTACTTTTCCGTTTAATCAAGTTTCAATTTATGTGATACTAGCTGACCCGACAGACGTTGTCCCGTCTTAACTATGAATTTGCAGCGCGTATTCTGTCAATCGCTGAAATTAACTTTTCTTAAATTTTCTAACGTTCCGCTCAACTTCCTTAATTTTTTTTTATCATAAGATCCTTCTCCTGACAATAACAAACACAACAAAAAATAGTGAAATCGGTCCAGCCGTTCACGCGTGATGGCGTGACCAATGGAAATAGGGATTCATTTTTATAAATATAGATATACATATTTTGAAATTTATTTATTTCCAACAAAAACAAAGTATGTTACAGATACCCCTTACAATTTATATGCTCAGTTACCTATAAAATGCAAATATTACAAAAATATACACTGGTACCCAATATTTAATCTAGCTATTGAAAAAAAAGAGCTTCGAAGAGTATTTTCGCATAAATATCATTCAGTCAATATCATTCATTCGTCTACATGTAGAGTACCGACTGATGTAAAGAGTGTGCTACCCACCGTATCTTGTATCTATCGATGAAACGTGCCAGCAAGCTAACAGGTTTTCCGAACTTGACGTTATGAATCCGATAACATTCATGGATTTTAAAAAATTAAGTTAGAATTTCTTTGTACTTGCGTGAGTTTTCGACTCGTAAATGTCCAGTTTAAGTACAATAACAATGCGCAAATATTTTTGAGTTGTAATAAAGTTAATTATTTGAATTATTAAAAGTTAGATTTTTGATAGCGGCGATAGCCTAGTTGGGTGTGGAACGGTCTACCAAGACGAATGTCCGCAGGTTCAAATCTTAAGGGCACACACCTCTGACTTTTCTAAAATTAAGACATTAATAAACAATAAATTTTAATATAACGCTGTATGTATGAAAGTATCAAAAACACATTTCCAAAAATTATTTACGTATCTAAATGACAATGCAAAGATACTTATAAAATATAGGTCCATACAATAGGCCTATGTATAACATTCATAATTATTTTTTTCAGGTTCACCCCCTTATCTATAATATTTTAAGTCTAAAAAACAATAAATTACTTTTCCATCGTAATAATGGAATGAAACCATTCATCTGTGAAATGTGGCTGAATCACGTAATTTATAATTGTTCATACCATATTCTATTTTTGAAATTATGATACCCATATTTTTAAAACAATACAGCCAGTTACAAAAATGAACGCGTATTCATTTAAGGTGGTAGCTCAAGGTCGATTTTCATACATTTTGTTTCGGCTTTAATCTGGGTAACTAAACAAGTATTGGCAAGTAAAGAATTTAAATTCACGTCTAGTTAGTGATTAGTTCTCGCAGTTGAAAGAAAAATGTAAAAATAATTAATAATCATGGATATTTCTGCCTTTAAAATTTCGTCATATTAAATTTTAAAGGCCGAAATATCCATGATTATTAATTATTTTTACGTTTTTCTTCAACTGCGAGAACTAATCACTAACTAGACGTGAATTTAAATTCTTTACTTGCCAATACTTGTTTAGTTACCCAGATTAAAGCCGAAACAAAATGTATGAAAATGGACCTTGAGCTACCACCTTAATATAAGATTTTGTTCATATCAAGTTATATGAAACAACCATAAAAATTCTACAGAAAACCATAGCCCATTGACATGCCGTCATAACCAGAGAACCCACAAAGGATGGGATCTAGGAAAAATATAATGGATGATTCACTCATGATAAAGGCATGCAAAACAAATAAATTTAACTGAAAGTGATATAGAATATAAATAGATTTAATATGTCGTCGCATCCATCATTATGTTTGTAGATGACCCGCGAGACAGTTTACTTTTCGTCGAGCCATATGTTTTCCTATGATATAAATTTCATGGTTATTATTTTACGTTATGTCGCATAAATCATTTTAATGTGTGTATAACGATCGACAAATTGTAAATCAAAATTTGTATTTAATGATAGGGTTATTTTTATCTTTCCTACTACGAATACATTAGTTGAATGCTGTTAAAACAAATAATTATGACACTTTTAGTCAACAACAATTGGAATTTTATAAAATGGTGCCCTTGTTCTCCAATCAACTTGCCTGTTTTAGATACTAATAACAAAAAAAAACTCGTATAAATAAAAATTCTCTTACATCTAAAATCACGTACCGTGATTCTTTTCGTCATTATTAATAGGTACCAATAAAAAAATCTACAATATTTACTTCAAAATCCCACAGCTATGGAAACCATAACACGGTTCAATGAACATCCCAATCAAGCTAGGGCTTCAGAAATAGCAAAACCGCGCGACAAAATTCAATTGGAACATCGATGTCAACAAAAATAGAATATTTATTAGCAATCGCGACACCGACGCCCGCTTCCACTCAGAATACTCGGCTAATCTCGGTTTCCATAAAAAATATGACCGTTGCGAAATAATGGCTTATTTACAATCATTTTATAGCAGGGGCTTGTCCTTGGTTACGACTTGGTTTGTTATTGACCACTGTTTAATAATATCATCTAGTCTGGTAGCAGTATTTGAACTATGAACAGTGGGATTCTAATTTCAATTATAAAAATCTAACAGAGGATATTGGCGTTTTCGAAATAATACACGCGTTTTTCCTGGAGCGAGAAACTGTGATGAATAAGTTAACTCAAGCAGTAGGGGCAGTAATTAAACTTCTATCAGCTCTCTTGGGAACAAGGGTTTGAGTATATTTAGTTTAATAATGTATCGTTTGATCTAAAATGCAAGTCATATTTTAGCATTAAAGTACTAATCCAAAAAAATGTTTACATTTTTCACCTCACGGTATAAAACCCACACAGTCAAAAAAGATGTGCCCTTCAGCGAACCGATGTACGCGTCTTCTACAAAACATCGCAATTACTTTTACAGCAAAAGAAACCGATTTCCTTTGTTAGTATTATTCAAGGGAAATGAAAAATAATAATGAAAAAACAACATTCCTTCGGCAGTGATTGGAGGCACGAACGAAGGATTCCCACGCGGACATAACCACTTTGATATCGGATGAAAATCGTTGTATGAACTCCGGCCTTTGAAATATAAGGATTCGCGTAAAGATCCCCTAATAAAGAATGCATATAGAGAATATGTCTGCGTTAAAAATTCCTTTGATAACAAAACAACTGAATCTATATTTTAATGGAGTAGGATACTGCATCAATCCACGATAATGTCTCATAAATTCAAAATGAAACGTAATCAATCTGCATGAAATAACAGTAAGGCAATTCAGATGTAATGTATGGTTTGAACGATAATAATATAACATTTTTGAAGGCGGTTCTCCCAACAAAAAGGCGCGTTAACTATCATTTTAAAATCTATCTATTCGAAATTTATGATAAATATAAAAAAAAACATATCGACAACATCTTTATGTCGGTTGTTTAATTTTTTTATAATGTGGATAGCATCTAATAAATTTTAAAAACAAAATGCCTCTAAAATGGTTATTTCCATGCATCTCCGTCGAGAGTACACATAATTTTAATTTGCAACCTTATATAGACATATTATTAAGGATAGTAGTTAAACATTTATAAAAGACTTAATTTATTTTTTAAAGACATTATTCGTAAATCTTCGCATATATATTTGCATATATATAATCTTTCCCGCCCATGACTCGTGCGCCGTAAATGTATGAAACAAATGTTCAGCCAGTTTGCTCGGAGGGCACTAAGTCTCGCTGTCAAAAGTAATGACACGGCACGGGTGGTAACAGTGAAATTTAAATATAATGTGACCAACATCAGATGTACTTACCACCATAGTCACCAGCTTTTTTAATGGATAACTGGCTAATCCCAAAACATGAATGGCCCTAACTAGTCTAGGTTTTACATTATATCTTTGTTCCAACTTTCAATGCTGGCATCCTTTCGATACTCAAATTATAAAGAAATAGAAAATGGCCGCTCACCATGCAAAGACAATAATATTATGTTGTTTTTATCCAGTCGCCATATTGCTTATAAAATTATAAGCATTTTACCTCTATTAAAATAAATTTTAATTTATAACATATAAACAAATATTAATTCTACATTACCGAATTTAGCATTGACATTTTCAAACTTTAATAGAAGGTATCATGAAATATAGGATAAATAAAGATTGAAAGCCGCTACGTCATATTTAGGTCGAAATACGAAGCAACGTGAACCAATATAATCTACAAAACCTTTTTGATTTACGACACCTTTAACTCACTTAAATGACAAATTGGTGAAGATATCTTCTATATCCGAGGCCCTTTAGTTCTATTCCGAGGAAAAGTATCGCGAAAAACCCAATATCGGGATAAAGTTGAGAAATAGCTTCTAAATATTCAAACAGGTGAACGCAACGATGTTATTTTCTGTATTGTTTTCACAAACGTGCTATTTACATAGAGAAAAGGAAATGTTCAAATATTCTATATAATATATACATATACCCGTTTTTGTGGAATGAAATCTAGTTTTCATATCAGGTTCTATAATATATACTCAAAAAATATTCTTATTCCATAGTCTGCACGCAATTTAAAATATTACCAGCTGGTCCATGAATTGATCAGTTCTTCCAGTGTTTTAATATAACCATCTTCTAAATAAATTTAAACTTTATCTGCACTCGAGACGTAACCTTCTTCAGGCTATGTTTATAAATAATATTTAAAAAACGAAATCGATTATATTGACCTGAGTCAGCTAGTAGTTTCCATACCCACTGCCCCCGCAATCTCACTAGCGGATCACTTGAACCTACCCGTTTTCCAAAATACACTTCTGCCATACCCACGCTTTTGAACGAATAACTTTAATACGAATCTTCACATTGTACAATTTATACTATTCGTATTTAGATTCATAATTATCTGTGTATAAATACGTGAAAAGAAAACTTTATATCCTTTTTTTTTGCACATTGCGCGCACTGAGAAGTGATTGATCAGTTGTTCGATTAGATAAGCCTATATAGTTACATTTTAAGGCCCAATATATTAATCACTACCAATTATTAAAATCCTTAATTACAAAAACGAAAAAATCTAATACATCTTAATTTTCATTATTCGCACTTATTTAACAACCAACCAATTCAAAGGCGAATACAATTATTTTCATAAGCTTAAACCGTCCGTTTAGTCCTTTGAACACGGTCAAAGATACAAGCAGATTTCGTGTCCAACTAATTTTAATCTGTCCAACTGTCAGGCTGACCTTTTACCTAACACTACATTATGTACTTAGTGGACGAAACAAAATCTCCAGTGTCCACCTACGTACGGGTTCAACATTTGCATGTGAATTAAATTTTGCTATTGTTGATACGGCAATGTTTACTTTGTTTTTTAATGGGTTGTTGTTTGCGGCATGCTCTTTTCCATAGCCTGTTGTATATGTTGAGTGATCAACATGGCCCGTTTTTGGATATATTTTTTGTAGGGTAAGCAAAGCATGTGTGACGCGGGTCATCTGATATTATCTCCAACGCCCAAAGCACATACGATTTCAAAATAATTAAGGATGCGCCGCCGGCCTGAAATGAGAATTGGGTTAGAGTAAAGAAAAAACTCAATCATCCTTCAATACTCAACAGCAAACTTGAAATTCAAATCAATTATTGAGTCATTACATAGAACCAAGAGAGTATCTCGTAAATTGTTTAGACAAGCGCCAGATCCGCGTGGTATTTCCACTGCTATAATATAATTATAAAAACATTTACTTTAGACGTTTCCCAGAGACGACCAATCTAGATAAGACCTATCCCACGGAGCAACGATAACATAAACGTAGAAAATCTTTTGCTCGCCAATCTAACTAAAATATTTGCAAATTGTTACAGAGTTCGTACAAAATTGCATAAACCGTTGTGAGCAGACGTTTTATGTCCACGCCTTTGTTCAAGCGATATTGTACTCCAATCAAATCGAAATATAGTTATATATTGAGTATCAAATTAAATTCATCGCAGAGTTCTAAACAATTTGCGTTCATCCTTTATATTTGCATGGCCGTGTAGATAGTTTTAATAACATTGATCACTCCATTGCATCTCGCATAATAAACACACAATGCTCTGTTCTATTTCATTACTTGAATTTTCTAAAACATTTGCTTTCATTTAAACATTTTATATAAATTCAGGAAGCAATCGCAACGATTGATGTTTGATGTAGTGATCGATAATGTTTAGTATATTTACTTTAACCGCTTTTTTCATCATGCCAGGGTAAATGTTATTTATCAGGTAAAATAATACGACTATGCTGATGAATACATATCAACATTGAAGAATCTAGGCCCGGAAATGCTGCCAGTGTGAATGCAACCATGTCTCACGACGGCATAATCCAGCCCATAACAAAACGCAAGTAAGCACGCAGTCGAAATGATTACTTAAAGCAATTGGTCTGGCAACACTGTACTAGGATTGGAGTTGTCGTGAGGTCCTGCCCGTAAGTTTTCTATCACATCATGGGACGGGAAGCTTATGGATTCCTTATTTACGAGTCTCCCTGCCGCTTGAGTGATAAATGTCTATTGTGTCGTAATTGATTTTTGAAATTTGCTTCCAAAGGGGTTCTACATTGACTTCAATCGAAATATTCTTTATTCTTTATCTAACATGTAACAAACTCTTTTAAGTTTTTTTACTAAAACACGATTGTTAATGAAGACTAAAGTTTAAAGGCGTTTGGGCTTTTTTATATATGTTTACTTTAGTCTTGATTTGATAGAATAGCGAAATAAAAATGATATGTTATTTCTCTGAATGAGAAACAACATTTAAAGCTATTATTTCACAAATCATTTTTACAAAATACTTAAGTATCCGTTTTATGTTTAATTATACCTGACTTCCAATATTCAGCGGCTGTGGCTGACTGTACTTATAAATATCGACATTTAGAAAATCAATAGGTAGTGCTCGTAGTGTTGTTATTTCTGGCTGATACATAAAATATTGAGCATGAAAGCTATTTTGTCTCGATACACACGAACATATAAAATATGTAATCGAGGTGTAATTTCCTACTGGCCTATTTAAGGCCGGGCCCCCGTAAAAATTGCGCGATAACCGTGTTTTTGGAAACTATCTATTTGAAATTTATAATAAAAAGAACATATTTCCATAATATTATATTCATATGTTTTATTCTTTATATAATATTCTTTAGTTTGGATGTTTCAATTTTTTTTATAGTGTGGTTATTACTAAAAACGATGATTCCAGGCATCTCCTACTGAAATACATATCATTTTAATATGCATTTGCCACTATTAAACAAACAATTTAACACGGAATATTTTTTTAGATAAAAAAAAGACCTAAAATTGAATTGGATAATGCAATTATTAGTAAATCTTGGCATATTCCCGCCCGTAACTCATGCGCCGTAAATATATGAAACGAATGCTCATTTCTCAAGGTCGTTTGCTTAGGAGTGGGCCTTAATATTTATATATTACTTTAAAAGTTAGCGACAATAGAAATATACAATAAACATTTATAGTAATAAAATACTATAGAACACCGTGTATTTAATATGTTGAACAAATGGAAAATATCACAACCGACGCTACACAAATAAAGTCTAACAACTTTACTAGACTCAAAAATAGCGTCGCGAGTATACAAAATACTTCACAACGAATGAACTTCCAAGTCTGCCCAGCCAAGATACAACAAACTATATCCGTCAGCCAGTGATGAGTCTTAACAGCTCGCGGCTAGCCTTGTAATATTGTGTACAAATTGTCTGTATTTTTGTGTTCTCTAGCTCATTTCTCTAGTCGGAGAGTTTAGACTTTTACAGATATTTTTAGTGTCGATACGGTTGAACGGTTATTTTTTATAGTTACGGATAATATTGAACGGTTGGTTTATTTTTCATCGTTACGAATAACATTGTTTATATAGGTACTGTAAAGGGTGTATTTTTAAGATGGGGCAGCAAGGACAGTTAATTTAACTGCTGTAACCTCCAGAAGTATTTCAAATAAAACTATAAATATTTTTTATGACATTATCATCTAGTTCACAGATTTCCAAAAAATTTTAGCCAAATAATGGACAATTTAATAAAAATTCAAAATTTATGAATGCAAATTTTATGTTTTCAAAAATGGCGGAAAGTGTTTTAAGAAAGTTTTCTTGTAGCTACAACGCCTAAGCTTACTGCTTCGCCTAAAAAATCTACCCTATATAAAGGTAATATTTATGTAACGAATACGTATTGGTCGCTAGGTACTACATAACTATATACAGAGATGTGTTGTATTCATTTATAAGTACAGGGAATTTGTAGTGTTGCAGAATTATTAAAAATTATTTTAGTAATAGAAAGCTTGAGCCCATAAAGTTTTTTTTTTTTAATAAGGTTGAATTACTTTTATTTCTGGAGCAGAATTTCACTTGTTCAACTTCGCGATGTAAAAGGTACTTTATAATTTAAGATTTTAGAATGGATAATAATAACATATTAATATTTCAATGTATTTTGAAAATGATAAACATAAACTCCGGTTTGAAACCTATTACAAATAAATATTGATAGCCCATTATACGGTGTCGAATATTTAATCCTTTTATATCAAAATCACAATAGGTAATATATTAATTTTACATTAAATAAATACTGAAATATATAAAAGACTGCACGAAAATGAAAATCAATAAAGCAATATTGTTATTGTCGTATCTGAAATTTATCTATCAAATGGAATAAAGGAGCACAATGGAAATTCATTCAGATATTAATTAAAAACTGCTTTTATTCGAAAAGATACACAAAATATACGAGAATTTCTTTCACGAGAGTTGTTTGCGCCGAGCGCATTCGACTGGGTTTGATTGGATTTTCCTGTTAAGAAGATTAACGAGCTGACGACTCTGAAACGTATACCTAAAATTGACCCAAACTGGCGATACGTCTAAAAAAACTACGATGAACCTTGAAATAATTGTTAATACTTCAGTTCCTGAATATTTTGGAGATCCGACGTACACTATGGTAAGTACTTTGACAGATCTCTTTTACAATATTAAGGCGATAACTCAAGGTTCATTTTCATACATTTTGTTTCACCTTTAATCTGGGTAACTAAACAAGTATTGGCAAGTAAAGAATTTAAATTCACGTCTAGTTAGTGATTAGTTCTCGCAGTTGAAAGAAAAACGTAAAAATAATTAAAAATCATGGATATTTCGGCCTTTAAAATTTCGTCATATTAAATTTTAAAGGCCGAAATATCCATGATTATTAATTATTTTTACGTTTTTCTTTCAACTGCGAGAACTAATCACTAACTAGACGTGAATTTAAATTCAAATCTATACTAATAAAAAAAGCGAAAGAGTTTATTTATATTTAAACGGGCTAATCTCAGGAACTACTAGGCCAATTTTGATATTTTTTTGACTAATAGGAAGCTACGTTATTCCTGCAGGCTATAGGCTACTTTTATACCGGGAATATATTTATCCCGGATAAACTTTTTCACGCTAACGGAGCAGCAGGCAAAAGCTAGTATCATATAAAAAGGAGGAAGCGTCTCTTGCCCCGGTTGATTTTACGAGCAGCATGGAGCATGTCACCGTGACACTTATAGCTAACAAAATCGCATAAATCCTACCAAAATAGAAAACTGGGTCATCCTCCTTTGAATATTACTGTTATTATACCACAAACAATACAGAACTCGAAGCAAACACTACATTTATATGCCTAGAATAGTAAACTATAATGTCAGTGTGTAATTGGCTCGCGTGTGTAAGTCTTAATAAAAAAAAAAACAAGAAAGAAATGCTTAGCTAATGCCAGTTCTCTAGACATGTGGTAAAGATTTCAAAGTAGCATCTGTGCATATGAAAGAACATGTAACAATAGTTTATGCTGGGTCTACTTTAAAATTAAAAACAATCTTCAAAACAACTATAAAACCTCTGCGTTCAGCATGAATCGCAAATTACAAGTCACAAATAACTTGCATTAATGAGAAGCTTTCTTTTTAATTCTCCTTTTGTAGGATTGTATTCCTCTAAGTTGTAACAGTTTTCTTTGCAATATATTTTCAATTACAAAAGCTCCCAAACTTCAAATAATTAGTTTATATTTTAAAGTTCTCTTTACCTGCATTTGAGACAAACACTACATTAACTAATTCAACAGTGTACTATTTAAATAACAGTTACCTTTTATACACTAATATAATTGATAATAAAACGCATAACAAAGTCATTTTTACGAAAAGTTTGTGTTAACGACCTAACTTATTATAATGGTTAACATTTAGTTGTTTTATTTCATATTTCATTTAAAATGCAGTGTTAGCAAAATCTAAGAAAGTTTAGTCGCATACAGCCGATGTGGGACACAATATACTACTTCATATATTAGTTTTAGAGTCTGTCTGGATAGTACTATCATTTTGTCTATTACTTCTGAGTTGCTGAAGGTTATATCACTTTTTAACTACTGGAAAACCCAAGGATTAGGCACTTAACACTTTGAAAATCACAGACCTTTAGGACTCAGGAATTAAAAATCGGGTTGATATATCAACGTCAGTTCAAATTAGCACAATGTTGATTATGCTAGTAACCGTCTACATAACTAATGTTTCGTTAGAGGAGACAAGAAAAACTGCTACAAGTCGCCACTGAGGTCAGGAAAAATTACTTAATGAATCATTACTCAACCAGACATATTATCTTGGAGAATTTTTTTATGCTTAGCGTATTTTTCCATAAATTGAGAATGTACACTTTTTTTTAAGTACAGACCCCATAGTCTACACCGAGGGGAACCTGCGAACGGTATACTGATTCCCCCCGGCTTAGCGACTACAGGGCTTTGAAGGAAGAGAGGAAGAGGAGAAATAGGGGAGGAAAGAAGGAGAAGGAAGAGGAAGTATGAGGGCGGTGTGAAAAGGAGAGGAAATGTTCACGAGTCCCTCTTAGATCCCAGTGTGAAATTGCGATCATGGGGTATACACACTTAACTGTGTGCATAGGGCCCCGTCAAATGTCCCCCCGAGCATGGGCGTGCATTCGGTGTGGAGACCGAGTGCACAAGAATTGCCTCGAGGGAAATGTACACTTTACTATAATAATAATAATATCAGACCTGTATTATATACTTGCCCACTGCTGAGCACGGGCCTCCTCTACTACTGAGAGGGATTTCCACCACGCTGGCCTAGTGCGGATTGGTAGACTTCACACACCTTCGAAATTCCTATAGAGAACTTCTCAGATGTGCAGGTTTCTTCACGATGTTTTCCTTCACCGTTTACACACTTTACTACATTGACCTATTGCGGTACAGACGAATTTAGATTACAAGCAGGGTCTAAAATTATAGTCGCTATAATATGCGCTGGTTAATATATAATTTATTTCGAATAGAGACCAACAAGCTCGCGTCACTAAATTATTTAAATTGCGTCATGGAATGGTTTTAACGGCAACTTATGGTGAAAAACACTGAAACGAATACTTACAAAATATTTAAATTACTAACTTTTTCCTGATTTATTATTAATCTTCGTATATTTTACAAAAACTCAATGAGACAGGTGTACGAAATTGAAAGAAGGTACATTTTTTAATATAGCTTTACGACTTCACCACATAACGGTAGAATTGACGCTATTATTCCATCAAACTGCTGGCTTAATGGGTTTCGTAATAAAATAATTATCATACCCTATTTCCTCCAATCCTCCAATACTTCAACCGAAATGCCGTGGGATTGAGTCTAAGATCTTATAGTATACAGTATACATGCTGAATTTCAAAAATTGAATTCCGTTGGCGGAACCTATTCAGTCAAAAGAATGAAAAAGCATATAGCTCATCCAATTTTAAAGCTTTCATTTTGAGTATCGCGTGACAATAACGATTGAATATTACATGGTGGGCTGTAGAGGCGTGACCTGGGGCCACGTGAGTCGAAACACTTTTACTTACACTTGGCCTTTCAAAGCATTGAACTGTTCCTGAAGGGTGGATATCAAGGTTACTTATTAAAAGAATATTACGATATAGGCCTGGACCTAGTACAGTAACCGCCGTGAACTATTAGTTACATTACTGTATCTATAAAAAATAAAAATAAAATATATACGCATGATCAGCATGTTCTTACGGCTTCGCTGAATTTTTGAGCTATGGGTAAGATTCCAGTGACCCAAACATTATTTAAACACCCCATTCCTTCCTTTATAAGTCACACGATATCTCTAGCTGTGTGTATGTATTTGGAAGTTGATGATTACGTATCATGAGGTGACGGAGTTGTTTAATGTCTTTTTTTGGAATTAAAACATTTCATTGATCGGAAGACTATTAAGTATTAAGTATATATTAAGTAATCTATCTATATATCTATCTTCTATACTTATAATAAATCTGTAGAGAGGTCAATTCTGTACATGAAATATATTTCCAAAATAACTATCAGGGGGTGATTAGGGATCGATACTGATGCCAAAAATGCAATTAGTACAATTTTTGTCTGTCTGTCTGTCTGTCTGTATCACCGTTATAGAAACAAAAACTACTCGACGGATTTTAACGAAACTTGGTACAATTATTTGTCATACTTCTGTGCTGGTTATAGTATACTTTTCATCACGCTACAATTAATAGGAGCAGAGCAGTGAAGGGAAATGTTGGGAAAACGGGAGAAGTTACTCCATTTTATAAGCTTCCATCGCGTGTGCAACCTTAATGGTTAAAGCTACATAGAAATCATGTATGACGGAAATGTTCTCCTTAAAATGATGTAAAAAATATCGCACGACAGCATATGTCTATCTTTTATGGTTGACTCACAATAACACGTGTAACTCCCGATAGCTTAGCAGTTCGAAGCTTTCTCATTATATTTGTCTACTCTTACGTTTATAACACTCTCAGTCATCCCTAATTAAAAAAGTTAACATTATTAAATATTCCATAAAAAATAATCATAGAAATCGGTATAGAAACACCAAAGTTATACATGACATACGCTAATAATAAGCCATCACGCGTGAATACTGAATCATGCTATATGCTTCGTTCGATTTCACCAGGATCCCATCATCAGACCCTGACCGGACAATCGGACCACCTGCATACCACCATACATTAAAAAAACATCCCGACAAATTGAGCACCTCCTCCATTTTTGAAGTCCGAAATCCACGCGGGCGAAGCTGCGGGCGGAAGCTAGCATTAACATAAAATCGCTGAAACTGTGCAAAAGAATACATACTCATAACTTATTTTTTAAAAAAAAAGTGTTTTAATTATGTTAATATGAAATTATATTTAAGAGACTGGATATTAGACACTGGCTTTTGCCTATTAGCCTATTAGTGAAAAAATCGAAATTGATATAATAGTTCTTGAAATTAGCGCGTTCAAAACAAACAAACTGTTCAGCTTTATAATATTAATATAGATTTAGCCGATGTAGCAGTAAATTACTTATTTAATCGTCTAAAACTACGAATTCAAACTCAAATAGACATACCTATCCGAAATTGTCTAAAATATGCAGGTATTCTGACGGAACCAAATTTAGTACGAAAGCACGTACTTGAGATATCTTACCTCCGTATCCAAGATTTCCTTGGCAACGCGAAATGTTTCGCGCGTACAACAACCCGCAAGAATTCCACTGATAAAATAAGAGAAAATACATACTATACCGTTACTATAATCACATTTCCGATTGCATATTACTCAATAAAGGACGCGTCATATACATATAATTTTTCTTTCTCCCACAGTTTAAAAACTATTGTAGTGTGCGTAAAACAGAGATGTGCCATACAATTTAGGTTTAAAAAAGTATTCTCAAAAATACTAATACAAATCACGTACGCAGTATTACCGTGTGAATTCTTGATGATAACATTACAAATACATGAAATCGCATACTTTATTCAAAGACAAGAGCCCGCGACCCGTTTAGTTCCGCACCGCTGTAGGCACAAGGCAGTCAATAAATTGCTAACAAAGGTTTTGTCTGGAGTCTATTGCTACAGATGGCTTTAATTTTTTCATCGCGTAGGTATTTAGAACTACTTTACGAATCACTTTGAATAATAGTTCGTTTATTTTGATTTTTTTTTTATCCTTAATGATAGGAGATAAGGGTGTCTCCTCATTGATTTAGTAATTATAAAGTTCGATTACTAGGTAGAGCAACTAAAATAAGTGTAATTTTTTTTTGTAAAATGAGGTCTAAACTAATAGCCATGACTTCTAAACGAATAGCCATAAGCCATATTTGTATTACAGCATTTCCTTAATTACAGCTTTAACCCTGTAAATAGTTTAAGTAGTTGGTTTCTCACTCCTTAATAATTATTTCTTACGTTCATGCGAATGTTAGATATTGAAATAAAAATATTTTTCGGTTTTTATATTATGATTGTTTCCCAACGTTTTGAAAACTTTGCAGCCTTCATAGTCACGAGACGGACTAAGATGTTCGTCGTACGAAAAGTCAAAGTTATAATGTCTACCTACATTTCCCAATTACACAAAATTTGTAATAAAAAAACATAAAAATCCGAAAAATAATTTTATAAAAATATTCGTTCTCCTTTAATATCTTGATGCAATTTTTTTTATAGGAATGCCTGTTGCCCCCAGATTTCCGTCTGAATACTATGAGGTACCAATGCCAAGTCACAAAACCACAAATCAAACAACCACAAATTCATTAAAAATACTAACTCTAATCCAACGTGAATATTAATTCTACGGTATA
Source organism: Manduca sexta (assembly GCF_014839805.1). Classification (NCBI taxonomy): domain Eukaryota; kingdom Metazoa; phylum Arthropoda; class Insecta; order Lepidoptera; family Sphingidae; genus Manduca; species Manduca sexta. The sequence goes on from NC_051128.1 coordinate 9,817,403, forward strand.
AGCAAATATAAACGCTATAACAATTGAATTAAAGATCTATTCTGATTTCCAAATGGCGACCTTCAGTTGTAGTTCATAATTTTAAAAAGTAAACAAACAATAATTACGAGAACGTAAACGTATTATGATGTGGTTTAGAAAATATGGCGGAAGAAAAATGGCCGCCGTACAGCCGAATCGATGTCAAAGCGCCAAGGTTATATCGATGCACGACATCAATGTCAGCATGTGGAATACACTCGGGACGGACAGGCTCAACTATCGTCGTAAGTTAACAATCGAAAATCCTACTATTCCAAATTGAACTGGCATAATCACAATTTCTACAGTTAATTTCGTAATCACATCGTTCCGATTGCATCTTACTCAATAAAGGACGCGTCATATACATACTTAGTCTGGCCATAAATACTGTTACACTTAATTATAAAAAAATATTACATTTGAATTTCGAATCTGTCATTTTTATACGATTGTTCATTGTGTTTTCTCATTTTGGCGCCAATACATTGTAAAATATTTTGCGATATTAAAATGGTGTGGGGTGATAAAGAGAACCGAATCGCTGTGATAGCATTACACAAAGTAGGTATGGAGCCAAATGCAATTTTTAAAACTCTCCATACACTTGGTATTAGTAAAATGTTTGTGTACCGGGCTATTAATAGGTACAATGAGACCTCCTCTGTTTGTGACAGAAAAGATCTGGCCGTCCACGTAGTGTTCGTACGAAAAAGGTGGTCAAAGCAGTAAGGGAAAGAATTCGAAGAAATCCTGTCCGAAAGCAAAAGATTTTATCTCGGGAAATGAAGATAGCACCTAGAACCATGTCGCGTATTTTAAAAGATGACTTAGGACTTGCAGCCTATAAGAGACGCACTGGCCATTTCTTAACTGATAATTTAAAGAAGAATAGGGTGGTAAAATCGAAACAACTACTGAAGCGGTACGCAAAGGGAGGTCACAGAAAAATTTTGTTTACGGATGAGAAAATTTTTACAATTGAGCAACATTTTAACAAACAAAATGACCGTATTTATGCTCAAAGCTCTAAGGAAGCTTCCCAATTAGTCGACAGAGTGCAACGTGGACATTATCCGACTTCAGTGATGGTTTGGTGGGGTGTTAGCTATGAAGGAGTGACTGAGCCATATTTTTGTGAAAAGGTATCAAAACATCGGCACAAGTGTATCAAGATACCATTCTTGAGAAGGTAGTTAAGCCCCTTAACATCACCATGTTCAATAACCAAGTATGGTCCTTCCAGCAAGACTCGGCGCCGGGTCATAAAGCTCGGTCCACGCAGTCTTGGTTGGAATCGAACGTTTCGGACTTCATCAGAGCTGAAGACTGGCCGTCGTCTAGTCCCGATCTTAATCCGCTGGATTATGATTTGTGGTCAGTTTTAGAGAGTACAGCTTGCTCTAAACGCCATGATAATTTGAGTCCCTAAAACAATCTATACGATTGGCAGTGAAGAATTTTCCCATGGAAAGAGTGCGTGCTTCTATTGATAACTGGCCTCATCGTTTAAAGGACTGTATTGCAGCCAATGGAGACCACTTCGAATAAGCTTTTTATATTTTTAATTGTTTTATATTTATGTATTAAACTGACACACTGTAAAAGTAATAAATGTTATTTGCAGTTAACAATTTTCTTTTTTCTTTATTACAATATTTATGGCAAGACTAGGTATAATTATTTCTTTCTCCCACAGTTTAAAAACTATTGTAGTGTGCGTAAAACAGAGATGTGTTTAAGACTTATTTATGTGTGCGTTCATAAGAACACAAAACGGTATAGTATGTGTAGTGCACTTTCCATGTAGTATTTACATAAGTTGACTGTTTTGTTTTGTTCCCGGCAATAAACTCATGGCGCGTCGCGATTGTCTAAGGACTTTATGATCGATAACTAATGCCGCGACCGCCTCCTGTAGAAAATGTGTTAGGCAATTCGTCCGTCATCAAACAAAGCGTATTATTTTTACAGTATACTTATACCGCTTTAAAAGTAAACGTTTATGAGGATTGTATCTCCAGACAATAGGATTTTTACAAATAAAAATTTATTTGACAATTCTAGGAATATACAAACGTGTGTCCAATAATTGCCCTGATCTATTACGCTATTGACCTTCAAATGGCTACGCTGCACAATTAACGAAAGATAACGAGTAATAACGTAGCTTTCTATTAGTAAAACGTTTACAAAAACGATTCAGAAGTTCCTGAGATTAGCGTGTTCATACAAACAAACATCCCTCATCAGCTTCATATATTAGTAAAGATACGTAATTTTACAATTTGTCATAATATTTCCATATAATCTTCTCTGACTCCTCTACCGGAACGGGCTCAGGCATAAATCGAAATAAAAATAGAATTTTAATACGAACGGCTTCCCTTTACTTAATTCCCTCGAATCGGCTATTGGTCTCAAAACACGTTACAACAGCTCTAGGGAGACTTAAGCCGCTTCAGAAAGGCTTTATCGAAAAGGCTTGTGAGAACTGCACTTTAGAAAACTCATTGATTTATAACAAGCCTCTCCACTTCATACCTGCTTTATCACAGATGTTTCGAAGTATTTCTTAGTATTTCTTTGTTTATACTGGCTTTAGTATATCGATGAGCTTAAGTTATTATTTTGTGAAGTAAGTACTAGTACGTACTTTAGCAAATATTCGATTATTGAACTTAGCAACGAGAACATTTTTATTGAGATGAAATATGTTATTTTTAAAGCCGTAAACTATAGCCCTTTGCATATGACTACATTAACAATTCAATACTGAAATAGCTACGAAAATACGAAATATACATCCTTTGCATAGGACATTTTTCTTTTAAAAAACAAACTAATAACAAATAATAAAATAGCTACTTGCAATATTCTTATAACTAAACCAGACATCAAGTTTGAAATTATGCGGAAGATTTTTATATGCTTATGATTTATGTTTCACAAGGAAGCTCTCAACGGTGTTCGTGCATAAACGTAGAAGAAATAAATCAATCAATAAGTTTACTTTATTATAGCAATATCAAGGTCGCGTTGTCTCAGGTAATGTTAAACGTACGGACTGCTGTACACTTTAACTCATTTATTATCGTTGAAATGCTATCATTTTGGACTGTGAAGATGAAGACCAAAAATCTTCATTTGACAAAATTGTTTTGTGGGCGTGAATTATCAATTAAGCCGCCATTAAAACCTAATGTTTCTGCCGTAGTCTAATCAGACACAAGTAACAAATATGAAATAATGGGAAAATATAAAGAACAAAATGCCTGTGTTAGACTATTCTTAATGGTGCTTAAAAGAGAAACCCCAATAGATGGGTAGACGTACGACGTACGATAATAGGTAGGTTCCCAGTGCGTTGAATGGCTTCATTAATGCAGCACTTCATCAGGCAGAAGACCGAAGCCGATGGAGAGATATCACTATAAAGATAATTGAGAGTCACGATCCTCAAGATCGACTAGAGAGAGAACAGAGAAGCACACAAGTTGCAAACACTAAATCTATTAAGCAACTGTACAATATACTACACTGATACATATTATGTCGTGATGTCTGAGCCACGCTACGAGAATATATGTTCGAATGATATTACGGTGTATATTGTAGTAGCTAGGCACACATGATACAACGCTGCATAACCGTAAGTCTGTATTTTATTTAGGTTTTTTTTTAAATATTAATGCTTTTAATACTTCAATATAATAATTACATATTATACACGACCATAATGATATTAAAATACTGAATACCAAAACTGTTTTACTTAATTTTAAATTTTGAGGAAGCTGATTTCAAACCATAATTTAAACTGAATATACCTCTTCATCAGCCTTTGGCAGTTCGCTGCTTAACATAAGACTCCTCGAAAGATTTCCAGACCAACAGAAGCAACTGTACTTAAGTAAATACATCATTATCATAAACTCTTGGTCTACTTTTTCTTCAAAGCCACATTTTCCTTCAATTGCTCTTTCCTTAACATTTCTATACGAAATCTTTGTGAATTAACATTAGCTGACTGCTGCTTACCACCTGCAAGTACAAGTTGCTGATCGATAACCGTCACAACACACAATGAATCGATTATTGAGACATCGTACTTCCAATCACATATCGTCGTTGTAGGTGGAGAACTAAATAACTCGGACTTTGGCCATTTTGGACTTTCATCACTTTTGTGTTGCCCAAAACATGGCGCATATTTTGGCCTAACAAGCATTTCATTATCTTATCCCATTTCGAAATTATAGCTTTTTTTATGTTAAAAGTGAAGAAATAAATATATTCAAATAATATATATTTTGTTGTAGAAAAAGTAAATAATTAAATAATAAAATCAATAAACTGCGACATATAATTTGTTCAATATTAAAGAAATTAAATAAAATGAGTTGTTTAATTCTTCCTCGAGTCTATTGTTTGTAAATAAAATTAATCAAGTGTGTAGAAGAACTAAACAACTTGATTTGTTTAATTTAGATATTAAAAATCCTAATGGTATTCACTTTAATAAACTGTATAATTGTAATTATTTAACCTTATAATTTCTTTACCATATGGTTTCTAGTGTGGCAAAACTAAATAACTATACGAGTTATTTAGTTTATTTCAGCATAAACTTACAAAACATTGTCGTGGCAGAATTAAATAAGAAGTTTTTATTTTTTATATTTTTATTCTTCAGGTCAGAGTTTTTTTGGTTAATGCATAATATAATAGATAATAAGACCCAAGATATATAAAAATACCGACATTAAAATTATTTATAGTTTTTTAGTAATGCTTAAAAATAACGAAAAAAAAAACAGTTAATCGCGTTTTTCTCGAAACTAGAAATTTTGAGTTATTTAGTTCTCCACCTACAGCGACGATATTTGTTTGTTCAAAACATTCGCTCTATTAAATTCGTCATAAAGAAATTATAATGAAATATTATTAAAATTTCTTCCGTCCCATCTATGTTCCTTTTTTGATTGTTAGAATATACATTAATTATTTGATACATGCCCCAATCGCCCCTTCCCCCCCAAACTGTGACTATTCCTGGGATTAAAAATAACACCAAAGGCACTATGAACAGGCCGCAAGTTATTTCCTCGTGTTAAAATTTGCTAAGATATATTTCCACCATAAACCACTGCCACTTTAGGAATAAAAGACGTACTTTAAGGCCCAATCAACGATATCGTCCCTCTTTCTCATTGATTTAATGAACAACCGAATAAGGAAAACGATTCACGCGAGCTGCCACAATACGAAAGAATGGACGATAGAAAACCAATAAAACGTTTTATAAGACATTTATTAAATCCCATTTTATTAATTTTATTAAATCCAGTGTCTATTGAGGATATACAAAGTTGGTTTTCGCTTCACTCGCGTTATGAGTTATAAGAACTACCAACGAATGAATATTCCAGAAATAAGTTTTATCTAGTTAAATATAGGTTTGTGTTTGACATAGCGGTAGACTCGCCCCGAATCACATCATAAGGAAAAAATACCGTAGTAATATATGGGTGCGCTGTTTGCAATGTCTTATATTGACCTGGACGTCTCTAGTTAATTAGCAAGCCGATCACCTGATGGGAGGCATCATAATGCTCGTAAGGAGTAGTAAAACTGCGCGGCTTTGTATTGTGATCGTGACCTGAAAACATTTGATGTAAAGTCTTATAGTGCCCAACAATTACTTATTACACTAAAAGCTCATGTCATGCGTGCTCCAAAGTTAAAGCGATCAGTATTTCTACTTTGACCCTCATTTCTATATTAGATGTAAATGAGCATTCTCGTTAGTAAACAAACAACCGAAAAACCGTTTTTACTTGGCGAGATTAGACTTATTTACTTTGACAAACCAGTCCGCATAAGCATAAATGGCGAAAACGTTTACATTCTTTGTAACGAAAAAAAATTACAAAAGAAAAGTTTTAAATATTTGATATAAAACAATGCGAGCCCTTCCCTTTGTTCTGCAGATTAGAGAGACTTACCTTAGGCGTAACGCGCGATTGCCAGTTATTAAACATAGTACAAAAACATCTCAAGATAAACCTTTTGTGAACAATAATCTCACAACAAAAGCGTCTTCCTTCAATCGACGGTAATCGTTTAGAATTTAGTATGAATGTGCCGTAAATTAATTTGGTAAGTCCATGATCAAACGAAAAAAATTAATACGAATTGAAAAAGTTTAGCATATTTCTTTCCTACCACGTTGCGTCTATTCCTCACCTTTCTAATGGTTGACACATGTAAAAATATCACAATTATTTGCATTAAATAGCTTATTAACTCAAAATATATTTTTTTTAACCTGTGCACATGTCTATGTCTTCGTCAAATAATGAGGGAGTTTCTTTTTAATATTTATGACCTACGACGTACGTATATTATTTCCTCCTAATAACATACCGAACTAGTGGTAAATTACCGGAAAATATTAAATATTTTTCATAAGTTATTATAGCTAATTTTGCACTACAAATATTCTTTTATCTTTAACAACTAACTGTTCATTTCGAACAATAACAGCGGAATCAGGCCACATTACAGAGAACAAGGGAAATGATTAAGGGATTTTTTTCATCCCGTTCGTTCTCTGTACTTTTGTTCTTGTAATGCCAATGCTTTTTGCTTTCCGACCGATGACTGGAGTTATTTCCTCACGACATTGTCTAGGCATTCTCGGCTTTATCTGTTCATATTTGCAATGCAATTTAGTACTTAATGATCAGACAAAAAGACAATTTTTAGTCTGCGAGTTGGAGATCGTTATTTATTAGTTATTTGGATAGTTGGAAGACAAAAAACAGGACATACGCCAGTTCGAGCCGCGCACCGAAGTTTCTGTACAAACTTGTAGGTAAGTCATCTTAGTATAAAATAAGTTCAAACTTAACTTTGCCCTTCGATGCTTAAACACGATTATTGCACCAACCGCAAGCAATAATTTTAACAGTAAATTCACTTTTCTCTTATTATAGAACATATGGTTTTCAAATTTTATTCCATTGTAATTGACATGATATTACTTCTTGACAAATTTAATGTTTCTAGTTCAAGCGGACTCTATAGATTTTGATTCGATTGTGAAATCGCAAATATGCGACATAACGGTCATATCTTTTCATCACATTGACATACAAGACTAATTTTTTTACAGCTGAAAGAGACTATAGACTCAAGTTTTTGATATAAATTTCAATTTGATACTTCTACGCGTTCCTGAGTAAAAGGTTTTTGATCAGACAGTCGACAAAGTAAGCCTATAGGAGTTCCTTTTGAGGCAAGGAACCCTAAAAAGTGATTAACCTATTAAATAATTTTCTTCACATTCCAGATTTTCAATAACTTTTTGTCTCGAATTATATAATTTAATTCGACATAACCTCATTAACAATTCAGTCTGCACTCGAAATGTAACAAAGAAACTGTCACTAAAGAAAAAATAAGTACCTGAGTGTTTCTAAATTTTACAATTCCTATTTTTATTATATGACCTTCTTTTAAACAGCTTGCGAACACTAGCATAGATTTTATTATTACCGACCCCTCTGGCACAATGCCATCTATATGACATGCACAATATATCTTTAGTTCAAATTTGTAATCTACCGTATTATAAGCGAGTCGACATTTGCATTTATTCGGATATCTTTGATAACTATAAGAGCCAAATAGTTCATTTTATATCCGCAAAGTGAAACAAATGTTGGAATACAATGAGGATATTTAGAATTTTTTGGTATACAATGGCGCCTTTTAGCAACATCAGATGAGGTATTTTTGTCATCACTAACTAAGTATGTATCGACACAGTTTTATCACATTTCTATTCAACTCTTATACGTCACAGATACTATTTTATAACTTTGAAATTATTTTAAGGTCTCCAGTGTCGCTTAGAATTCGTAGATCATAAACTGAAACCATTCATTTATCTGTTATTAAATACTTGTCTCTGTGACTATCTGGCCATATTATAAAACAAAGTCCCCAAAAGCTGTCTGTGTGTATGTGATCGATTTTCTCAAAATCTAAACGGATATTTATGAAATTTGGTATGAAGATAGTTTAAGACCCTGGGAAGGTTATACTTTCTATCCCGGGAAAATATATAGCGGGACTTTTATCCCGGAAATCTTCACCACGCGGGCGAAGCCGCGAACAAAAGCTAGTTCCTTATATGCCAATGTGTGAAGAGTCAATCAATGGACATTGGTCCGTGTTTTTCCCACAACACCATAGTGATAACAACAGAAATAAATCTGTCCGTCCATTGATTTACACAGCTAGACTTCAATCGCTTTATTGTGCATTCATTTATTTTTAACCAAGTGACAACAGATGTCGCTATTTCCACAACTAAAGAACACTACGTCATCCCGAAATAAGACCTCACAAACTAATCCCGCTATACATTACTTAATTACTATAAGTATTCTCTAACTCCCAAACCCCTGAACTCAAATCTTAGCAGCGTTGTAAAGGAATTATAAGACACGATCCGATATCGTTTAAAGTTTAAACAAGCTTGAACCCTAAACTTGTTTCAGACGACTGATATATTTAGAAATTTCTGCTCCCTAGAAATCTGCATAAAATATATTTATTTACTAGAATATATATTTTACTTCTTACTTCCTTATCTATATATATAAAAATGAATCCTTATTTCCCTTGGTCACGCCATCACGCGTGAACGGCTGGACCGATTTCACTATAATTTTTTTTGTTGTGTTTGTTATTGCTAGGAGAAGGTACTTATGAAAGAAAAAATTGCGCGAAAAATTATAAAATTTAAGAAAACTTAACGACAATATTAATTTTAGTTCAGTGGTTTGAAATAACTGTCAGCGATCGACAGAATGCGCGCGTGCATACATAGTTAAGACAGGACAATGTCTGTCGGGTCAGCTACAACTAAAAAAACTTCCACTAATTAGTAAGTATTCATTTAATTAGTACTAATGGTCTAACAGTTCAAATTGGGAGGAGAATAACTAATATACATAATAAAGTGGCTAATAATTTAGGTTTATCGAGCCTTAAAGTGTCAAGTCGTTGTTCTACGTACTTGGGAAATTACTACAGTCTACGTTGAAATTATACGCACACTAACACATGCCTTTTCGCCATGTGTGTTACGTCCCGTGATGTGATAGAAGGCGACCGTATCGTCATGTCGAGCGCAAATTCCAGACTCCCGAGTGAAACTGGAAAGAAAACCTATCACTTTACCCGGTTCGAGAATCGAATCGGCAACCTCAGTGCGTAAATCTTGCCGGAATACAACTACAGCACCGAAGCCGTCCGTCACGAAGAAATCTACTGGGTCATAAAACCAAAAAATCAGATCTACACACGTTACTCCGTACAAAGTCTATCACCTTGTCAAACACAACATAAATATCCCCATTATTCTACAAATAAATAATAATCCAACCGGGATGACATAATGTCGAAAACCCAAACCCAACCCTAAAACAGCCACGCCGTTTTTTAAATTATATAAACGTCAATTAAAAAACTTCCACTATAAACTAATGTAATGGACGTGGGTAATAAAAAATTCATGCTATTCACACAAAGTTGGAACAAGCGACGTTAGTTTGCCTGGAGGAAACACAGCATGACCAATGGAGTTTCAAGGACCCGTGCCCTTAGCACTAACTTACAAAATGTCCGAAAACAATGGAACAACGTCCCTTTGCCCTTTCACACGCCCGTTTCGTTTGCTTTGATAAATATCACACATTTTACTAACAGCCAACCTATGTCATTTGAATATTTAATGAGTTTTAAATTTCAGGCAGTTTCTTCGCTTTGTGGCTAATTTTTTAATTTGGAACATTAGTTTTGAGTAAAGTTATTTTTCGTTGTATACTATGTCTTGCTTCCTCTTTTTTAACCGACTTCAAAAAAAGGAGGAGGTTATCCATTCGACGTGAATGTTTTTTTTGTTGTATGTTTGTTTCCTCAGAACTCGCTCATTTATGTACCAATTTAGAAAATTCTTTTTTTATTCGAAAGAATATACCTCCAGATTGGTCCCATAGATTATTCCATCCCATAAAACTAAAAAACTATTTATATTGTCAAGTTAATAATAGATTTAACATGGACGTCTAGCCTAAATTTTATATTACATCGATTATTCACACCCAACAGTGACACATACTACCCTGATTTTATTAAGACACCAGTCATGTGTCGTTAGCATTAGGGATGTTGAATTTTTTGGTCGCAACACAGGTAAACGGGAAAAAGTATTTGCATTTTATATTCTATATCTATAGGCATATGGTTTGTATTATACATGATACAAACTTTTATATCGATGGAAGTATCGAACTACGTTGTCTCCTATCTCATTACACTATACAAATCTTGTATAGATTATATGTTATTATAAAACAAAGTCCCCAAAAGCTGTCTATCTATATGCGATTTTCTCAAAATCTAGTGAACGATATTTTGTACGGTGTTTTACTAAAAGATCAGTTTCAAGTGCTATTTTTGGGAAAGGTTTAAGTCAATATTACATTACGGTTTTATGTAAATTGACTGATATATAATGATTAAAACACGTTGAAGAAATCGCGTGGTTATAAAAAAAATTCATGTGTCGGGATTTACGCGGTAAAAACTTTGTGACACACTGATATCCACGGCCGAAGCCGCGGCCATAGCCAGTAAAGTTATAAAACACATTTCATAAACCAACGAAGCGCAGAATAACAGACAGGAAAAATAATAAAAAAACTTTCGTTAACAAGATGGTTCTGGCAATATTCTTTTCAGGCTTAAAACGTTGGCTTCCCTCGCACGGAAGCACGCCAACCGTAAAAAAAATATGCAGAACCGACTGCATTATTGGGTTAAGTTATCACCGACGTATTGTTGCTCGGTGTTAGGTTGGACTGTATGAATGAATAGGTATGGACTATGCTTAACTTGAACGTGAAAAAATCCCAATTCCCTTAAAACAAATTAAAGAAAATTACTAAAGCTTACGACGAATACACAATGCATAAACGGAAAGGAATTTATAAACTGCTTTTATAAAAATAATATAACACTTGTAATTAATGCTTAATATTTAAATCAGTCCGCCATATTAAAATAATCGCGAAAACCGTGCATGAATTAGTAACTCGTCTGGTACAACTATAGACTTAATCTCATATATATATATATATTACGAAAAAACTAAATGGATGAAATTCGTCACAGGTAATGTTAAAAAAGTTAACGCTAACATTTTTATAAATAGTGACGAGGTGAGCCTTGTGGATACACCAAATTTTTGGGTATCACACTGAACTGTAAACTTCAGTGGGGCCCTCATATGTCTGTCCTAGCTAAAAAGCTGAGCGCCGCAGTTTTTGCAGTGGGCAGGATACGCCAACTAACTGATATTGAGACAACCAGATTTTGCTTACTTTCATAGTTTGATGAGTTATGGAATTTTACTATGGGGTGATGCTGCTGACATTAATACTATATTTGTTCTACAAAAAAGAGCGATAAGATCTATATATTTGCTAAGCCCTAGATGTTCTCTACGAGAAATACTTAAAGAAGCAAATATAATGACAATAGCATCACAATTCATTTTCGCTAACTTAGTGTATGTCCATAAAAATATAGAATTTTCCAAAAGTTAGCGATATCCATTGTTTAAATACTAGAAACAAAAATAATTTACTTAATGACAAAACAAAGCTCCAAAAGATCAGCAAGTCTTTTAAGGGTTACTGTATACATTTTTATAACAAAGTGAGATCAAATCCATAAATATTGCGAAATTCCAAGCGACTATTAAGCGCAAGTTGTGTAAAAAGCTTATTATCAGATCTCAGAATACCTAGAGGATATAAATGCCTGGGACTAGGGACTAAGCATTTTTGTAGGATTTTCTTTGGAATCATGTCACTTGATCGAGATATATATATTTTTTCTTTCTCTTTATTGTAATATAACTGTAAGTGGCTTGGGTATGAAATACTCTCTAACTGTCTGTACCTGCGGCGGCGTCGTGTGACGGGTCAGCCACTTCCCTACAATATGGTTGAGGAGGCCGATGGCTGGCACATGCGTCATACTCGTGAACGGGTGCTGCTTTTGTGGACTGTTCTGCCCATTACGCTTACAATTTCTCATAGCTAGAGGTGCTAGAAGGAAATAATTATAAGGATAATAGAGAAATTTCATGATTCCTGAGAGGGTTGTGCAGTCATATGAAAATTTAAATTAATTTATTCCTTATTTCACGAACCTATAAATGAACTGCTCTAAGCAACAATAAAAAACCAATTGTATTTTTTTTTCTCTTCTCACTTTATCATGTACTGTATGTAGTCTTTACCCTAAACTGAAAAGAGCAACACCAGAGTTTCTTGCCCGTTCTTCTCTGGTGAGAACTGCTTTCCGAACTGGTGGTAGAGTTAATATTGACGGAATCTAAATAATGCATAACATTTTACAGATTCAAATAATTCATTTCATTTCATTTCTATTGAGGAACATATAACCTCAATAATAAGTCAGTAACCTGAAACAAATGACCCGACGGAGAGTCGTGGTTCCGTATTGTGGAGGTTAACTCGGGCTTGCAGACAGCACGGCGGCGCGGCGCGGCGCGCGGTACGAGTGCGCGCTCCCCTTCACACTTGAAACTATCCTAAATTACGTAAACATGTAATACCTACTGCGAGTACGTTTACTTATTGAGTTTTATGAACTTTTTAGATTCTCTCCAATGGAGCAGTCAAATGGCAAAAATAATTTATTATTATATCATACGTATTTCTGTTTCAGCTATAGTAACTTCAATATTTATTTGTAAACTAGTTGACCCGACAAACGTTGTTCCGTCTTAACTATGAATTTGCAGTTCATATTCTGTCAATCGCTGACAGTTATTCGAAACAATTGACAGTTATATAAAATTAATATTTTCGTTAAGTTTTCTAATTTTCCGCGCAATTTTTAGATTTTTTTCTTTCATAAGAACCTTCTCCTAACAATAACAAACACAACAAAAAAAATAGTGAAATCGGTCCAGCCGTTCACGCGTGGTGGCGTGACCAAGGAAAATTCATATTTTATATATGTATCTGTAAATGAAGCCTATGATTTGTGTTTTCTTTAACAGATTTATATACTATTTAAAAATAATGTTTTAATAATATACTATTACATTTTTATTGCTATGTTTAATTTTAAACCTGTCTTCGTTTACCTCTTCACCATCTAAAAGATAACTGGGTGAGAATATCTATAAAATGACCGCCTGCATATCATGTGTTTGCGAAATGTAAAATAAATAATACAGTAAAGTTAGTATATAATAATAAACCAGAAACTTCATAAGTAAAATTAAGCTGGTTTATAAACTTTGCCTACAAATACTAGCTCGGCGCAATCCCAATACTACGTTCTCGTGCTCAAGACCGCTTCAATAAATAAACAGCAAATATATCGATGAAAATACACTGATACTACCTTACCTTATTGTACAATATTTATTTCATTTTAGTTATTTCTTGTTACGTTGTTCATCTATAACTTCTTCCGATAATCGACATTCTATTTCAACTTCACTAGAAATAGCGGGACATTAAAACTGTCTTATATGTCACTAATAGAATGCATATACCTATTAGTATTCTAGAATATTCGCTTTACGCAAAAGGTCCGTGGAACACGTGGAAATAACGTCTAAAGTCTTACTAAAAATACGCGTCGAAATGAAAAGACTCCTCCCTACTTCCTTGACCTTTCTGAAGCCTTTAAAGAAGTACGATACACTAAAGTACTATAATTTAAAAATATGGTACGTGTTCGGAAAATCTAATTATTGACCTATTTGACATTTACCTTTCAATAAAAAGTCCAAAAAAGGTATCAATGTAATCAATATGAGTCCGTAACATTTTAAAATTTGGTAAAGTGTTGTATCTACACCACTTCCTCTATCATCGACGGCCACCTTTTTTAATCATAAATTAACCAGGTAACTTCGTTGGTACTATGTTTATAATACATATCACTGTTTTAGAAAACCATTATGTGCCTTAAGAGAATGCCAGAGGACCGAAATTCCTTTCAGTTCCTTAAGGGTCTCAGACCAGTTCACAATGCCCTCAGCATTGTTTACGGTACTAGACGATGGTAAGTATTTACCTACAGAACATCTAATTATCTATCTCTATCTATTATAGTAATAAGACGTATATTTCATTTCAAAAGTATGAATAATATACTTGCTAAAAAAAATTAGGCGCAGTTAATATTTCAAGTGTTATAAAAATTTAAATAATGTTTTAAAGTCATTTATGTTTTCATATGTGAAATCTGTCAATTCGCCCTATCACAGTGTGGTGACCTAAGGTTAAAAACCTCTCAGTATTAAAGGAGGCCAGTACCCAGCAATGGGATAATATATAATACAAAGCTGGCATTATTATAATATTTATTTGCTGGTAGTAGGATATATTTCATATCCGCCGGGATAGCGGGCACCGTACATAAGATGTTGAAACCCGCCATAGTGTCCCACATAAGAAGTCACGTTCGGGAATCAGCTTGTGTATATCCGATGCCAACAGGCCGGCATAATTATGTGTCTACTGATTACTGTAGAAGAGTGTTCATCTCCCGTCAGTCGACATTCTATTGGACACCAATCCACTTACAATCAGGTGCAGTGAAAAAAAATTAACATCACATTTGACTTCCCATTCAAATAGACTCAGCAAACTATTTAATAGATCTGACCACTTTCTCGGTCTACGTCAATAACAATGTTTACATTTCGATGCAAACATTAACTGTATGCATTTTAGAAGAGCTATTTATTGAATTTCGAGTTCTTAAGGTATGTGATAGTTGACAGTACAAATGTTTCTGTCCAAAGCGGATTAAACACGTGAAATGAATCAATCGTTAATTCAGACTGCGTCATTGTATGCAATGCTAGATTTATTTACTACATTGCAATAAATAAGATGTAATTAAGTTCTTGGTGTGAGAACATTTAAAATATTTATGAAACTAATTTTTCAATCCTGTTTTTTATTTATTTATTTAACAAGATACAAGAACATATTACATCAGTTCACGGCAGTCACTACACTAGGCTTCAGGCCCGTATCGCAGTATACCAAATAAGAATTAACAATATGCATACATTTTCATTTGATGTATGTATGTTGAATGTATTGATTTTCTTTTTGTCATGCTAACTATAATTCATACTTTAAAAATACACATAACACATATTTATATATATCATAAATATACATCGGAACATTTGTATAAAAAACGAGTAAACAATGCAGTGAATTTTTATCAAATTAAAAATTATCGATATCGGAAAAAGAACTCAACAAGATATCGATGCACGTAACGTAGCAGAACTAACAATAAAACTAAATTATTAAACAGTAAATTCCTTTGAGTATTAATTATAGCAAGAACATTTCAATATCCGCGTAGCAATTTATAATTTACGGTA